>NC_045511.1:74159665-74456598 GCF_009650955.1 Corvus moneduloides
TGTATTTGAGATCTAGTACATGTGGTGAAATATTTAATTTTTTTAAAAAGATTAATTTATTTTGTATATCCATGCTAATGTGGTATTAGCATTTGTATTAAGGACACCTGAGTGCCCCAGCTGAGGCCAGATCCCTGTGGTGCCAGGAACTGAACACACCCAGGGGTTAGAAATCATATTAGTTCCTTCCTTAGATGTTCTCAGACAAATAAATAGAGGAAACATGTATTCTCATTTTACAGTCAGGTAACTGAGGCACAAAGAAGTTAACCACCATTCACAGTGCCTGAAGTACACAGTCTTACACCTAAGTGGTAAGGCTATTCTTTCTTCCATATCTTTTCTTTGAGAGTCTTTACATTTTGTTAATTAAATACAAGCGACAGTGACTTCAGTCATGATCAAAAAGAATTCACACGTTTTCTTTGACATGAAGGGACTCTGTTGTTCATCAGCTGTAGGGCACATCTATGTATTGTTCCCAGGCAATTGTCTCCCCACTGTGTGGTCTCTCAGTTGTGTCTTTACAGAATAAATAAACTATGAACCGAAGCCATTGCTCTTGTCCTTAAACTGGTCATAATAATCTTTCCCTCATCAAAAAAAAAAAAAAAAAAAAAAAAAAAAAAAAAATCATGGCCATTTATTTGTAGAACTTGGCAAATGAGCTTCTATTTTCAAAAGAGGATGTCTACACTACTGAAGATTGAGTCCCCCCCATGAAGCATCTGGGTGTGTTCCTGGGCAAGACCTTGGCAGATGGGAGAGAGGAGATGAGTGCTGTGAAAACGCTGCAGGAAGGGGGAACCTGTTTCAGACTGCTCCTACCAGCAGAGCAGCTTTATTGACAGATACACCCAAGTGCATATTTGTGCATGTTTGTGTGGAAACTGGGGACCCTGTCCAAGCCAACAGTAAGGAAAATACAGCTGGATCCAGTGCACAGTGTCTCATTTCTAAGGATGCTCTGCAGATGCCAAGAAAAGCAAAGCATAAGTAGAAGTTCTTCCCAGTGCCCATCTCAGATTGCTGGAGACATGAGGGGGACGCAAAAGTAGAGAAGCTACAGATATGGACTAAAATTATCTGGAAGAAGAAATCCCCAGTAACTTCCATGGCCCTTTGATAAGGTCTCCAGGGAGCAGATGATCAGCAGAGATAACATTGCGAAACCGTGCTGCATTTCCTTTCTGTCTGTGTTACATATTTAGCAATGTACCATCATGACTGCAGAGGACAGCATTATTTCTTGATTATACAAGATCATGTATCTATTCAAACTTTTCTGTGGAAGACAGGAGCATAATACATTATGAAACTATTTATTTTTCTGCCACTTCCAATTTTTTTCCTCCAGTCATTCCCAACTCGTTGGTCTCAGCATCCATGATACATGAACTTCACTTCAGCTTTCATTCCACTAGAGATATCCACTAGAGCTGAGAAATAGGAAGAATTTGGCTACACCAGAAAAAAACACATTCAGGCCTCCATCTGAAATTTATTTTGTCATAAAATTAATTTTTTTTTCTTTTGTTTTTTTCTTTAAAGGAGAAATGTTTCCCTCCTCTTCAGCTTATCAAAAAAATTCTTAACACTGTTTTACTACATTACAGATCAACATGGGCTTTGGCTGACTGAGGTATAAAAGTTGTGATACATAACCTGCTGCTGTTCAAACCACAGGACACAATCCCAAGACTCAGGTGGAAATTTGTGTCTTTCAGAAAAATCTTCCTTCTCCTAATGCTGCCTTTTCCCCTCATGTATTGAACTGGTGACCAGAAAATGTAGGGGAAAAAAAAGCCCAACAAAGCAATTCTTGA
The DNA here is from genome assembly GCF_009650955.1 of Corvus moneduloides. Classification (NCBI taxonomy): domain Eukaryota; kingdom Metazoa; phylum Chordata; class Aves; order Passeriformes; family Corvidae; genus Corvus; species Corvus moneduloides. The sequence continues at coordinate 74,161,492 of NC_045511.1, forward strand.
CTGACCCAGGGAGGAACAGACCTTCTGGCACTTTTCCAGCAGCCCTGACATCGAGGTTATTACAGAAATCCAATCACATGCTTTACAATTAGAGCTCGGGTTATCAAAATTACTGGCTTGTTTTTCACCACGTCTAAGGTGAAAGGTGATAGAAAACAGCAAACTAACAGAGAACTGGTAAATACAATTGTCAAGAATATGGGCAAAGCACAACAATTAAGAAATGACCATTGGGATTAGGTTCCTCAGCCCTACATAAAACCTCTGACAATGGAGTTGAAGCATGACTGACAGAAGATCATGACTGCACTGTTCAGGGCTTGGATCCTGTAAAGCCCCTCACCAGAGCCCTGACACAGAAGTAATTAAATAAGTCAGACAGAAAAATGGCATGTCCTTCACATTTGGGGCCACAGACACTGCTCATCGTTCCATGACACACATGCAATGATGGGGGGAAAAAAAAATATATTAAGGAACTCCAGTATAGCCAACATTATAAAGTTCTAATTTCAGTGACAATTCGTCAGGCAGACGCTAGAAAGACTTAAAATGGCCCAGCAACTCCCCAGTCTTGTCAGTCTACCTCCTAATTCCATCATCTGCTGCCATCCAGAGAATCTCAGGTTAAGTGATTTGATCATGCCTCCTCTGTCCAGGGCAACCACACAGGGCAGCAGGAAGGCGCTGAGAATTCGAGTGGTGTCAGCACGGGGTGAGACCGCTGTGCTGCCTTGGGCCATTCCCTCAGACTCGGCCTTTCCATGAATTCAGGAGTTGGATGAGTTGGATGACAGTGACACAAATCCAACCCTCCAGGCAGCACAAAACAATGGGCAAATGCCTGCAAGGGTTGTGAACAATCTGAAGAGTGAAAGGAGGGTGCAGCCTCCCAAGACTATACTTAGTTTTGTTTATCATCAGCGATTACTCCTGCTCTAATTTACACCCTGCTAAGCGTACCCGGGTCACAATCCATTTGTGTGAGGAACAACACAGGATTCAAGATCCAACTCTTGTTTTTGATTCCTTTAAGCAACAGCTGACATGAAGTCTTGTTCCAGATTGTCTCTTAACAGTCTGTGGAGGGATCATGTATTCTGGGCACCAAACCAGCATCAACACTCCCGGGTGGGGATGGATGGTGAGAGGAGAAAGACAAGTGGAGGTAGGAATATCTTGCCAAAACAAAACAGCAGAGCTTCCTGGCTTCTCCCCAGTCTCCACAATTCACTATCCTTCTCAAAGGAACGTGGAAATCCCAGCAAAGGAGGGTTCTTGCAGATCCCTGACCTGAATGCGGGAGAAAAGAATGCTTGCCCTGGTTGTGCAGGAGTGGGTAATTATATCACACAGCACAGTCAGCGAGCACATCCAGGGAATATGCCACTTAAGGAAGTAAAGAAGTTGCAGGCAGCAGTAAGTTGAGCTATTTGCACAACCTACCTGGGAAGAAATAATACTTTTCTTTGTGCAGAAGTACAAAAAGCACATGGTAACACAGCAGAAACATGTTCTTAAGTAAACAAGTGTTAAAAAAAAAAGCTGTTACAAGAATGCAATGGTTGGGCATTCAGGTTAATGCATTTGCCAGGGTTTCTACAGCAACACAGTGAATTAACTTTCAATCATGATGAAATAGACTTCTGTTTTGACTATGTAGGAATTCAATTCACATGTCTTCCACTCTCCAGCTTGCTCACTCTCCTTGACTCTTTTCAGTAGAGAAAAAGAGAATGAAGGAGGCACCACCCACCATCCATTCAGCTTGACAATGTGGCTGCCAACATGCTCATGTATGGACTGACCACTTCACTGTGTTTGCAGCACAGCTGTTACCTTCTAAAGGTGAATCTGCTGCTGCACAAAGAGCTTGGGAGATGCTGAGTGCTTCAGCGCCCCGTTGGCTTCAAAAGGAAATCCAGTATTTTCTACAGCCTTCCTCCACTCCAGGATCAAGACCTCTAAGAAACAGTCCAAAACAGTACCGCAACCTACAGCTCACATTTAAAACTCTGGGCCTTTTGTACCTTTTTTTAGGATGCTTTGGACATCCTCCTTTTCCTGCCCTCATGTGTTATGAAGAAGAAACATAACTGGTTTATTAATGCTAGCTCAAAATCACATACACATGCATAGACACACTCTCAGACAAATTCCTCTCTCTATTACAATAAATATCTCATAAAAAATTACATACCCTGAATATATTCAGCAGCAAAATAGCAGCTGTTGCATAGTTCGAGGGTTTTTTATTTTTAACTTATTAATATGCTGATCAGATTCTTGTAATCAGAAACAAGGGATATTAATCTCATAAAATATGTAAACTGTATTTTATCTGGAAAAAAAAAAGAAAGGAAAATGTCAAAGCTGTAGCTTCTTTCCTTTCTTTTCTTTGTTTTATGAGGTGAGAAGACACCTGCAGGTGGAGTTGAAAGTGACTGCAGGTTACCACCACAGGCCCAGAGCAGTAGATGAGAGATCAAGAGAGAAGAGACAGCCTTTGGTCCATGGTTTAATTTTTGTCCTGATCAGTGGCTACTCTGAGAGCAGTTCTGAGTCACAGCTCATGTGAACAGAGTTCATGTGGATGCCTCTACACCCACCCCAGAAGAATCATGTTTACAAAAGGTATCCCTTATAAGCAGAGGCAAACAGGAGCCCCAGGGATTTAGGTCAGCACCTGCCAAAGAGAGTGGGACCATCTTTAGTGACTACAAAAAAATATTTTATAGCACCACTAGACAAGGAGAAGAGAGGCTGGCCTTCTCACTTGCTTCCAAGGACAATTTCTTCAGAAGACACGCAAAAGTTTATGAAGGAAAGAGGCAAAGGCAGGAGCTGTGAACTGGCAGGGAAGAGATTCAGGTTTGAGCATCGACACTTCAGGGACTTTGGTATCAAATCTGAGGTGTTTTAAACAAACCTGATAGGGAACAAGGGGCTATTTGGTGGTTTCAGAAAATCTCAGCTTCCACACAGCAAACTGAACAAGATCAAAAACTTGGGGTAGCTATGTATTTAGTCAGTGACCAATGTAGGAGAAAAAACCCTGAAACAATCAGAACCAATCAAAAGAGTCAGAGACGCATTGTGAAATTAAACTCAACAGATGTTTATATTTTATTGAGCTGAGGATGAGTTCTTTAGATGTTTTTACACTTTAATCAATATCATTTTCCAGGTTCATTAAAAACAGGAGTGAATGTTTCAAATACATGAGTAGGGAGAGAGCACAGCAAAAGACACATGAGTTGGATCAGTGAAGTTGCTCTCTACAGATGAAATACAACTAAAAATAATTGGATCTTCTTGGGTTTGCCATACATCCCCTCAGAGGGAGTAGCACTCTAGTCATCTCTACTACAGCCAACCAAGAGATACCTTCACAGTGATGATTGTATCAAATCAAGTTTACACTGACCCAACAGGATTTGTCATCTAATCTTCCATGAGCAGATCCAGTCACATGAAGTTCAATCTAGTGAGGCCAGTCCAGTCAAATGCACAAAAAGCCAGAATAACCTTTGCAAAATCTCGGAGGCAACCAAGTAGGTATGACCTAACAGACAAACACTGAGTTGGTGAAGCTGACAACTAAAACTTTTGCCTTTATTTTCCAAATTGAAGAGTGTCTACAGCTGCAGCTTTTTTGTTTGCTTCCACCACTAGCTTACCATAAATTAGTTGCAAACTGTGCTTTAGATACCAAATGCATACCTGAGTCTGAATAAAAATTCTAGGTCTGGAAGAAACTTCTGGTTTAATATCCCTGCACAAGAGAAGAACTTTAAGATGCCCCAGGAACCATGAATTCTGTCTGAAACAAGGAGGCTTTTTTGCTGGGTTTTTTTGGCAGAGTGTCTGTAGTGCTGTATTAAGTCCAAACCTACACTTAGCACCCAAACAGATAAACTTAGGAGGTTTAGTATTTGTCAGAAGCCAGATGAACATACAGGGTAAAATACCTGCACAAAAACTGTGTCCTGCCTCGTTCCTCAGGAATCTGGTAGCTGTCAAAGGGATAAGGGATTATGTTTGCCTTTGGTGTGTTCTCCCATCCTTATGTTCTGTCATGTGGCTGCAAATTGTGACTCTTGGTACAGCTGAGAGTGGAGCTTAACAGAAGGCAGAACCAGTGCCCCTGAGGACAGTCAAAGATTCAGAGGCAGCCCTGGGCTGTTCTAGAGGCAGCAAGACACAGCAGCTTCCTTAGACAAATAACAATTTAGGTGACAGACTCACACCTGCACCTGCTGTAGTCAAAGTAGCAGCAGTTTCACCACTGAGCGCCTCACACTGGCCTCATATCTTTCTCTAAACCAGAACTGTAGCCAGAGGAAGAGAATAACATCTGATAACCTCTCTAGACAGATCATTTATCCACCGAGACAATTTTCCCTCTTCTCAAAATCTCTGGGGAACGGGCTCACACTCTCCTCTTCCTTCTCAGCCTTTCTGATCATAAAGATCTACAGCTGCTACAGTGTGATGCAGTTGTGAATCTGTAGCAGACACATAAACCCACAGTGGTGTGATCAGCACAGGCACAGAGCCATTCCGTGAGCCTGGAGACAGCTTTGGGCACTGCTGACACAGCCATTCCTTTGCTTTCCTTTCCATTGTCTCTGGCACTAACTGTCCACTTGCAACTTCTGACCCAGCAGGTTAGCTTTGCATCTCAAAACACCTCTGTGTGACTGCCCTCGATTAAGACTGGAATGTCTTAAGACTGGGAAGCAATTTTTTTTTTTTCTTGGAGGCCAAAGTCTGGATTTTGCCTTTTTGGTGCAGAAGGCTGACAACAGCAGCCGCTAAGTTTCTGTTGTTACACTTCAGGGGCATCCAGATGGCATGTTAACTTCTGCAGCTTCTGGAGGATCTGAGCGAAAGCTTCTGTGTTTGTCCAAATTTAAAAAAAACAAAACAAAACAAAACAAACTTGTGAAAGTTTTAAAGTCCTTTGCTCTCTTGACATGGTCACTGAAATGAAAATCAGAAGACACCAGTTCTGTTTGCATATTTGCTGTTTCTGTCCTTATTTACAGGATGCTGGTGAAATTTGTAAAATATAATGCCAACACTGAACTCTGAAAGAAAATGTTCTCTGTTTTCAAATCTTTGGGGAAAGCCTGGTAAATCAGCAAGTAAAGGCACTCAGAGAACAGTAAGAGGCATTCAGCCTCAGACCTGGGGCTGCCACTCGCTACTTTTATACTGACAAGCTCCAGAGATCCTGCATGAGACATGATAACAGCTGAATCATTCCAGTTCAGGTATTTGCACATCTGAGACCTCTAAGATTTCAAGCTATACACGGATGATAAAGCCTCACGCAGAAAGATTGAGAACTAGAAAAATCCAGTATTTACTGATAAGGCAGATCTTTGTCAGTCAGACCCACCAAACAGTCTGACAAATGTTACTGATGGTGGAAAACAAAGCATTGGAACCAGCATAAGGTTACTGCAGGAATGATGACCTCAGTGTAAGAAGAGTGATCTTCCTGCACAGACGTTTCATAAGCCGATGTCCAAACAGCAACTTTGAAAATGTTTTCAGACATCAGCTAGGAAAGAAAGAGCCTGGAGAGGAAGTGAGATTCAAAGGAGGTGGGAAGCAAGTTAGAAATACATTATTTGTGAATCATACCAGAGAGCTAGACACAGAGCTCTTATTTTCTGAGTGCCAGCATGAAAAAGAAGGAAGGAAACTACACTATAGAAATACCATTCATGTACTCCTGGCTGAAGTCATGTCCAGGCCACTTGTCCGCTTTGGTGGTGGAACTGGCTTGGTCCACAGCAGGGAAAAAAAGTGGTTTTCAAGGCATTTGCAGGCTCTGCAAAATGTGGTGATCACGAGAATGAAATGAAGGTGCAGAATTTCACAAAACTGAAGCAGTGTCAAATTCCTTAGAGTTTAAGGTACTCAAGTGGTCAGTGGAGAAGGCATAAGGTTTAGTGTCCAGGACAGAGCTCCAGGTAACAGAGTCCGATAAAAGACAAGAATCTTGCACAGCTACAGGAAGAAATCGCATTCCTGCTTCCTCAAAGGATGGAACAAACAGGAGATGGCAAAACTAAACTGTATTACAGTGTTCTTCGCACATCCCGTGTGAGCTGCTCACCTTTAAGCCCACCAAAGACCTCGATGAAGATGCAAAATGTTTAAAATAATCTCCTTCATTCCATGCTTGAAATTAAGGGTTCTAATCAGCCCAGCAGGCTCCAGCAAGGAAAGATGGAACTCTCGAACCAGACTCATAAGATTCACTAACTTTAATAATATTTCATAATATCTCTCCCTTGGGCTTGCTGCATACACAGGTTTGCATGTCTTTTTTGAAGTGCCATGCTTTTATACCATGTCAAGAGAGCAAAGGACTTTAAAACTTTCACAAGTTTGTTTTGTTTTGTTTTGTTTTTTTTAAATTTGGACAAACACAGAAGCTTTCGCTCAGATCCTCCAGAAGCTGCAGAAGTTAACATGCCATCTGGATGCCCCTGAAGTGTAACAACAGAAACTTAGCGGCTGCTGTTGTCAGCCTTCTGCACCAAAAAGGCAAAATCCAGACTTTGGCCTCCAAGAAAAAAAAAAATTGCTTCCCAGTCTTAAGACATTCCAGTCTTAATCGAGGGCAGTCACACAGAGGTGTTTTGAGATGCAAAGCTAACCTGCTGGGTCAGAAGTTGCAAGTGGACAGTTAGTGCCAGAGACAATGGAAAGGAAAGCAAAGGAATGGCTGTGTCAGCAGTGCCCAAAGCTGTCTCCAGGCTCACGGAATGGCTCTGTGCCTGTGCTGATCACACCACTGTGGGTTTATGTGTCTGCTACAGATTCACAACTGCATCACACTGTAGCAGCTGTAGATCTTTATGATCAGAAAGGCTGAGAAGGAAGAGGAGAGTGTGAGCCCGTTCCCCAGAGATTTTGAGAAGAGGGAAAATTGTCTCGGTGTTTCGAAAATAAAGCTAAAGACATCACTACCAGAGGCAATAGTGTGGCCTCTCTTAACAGGCATTTCTAACCCACAGAACATCTCATCCTCAGATAGACATCTCAAGTAGGTCACTGGCTTGTGCCCTAGAAAGATTTATTCCTTTCCATTGCCTATAAAAAGCTACCCAGATGATTAGCTGTGATTTAGATATCTAGAATTAAGTGAGCTAAGATGCTTTCATCATAAGAAAATACGATTATTTGCTTTGTTATTTAAACAAGGAATAAAAACGTTATGCTTGTGCTAAGAATCACTTTCTGACTGGCAGACAATTGTGGTGTTACAATGCAGAAAGATGGTTTCCTTAGGTACATGGAGAATGCAGGTTACCTCAACACAGCTGTAATTCATTGAAGGGCTCCACATCTGAACAAAGTCTTCAGGCATAAGTAATGCTACAAGCAGCATTAGAACCTGCTACCCAAGTTGTACCAACAGCTGAAATTTTGGTGACATTGGCTCTGCGTGATTAAAGTACCTAGAGCCAGAGAAAATGTCCTGTGCAAGGACTGTAACTTCAGACCTCTGACTGCTGTAATTTGTTTCATCTCCATTGACTCCAGCATACTCATGTTAAATTACCCTGCAATGAACCTGCCCAATCCCACAAAACTGGGATGCTCAGCTAATCATCAGAATCACCTTGCTTTGCATCTCAGGTGCAGCTGCAGTGGTCTGAGAGTCCACTCTCCCACAGAAATTCCTGTGCAGCCCCGACAGCAACAGACACGTTTGGCTGGTCAAATACTCCAGCTGCTCCACTGGCAAATACTCCCTCGTTTCTGTAATTATTTTATGCTCTTAAAAGACTTTTATTTGATTGGGTATTTTGTTTGCAGTATTGTGTAATGAACAGCAGAGGATGCACAAAGAATACGTGGACTGAAGAGGATGAGGTGTCAGGTACCCTACAGGGCCCAGCCTCTGTGCAAAGCCAGAGTTTCCAACACCTCGCACACCAGAGGCACAGAGAAATTCTGGTTGCTGCCCCAGGCTCACACACCCTACTATGGGATGGACAGGAACTAAACAGCAACACCCTGCCATGACTGTTTGAGTCCTTTATGTCATTTTATCAGTGTTAACTGCGCTCTTTGTCATCCATACAAACACCTGAACACAGGCAAGTTTTCTCTTAACACAAAAATCTGCCTCGTGCAAAAATTAACACACCCTCTTTTCTCTTAATTTTGTGGGTGTTTGACATGGGCAGTAAACTAGTCTTATTAGTCAGTCATTGGTTGTCATCTTTCTGGTTACAGACTGAAACATTAAATTCAAGGGGTTTCGCTAGGAAAAAAAAAAAGCATAAACAGATGAAATATCAGCATGATTTTGTTCGACTTCATGCTACTGAATTTGCAAGGAAGCTGTCCAAAGTGATAGCTTGGTGAACCTAAAAACAAGAGATCACTAAAACTTATGCGTTAAATAATCAGGCAGGAAAAACCACTTAGCTAATTGGAACCCTGGCCACTCCCAGGTATGTCTATGTCTGAAAGGGCAATTAATTTGTTTCCTGTGTTTGATAGCAATGAGGAGGCTAGCAAGGATGTCCAAAAAGAAAGTAGTATCATGAATTAGCATGGGGAAAGCTGCAGCTTGTTGCTTATTCAAAATTTGATCATGAATAGCCTGCAACTTCAAGTTTAGAAAAAAAAAAAAATTTTAATTTTTATTTTTACTTTGGATGTTATTTCTACCTCAGCATATGAATGTGAAATCTGGAAATCCATCAGGAGTATAGGCAGGTGTCTAAACACCTTCAAAAGCAAATTGCTAGAAAAATACTAGATATTACAAGGAATTAATTTATAAAAAATCCCAAGATTCCTCAGACAATCAGTCTTAAAAACTATCAAGTAAGAAAATAGAAGTATCTGTAGTATGAGCTAATAATTAAATCAGAGCATCTGCCATTGCAAGTGTGTTATGAAATGCTGTGAAAAGGCACATACAAAGGGGTTTAACTGGCAAAATTGTCAGAATTTCACAGCACAGAGGCTTTGGAAATTGCATCCCATCACTGAAGTAACTGACTGAATTAACTTTACAATACAAGTTTCTTATGGCAGGAAGGATCCAGATTCAAATTGTGGAATAAAAAAAGACAGACCCGCCTGAACAGACCAAATGCAAAGACTTACAACATACACAGAGAGAAAAGTCCTAGAAATTTTTTCTCACCAAGCTTACTGGCAAACTTGAGGGCGAAATATGTTCTCAGAAACATTGATCAGCTCACAAGTCAGTTGTGAATAGAAAAGCAGCAAAACCTGTTATTTGCAATGAATTTTTTAAAAATTTATTTCTAATGCCTACTTTTTTACAAAGAACATTATTTGCCCATTAATTGAATAACAGACATTGTTTTTTTAATATTTTGGGCTTTTTTCTTTTAAAAAACCCCCATCATTTAAACCAAATTTTTAATATCTAGCAGAGGTAAAAATAAAATTTAAAAAAAAGCTTATTGTTCTGATCTGGAACAGCAATTAAACTAAAAATCAATTACATTTCTTCTAAATGGATCACAGATGTTAATATTTTTGTTTTGGAACAGATATTTCTATATCATTGGCTGTTCTGAAAACGTTAAAATAATCTAACCTTTCCCTCCCTTCCTAATAAGAAGTGTGAACACTTCTCTTTTTTAATTAAATGTTGAAAATATTGAGATTCACATAGGCAGCCTTTTCATGTTTACTTGGACTGTGAGGTGTATTTTTATGTATACTTCTGTATGTAAAACAGTTTCCTTTTTTACTAAGTCCGTTTTATTGGACGTGGATCAGACACTGATAATGTCAGAAGACCTGTTCTCTTAAAGTTGTGTAAATTAGAAATAGTCGCTGAAACAGCAGAGTCACAGGGATGTAAAAACTGCAAGAGGAGGGTAAGGTCCAGGGTGTTTGAAGTATCTGAGGCACATAAGTAAAATCACTCCTGCCAGTCAACAACTCCAGATCAGCCCTGACAATTAGAGTGGAATTGTATTTCCCTTCTGCAGCTTTGTATTGGTTTTTCATTGGTAATATGTTTCACCCACTTAATTTGTTCCCTTATAAGTGCGTTTTGTCACAGCCAGTTGTCAATGGGTCTGCACTGAACAATTCAGACCCAGATCCCAATTCAGCTGGTGTTCCATTCTGCCCTGAATGAGACTTCTGGCTTGGACCATCATATAATTGCGAGTAAACCACAGCATGTGGATTTGGACTCAGATCCAGCCTCAGCTCCCATGGAGTCTGGTATTTTTCTGATTCCAGGGTTTGGTTCCAGACTTCTTGTAATTTGTGCTATTTAATATCTACTAATCCTTTATTTTGTGTGTGTGTGTGTGTATGTGTCTCATTTCAGACTTCAGAAACATATTTAGGGAAAAAAAAAAAAAAAAGAGCCCAACCTCAAAACAAAACAGAGGGAATCTAACAAATCTTTGCAATATTTCTTTTTCCAACATCAGCAGATGTAGGAAAATGACAGATTTAAAAAAAAAAAAAAAAGTGTGTGGGAAACAGCTGCAGAGTAATGTTTGAACACACAGGACCAAACAAAGGCAGCCAGCGCTGCTGTGAAGAGCCAGCTCCCATCCTCAGGACGGCAAAGCACTTCCTGAACCCATCTGGGACAAAGGAGCATCCCGAGGATGCTCGCAGCCTGTCCGACCTGCCCGGGGCGCTGAGGTGATGCGGGCACACACTCCAAAGAATGGGAAGGAGAGGCAATTCCCGCTGCCTGCAGCCGCGGTCACGCCTGCCTGGCGAAGGAGGAGGACGGGAGCCGGTCACAAAGGATTTCCTGCCCACAAGCAGGGCTTTGTGCTCTTTGTGAGGTGCGCTGCTCCCGGTCCCCTCCCGCTGGAAGCGGCTCCTCCTCCAGCACCCCGCGATCCAGGGAGCTGGTGGCAAACGGGAGGCGAACCAGAGAAGAGCTGCGAGGACAATTAAAGCACCAGGAAATGCGCCCTGGTGACTTAAATAAATCAAGTCTTTCTCCGTGGAGAAGCGCGTGAAGAGAGGATGAATTAATTAGAGATTACAACCAGCTATGAGGTAAAAAATTTGGTAATCGAGGGAGGTTTCAGTCTGGAGACAAAGAGACATCGAGGTTTAACATCTACTGAAGTTGAAGGTAAAACAATTTAGAGCAGGAAAAAAAAAAAGAAAAAAAAAAAGCAGGACAATTAACTGCTAGGCAAACACACCAAACTGAGATTTAAAGATTTGCACTGAATTTTCCCCTTAAATTCTGGAGTTTTTTCCTTAGAAGACACGATACAGGTTAAGTAGGAATTAATTTTAGCAAGTTCAACCACATACACTGCAAAAAGAGTTGGAATAAAAGATCAAAACAGGTCCTCCTAGCTTTGTAAATAAGTAGTCCAATAATAAGCAGCTAAGCTCACATTCCAGGCTCCTGAGGACACATTGCAGGCAGGAACGTGACACGACTTTCCAAAGGCTGCATGACAAATCTGTGCCTAGACCTGAAGAGAGACCCCAGGATTCCCGACAGGAATGCTCTTTGTCCTTGCCGTGCTTCCATCCCGCCCTTTCTTTCTCTAAAGCGCTTATCCCCTTCCTGTCCTGCTCCCTTCCTCCTTTCCTCTGTGCTTGCCACCGGGTCCATTCCTGCCTGGTATCTTCTCTGCCCCTCCTCCCCCTTTTCCCACTTTTCTGTGGAGCCTCTGGAACTCTGCACTGGCATCTCCTGCAGAGGGAGTGGGCTGGTGCACGTCCCACCACATTTTCTGGGAGACACCCACAGCTGGTAAAGACCAGGCAAAGTAGGTATGAGGAAAAAAAGAAGGTTATTACTGATCTGAATGTCCCAGATTGTGGCCAAGTGGTTGCGTCAAAGAAGGTGAGGGCTGCAGTCCTTTCCCACCAGCAGCTGTCTCCTGAGAGCAGCCAACATCAGCATTGGCAACAGAAGGGTGGAGCTGCCACTCCAGAAGAGTGGCACAAAGAGCTGTCCAGGCCATGAATAAGCCCGTAAAACCTCCTCGGTGATCTACCTGGCTCCTACAGAGCACTCTCCATGACCGCATGAGGAGTCATCCCACCACTGACACCACCCCAATCATTCCACTGCAATCCTACCACAGGGAGTGGCCCATCCGAGCGTATGGAAATGAGGATGAACCCAAAAGCAGCTTCAGCATTGGCCCTCTTAATTTTCCCAGTTTCTTCTCACCACAATATATGTATCTAAAACCTCAACCTTGTCTATTGCTTTAAACAGTCACTTTTCCTCTATTTCCAAACCCTCAGATCAGTTCTGTTCAAAAGAAGAACATATTAATAGCAACCTCTATATTCCCTCTAGGATGCTCTCAAGTCTTACTGTGTTTTTAATCTTTGCAGAGCCCAAAAAACCAACCACATCAGGTGATGTGAATGCCAGGGGTTTTTTTTTTCATTTCTTTATGGACGTGACTAGTTAGGAGTTCTGCGAAGATTAAAAACACCATTCAATAAAACTATAGATTTGAAAAAGGTGCATCATGATATGATTAACAGGGGATTCAAAAGAGAAGATAAAAAGAATATTCCTGACATCCACAGAGTGGTAAAAATCTGCAGAATAAGTGGAGCAGCATTGACCTGCTCTTTAATAGCAGCGAGAGATAAAACAACCTCATCAAAACTTGGAAGGCATCAGAAGCAGAAAGATTAGGCTGAGATTTTTTGGATTTCCACATTGCAAAGGAAAAGAGTCTGTTTAGTTGTTCTGAAACCACAGAAGAAGTAAAACTGTGAAAATGGAAACCAGAACAATGTGTTTTGACCATAGGCTGCAGGTTAATATTCATGGTCAGGGGGCGGAGAGGAATTGAGTTTCTCATGTGGACTGGGGGAGCAAAAAAGCACCTACAGCACGTGGCATTTAAAACTGCAAGCAGAGTGCCATGCCTGGTGTATCATCTACATTCTCTAACTTCAGTTTTCTCAGTTTGCTTTAAGGATACATTCAAAACTCACTTCTTTAGAGTTTTGTTTTCATCTTGCTCTTCAAGTGTGTTTTTCCCTTCCAGCACACAGTAATCCTTCTGGTGTGTTATATAACAGAATATTCTACCCTGGGAAAATATTTTTTGTTCTTGTTTGCAACTTTTCACTCTTTTCTGAAAAGTTATCCTCTTTTTGGGGTAAACACAGTGAAATAGAAAATGACAGGCAGAAGAGATGTTTATTATTGCACCTTTTGAGTAAGTCACAAGACAGTGCCATGGTCTTGGCCCATCACCACAGAGAGTATCTTGACCATTTGCTGTGACTCTTTGTAGGCTGACACATTATGAGATAATAAAGCTCATCAGTGGGTGATGATTTTGTTCCATGGCAACTTCCTGTGTTTCAAATCATTATTCTTCTACACTGGAACACAAAGAAAATGCTTTCATAAAAGCCTGTAAATGCCTGTTCTCAGGCATTTCTGTTACCTGGTGACTAGAAACCTTACCCAGAATTTTCCTTTTTCTTTTTTTCCCTCCATTCCAGGTCACTCAAAATGAAGTGTTTGTTTTCCTCACTACAGTCAAAGCATAATTCTCTTCTCCCCACAATTTCATTCTAATTTTTTGTCCTAAGTGAAAGCAAGTGAATAACAGCAAGTAGTTGCTTCCATCAGACTCAACTTCAACAAGAACCAAAAGTGCTTGCTTTACTGCAGATACACAGTTTACCCTCATTGAAACAAGAACAAATAGAGTTTTTATGAGGATAATCCTATAAAGTTTGTACTAATAACTGCTGACCTAAAACCACAAAAGAAAGAAGAATCAGGCCCAATTAACTGTGAGTTGTTAAGCAAATCCACCACGAGGGTAACACAGACTGAGCACCGAGTTGCAGTTCTGAGTCCAGTGTGTGTCATCCAAAATAGACTGGGGTCTTTGAGGCTGCATTTGAGGAGGTTGGTGGGTGTTTCTGATTTTCCCAAAAGAGCAAGAGACCCTGACAGTCTGGGACACCCCGAGCACTGGTTACCACCACTCCTTGTTTTCATCCTCCCTTTGTGCATTCTGCACCCTTAAGGAGAAAAACTTTCAATCAACACCAGCCTCACTGCAGCATGTGGCCTCATCACCTCTGCAACACGTTAAGCAAGGGGAATATTGCATGAAGAGCAGGGTCAATTTATCTCACCGTAACAGGTGATGAGTGCTTCATTTTGGGTCAGACCTATCCTAATTGAAGGAGGAGGCAGCCACCCTATTCTTCACACTGTGCTTTCCCCTGTACTGCCCGATCTTATCAACAAGACTCAAAGGCATGACAGCTTAGAGCTTCATCTCTGTGGCCACACAGCACCACACTCGATTATCCCAGACAGATTTTTGCTTTCCCAGCCCTCTGAGACTCCTGCAGCTGAATTACACAACGTCTTCTTGAGCAGCATCTGTGCAGCAGGAATCTTCAGCCCACAGAAAGGCTTGGGAGACAGACTGCTTCCTTACACGTGGTTGCTTTTGTCAGCACATAAATCAGCCCCTGAGAGGCCTCGGCAAAGCAGTCCTGATCCGGGGGAAGGTGCCTCCATTGGAAAGGAGGGACAACTGTTCTAAGCCTGGCTGAGGAAAACAGGGAGCTGGGAAAAGTCCATGAGCCCAGAACTTCACAGTTTTGAAAATCTCAAGGTGCTTTTTGTGATAGTGTGACTTCCTCAACAGACAATTCTGCAGGAAATTACAGAGCATTTTCAGAGTGTGTTATCCAACTGCAGAGGATGGGAAACATGAAATGCAGAACATTGCAGACACAGCAGAAGGATCCCACAGGAGATTAGGGAGAATCTTGCAGGATCAGACAGTTCCTCATGGGCAGACACTGGCCACATGGGATTTTGAAGGGACTTTTGCTACTGCTTCTAGTGCAGCAAAATTGTATTTTTCCAGGTCTCCAGGGGATTACAAAATTTCTGATTCTCAGTAACATCCAAGGGTCCCTTCCATATCTCAGTCATGGACCAAACCAGTAAGAGAAGATCTCTAGCAGATGCCCATGGAAGAAAGACCATTTGTAGCAGGAAAAAAGATGCCTGGTGAAGCACTGGAGGTCAAACTGCATGCACAACACCCATGTGAAATTTCAGTTGCCCCCTCTCTGAAGAACAGCTGCTTCACTGAAAGCCTGCACAGCCCAGCAGGAGTCCCTGCTTTCCATCAGTGTTCGTGGAGCAAACTCTTGGCATAAAGCAGGGAGACTTCCTCTCCCAGACAGAGCAGAAACAGACTCTTGTCCTCACATCTTCCAACCATTTAGAGCTGCTTTAAAAAATCCCTCCTTGACTGCTATATCTCTGTACTAATCAAAGCATCTTGGACTCTATCAAAGCCAAAGATGCTTGCAGGGTCTTTGGCATGCATAAAACGATTTTAGTGTTTTCCTTTTCGGCCTTTAGTTTCTCAGCAGCTGCTTTAGCAGCACCTTCAAGTGGATCAGCCTCAATGGTTGTCAGCTTGCAGCATCCCAGTTTGCATGCCCTACTTAACTGCCTGAAATTCAGAGGTATTGAGCACTTGGGACTCCAGTGGAATTTGACAAGATATGTGGTTGCTTCCTCACCTCTGAAAAGTGAGGCCCATAGGACTTCTTTTGAAGACGTCAGTTGCTATCCTCTATCCTGGCTTCCCCACATTACTTCCAAACAAGCAGTTATCATTCCCTGTGCTGGTAGGTTTGGCTTTTGAACGTTAAGTGTCCTGGTCAAAGACATCAATCTTAGTCCAACTTCATCTGTTTAAAAGGGACAGGGATTATATTACTTTGCAGTTCCTTCTTAACTTTGTTCTATTCTATATCAAATATGAATTATTGACAGAATCACCCCAATCTGTCACATTTGATGAGCCACACATACCATGGAATACATTAAATGGAGAATATAATTTTAGAAGCGCATGCAAGAGAAGCTGAGAGAGAATTAATTCCTAATTCAGTGTATGAAACAAACAACAACAAAGAACTTTATGAAGCTTTGTGATCCAGCAGTAGCACTGGAAATGAAAGGTTGCAGCGAAGACTAAAAGGGCGAACTACAGTCCCTCGTAAAAAAAACAGCTGAAAAACAGACATGCACACGCACACATAAAGTTCAACTACCAAATTTGATTTAAGGACCAGATTATGAGGTTTTTAATCATGTTGCATGGTACCTTCCCACCAATGAATGATCCCTTTGAACCAATGGGACTACTTGTGGAACAAGGTTCTATTCAGCTCAGGAGTAAAGTGAAAGGAATCAGAATCCATCCCGAAATTAAAAGAAAACAGGAAATTCCATATCTCACAGTAATCAACATGAAAAAGGAGGCAGGACTCCCCACACAAAGATATTCCAGCCATCCCCACACACCAGCCTCCAGTATCCCATACAATTGTTAATAAAAAATCTCCACTGGGTATTTGCATATGGGTGTCGATTAGTGATCTCCGCAGAGATCAGGGACTCCTGCGGCAGGAATGTCATACTGGATGATCCAAGGAGGTTATGATCCACAGCACAGGAGAGAATCCTGAAGTTTCGTCTGAACAGGTTACCAACACCACTGTTGCTCCTTCCTGGGTAAGAGAGCCAGAGAAAGTTTTTACAAGGGCTCTCTGCTGTTCTCTGCTAGCTCAGTTCCCTTGCTTGGAAGCTTTCTATCCCTTCTGAAGATAGCTTCTGGTTCTTTTTCTTCAATGCCAGACAGACTTTATTTGAATGAGGAGAAAAAACAACAAAAAAAAAGCACAGCAACCATCCCTCCCCTTCTTTCAAATTTCTCACTTCTCAAAGGTTTAAGCACACTTCTGAAAAGGTGGTAACTTTTTAAAGTTAGATTTGCCCTCTCTTCCCATGCAGTCAAAAAGACCTGAAAAATCTTTACCTCAGGACTAACTAAATTGCACCCATTAATGAGATCTGTAAGGTACACACATAATTGACTGGTCATTTTGCCCTGTTTTCTGATCAGGATAATGAGTACATCTCCTTTCTATGGCTTTTCTCAACACTCTCCAAATGTGTAATATCACAAATAAAAGGGGCATGAATTTCTGTTACTTAACTAGGTAAGAATAATAAGCATGTGAGCTAAATCTGCAGTGGAAATTACATATCCAATAATAAATGAGGTCAAATAACACAAGAAACTCTCTATCAGAAACCTAAAAGATCTTTATTTATGTCAGAATTTTGACCATTATTGTGCTCATGCATAGGTAAGTACAATTTCAGGCATACATTATGTTGAAACAAGTATTGATTGCCATTTATCTTCTGATTGCAATGTTCTTCATTCAAAAGTTTCCTCAGACCAAATTGCTTACCAAAAAAAAAAAAAAATCTGCAAAAACACAAAATTGCTGGCCTATTCTTTCTTGAGACACACTGCCAGGAGTTACACACGGCAAATCCATGAAAAGGCTTATAAAATATGGATCCATTTACTCCAGGTCCTCAACACACCTGCAAAAATACCTGGCTGAGGTGAGGTTAAAGTTTAAAACTGGTGGGTATTGAGTAATTCGTGCTACAAGTTTCCATCTTCTTGGCCCAACCTCCAGCAAAGGAAAACAAACAGCAGCAACGTGGCCTTGAGATGTTCTCAAAAAGGAAGAAGACCTGCTCCACATCGAAGAGACCTATTTCAAGGTGAACCTTGGAAATAAGATGAGAAAGGGTCATTTATTCATAGCTCTTTCCAGAGGGTGCCATAAAAGAGGTCTTTAGAGTCAGCTTCAATCAGCTGCGAACAGTGGTTTCCTCTGCAAAAAGCCTGGCTCCCACATTTTCGTACCACATCGTGTAACTTGAACTTATATTTAATTCATTTTTCCCTTCAGACTACAGTGTATTTAGCCATCTGTGACATCATTACACCAGCTACCAGATTCCCTTCACTGCTATGAAGGCTGACAATTCAATAAAGTCTAATTGACGACCTTTTTAAAAGGACCCAGATTAGGAGTAATTAGCACACAAATGAGTAACACTCAACATTCCAGTGATGTAGAGATTTGATCAAATTCAGCATACCTTAGGGGAGATATACTGAACAGCAGTATAAGGAATGATCAGATTTATTGCAAGAAAAACAGACAGCAGACATTTTTTTAATTTATATGCACACATTCCTTATTAATTGCATATTAACCTCAGGAAAAAAGAAAAAAAAAAAGAAGGTATTGTGGAAAACTGAGAAGTCCTTCAATTAATCATGATTTAGAAGGTAAAGAAAACATTCACGGAGTTAAGTGTCAAGACAGACAAGAGTGACCGAGTAAAAGAGACAAGTTATGGAGAATAGAATATGTATGGAGAAACTACACTTAGAAACGTATTTACCAAGAGCTCCCTGCATGGGCATCTCTGTGTCTGTGCACACACTGAGACACACATTTGCCTTTAATCATGTCCTCCTGATGGGATCTGGGCAGCCAGGCAGAAAGCTGGGCTTGCAAGGAGAGCTGCCTACCCTCAGAACCAGAAAGAGAAAGGGAATACCAAAAAGTTCATGCTGACCTTCAGTCAGAAGTCAAAGAGAAGCAAGGAAAACGTTCTAGAACACCTTTAACACATGTGCGAGGAATATTTAACAAGAAGAATGGTGAAATCCTTCCATCCTGGTGGAGGTTTGCTCCAACACTGGGTCAGAAGTGTGCAGCACAGAGGTGCCATTGCATTCCAGTCTCACATCAAGGTCCCTGTGTTCCACATCACCAGGAATGGAGCCTTTCCACCGCAGAAACAACACCGCCAGCATGATGCAGATCTCTGTCCAAGTGCCTCACTGGACCTCTTGGACCCTGATTGAGGCAGCACATTGAAAACACACCCCATTTTTCCCCTCCACCACTGCAGGCCAGCAAGAGCAGGAGTACTGTGAGTTCCACCACATCTCCCACACAGCACAGGGCAGCACAAGCAGGACCCAGAGCACACCAAACAGGGAGACAGAGAACAGAAGTATCACATAGCAGGGAGCTGTCAGCCTGCTGACTCCAAAATAGATGTGCTACCTGAAGTGTTAATACAGACCTCGCTGCCAGATATCCCAGCATTTCTCCCCAGTGCCAGGAGAATGCACCCCTGTGACATCCCAGCGGGCTGTGGAGGAGGGAGGTTTAAACCTCATCCTACAGAAGGAGGCAGATTCAGAGACTTGCCTAAGGTGGGAGTGTCAGCCCACTAAACTGTTGACTCCACATTATGTTGCAGCTTTACAACTCTTACTATTTGGTCTTATACTGAAAATTCAGATGCATTATTAATGTAATTTGTTTCAAACAACACCAGCTGGTCATGATGAAGCTCTCATTAAAATTTATCACCATGACAGTGTATAAATATATATACATATATATATATATATATCTCTCACACAGGTGAGCCATACCTCTCCACAAAGTATGCTCTTACAGATAAAGTCAATTCAATGGATGTACTTGAATTAAGCAATGCTAGCAAGCAAGCAACAATTTGAGTTTCTGCACACCAGTGTTGTCTTTTTTCCATGCACGAACTTGCAATATCTGAATGAGTGTCTCCTGTTGTTTTTTTCTGTTGCAGTAATTTGGCCCACCCACAAACCTGCAGGGAACATCATTTCTCCCTTCAGGGCTTGGGGAATGAGATCAGAGAGTCACTGGAAATGGGCAGAGCCACACTGAGTCCCAGTTGAAGGAGTACTTCAAGGTGCTCCCCTTTGGCACAACACAAAGCTCAGCCTGAAGGCTTGGGCTGAGGGGACATGAGTGAGAAATTCAAGCAAAGACTCAGTCTCAGCAAGATCATTTCAGAGGCTTAAGAAATGGACTTAAACCCTCCTGGCCAGTGCTGTAGATAAGAACAGATCTTTTGTCTTAACCAGCATCCCCCCTACAATTAAAGATGCACAATGTCTATGATGGGTGTTCTCTATGCTGTCAGGAGCATCTGACCAGCTGGTTACCTAGAAGTTACTCCTTCCTAGATAAGATATTCTGTGAATGCAGCAGTAATTCTAACAAAAAAAAAAAAAAAAAATTAAAAAAAGAGAAATATGGTCAGGAATTGATCTTGTGTTAGGCTGGGGTTTGGTGGGGATTGTTCCTGTCTGTCATGACACAACTTCTACGGTTGATAATTTTAGCATGGAACAGGCTGTGGATATGTTTCAGACTGGGGAAAATGTCTTTCAAGGAGAAGTCTCTAGCTGGCTGAGATTGAAAACAAGGACATCCTTGTTTCATAGAAGGGAAAAGATGCATTAATTTTTGGCAGCATTTCAGACAAGTTTTTTTTTTAGTTTAGGTTTTTTCCCCTTCTATAAAGTTCACTCAGCATTATCTCCATTACTAAGCAGGCATGCTTGCTGAAATCTGCCAATTTAGTCCAGCCTATATTTAGATCCAGGAAGCCTTATTTTACTTTATGTTTAATAAGACCTTTTACAAGTGATAAGGAGAACCCACTTGGTTCCATACTACCACAAATCTTTCATTTGTGGTAGCTAATGAAAGCTCAAAAACTATTAGATTACGGAAAAGAGGGGTAAAAGTGGCTCTAAATATGGTTCTATCTTCTCACTGGCAAGTTAATGACAGTATTACCAGTGACCTCCCGAAACCTTCTATGCCAAAATTCCCTCTTAAAAGGTATGCACTGTATGTACTCATCATAAATGTGAGTAGTGGTGCATCCTCCTATCAGCTCAACCATATTACATGTAAGGATCACTAATTACAAGTTTATTTTTCTTCACAGGATCAGTAAAGTCTCGAAATAGTCTTTTAGCAAGACTTAACTGGTGTATAAAATACTGCTGGCACTTTTATGGAGCCTGATGGGGCTCAGTTTTGACAAACACTCAGTTGTAAAGGGTAATATGAGACTTTTAAAGCAGGTAAAACCAAAGTACGCAGGTTAAAAATGTGAGTAGAGCAGAGCCAGAGCAAAACACAGAAAAGGAAGGTTGGTAAGACTATTAACCTTAGCATGGATGTCTATACCCATGAAGCACAGCATTACATGAATGCAGCCTTAGCACCCTGCCTGAGTCTGGTTCCAGTTAACCTGGCTCCCTCCGGATGCAGGGGAGGACTCCCCGCACAACATGGACAAACCCCTGCCAAGGAGCTGGTAGGTGATCCCATTCAAACACAGTTATACACAGGCCAGTTCACCTGGCAAATAAATGCCCTTTCCCCAAATGCATATATTTCTGTTCCTAAACCTCGACATTTGGGGGGAAGTCCAAGTCCCAAATTTGGGAGCAAGTGCATTCATCCCACCAACGACTACACAAAATGTAACATCCCTGGTACCTGCACCAGGAAAGGTTTCACAGAGGTACAAAGGAAAGAATCCAAGTTTCACACCCAAGCAAGCACTTCTTCATTGGTGAGCACAGCCTCATAGCCTTTAAAAAAGGGTTTCACAAGTTTATTTTGTGCTGGTATCATCACAAAGCCAAGCATATCAAGGAGCAGAGACATTTTGCTCTTTTAAGTGTAGCATCCCCCATGATGCAGAGTGCAAATTCTGCAATGAAATATGCCATTGAAATATCAGCCATTTAAAAAGTGGCTTTTTCTTCCCATAGTCTCCACACAAAACAACACTTGATGGCTAAGATTTCTGGCCTTACAGCCCTAAACGAAGATCCCGCTTCTCACTATATATTTCAAGGTTATGTTTCGGGATGCCTGTGGTTCACACAGAAAACATAACAAGATGCAGAGAGTTTGCTGCATTCTGTCTAGGATGGTCCCATAAATAACATACCAGTTCAAAATCATGCCAATAAAACACCATAAAAATACCATCCAGTTTGTCCCATGTCTATCATTAAAAGGGAGAAAGCATATTTATAAAGCTTCATTCACTGACTGTGTATCTTCATCAAAAATAAAAAGAAAAGAACAAAGCACCTCTTAGAGCAGCTTACAGTAGATAATCTCAAGAAGGTTTGTTTGAGGGGTTTTTTTATGTCTTTGGGTCTTGCTTTTGCACCAGCAACCAGCCCAGGAAAATTAACATGCAGGATTTCATGTTTGGATAGAAGTCAGCCCTGTCTAGCTTCATAATCTTTCATATAATCGTGGAATCACTAGCAATTCTTCCCTCTGTTTCAAGGCAAAGACAGGTGAAAAGGAGAACAGAAGACTGTGGAATAAGTGTACATAAATCCAAAAAAGACGTTTGCAGGGGGAAAGTGGGAGTCTGGGAGGAAATGTATATCTACGCATGTAATTCTTGCTTATCTTGTTCGTGTGAACTTTTCTCTTGACTGAGGAGTATGAATTACTGTAGAAATGTAAAAGTAGGAGCATTCTCCAGAGGACATCTGTTTCACATCACAGACAGATGTCTGTCTGACCCATTTTCAGGACTTGAAACAAGGATTCCAGAATATCCTCAGAAACCCTGTTCCAGCACAGTATCATCCCCATAGCCAGAACATCTATCTGAGTTCTATCTACCTGCTTTAGCTTATTCCATCCTTTTTTTTTTTTTTAATGCCTTATTATACAGGGAAAGCAGGCAAGTGCCCTTTTCTTTATAACACATTTAATAATATTTTTGCATACTTTATATGCATTACACCTTTTCCTGAGAAAAAAGACCATACTCAGTTAATTCAGCTTTTCCTCATAGAAGCTGCTTTCTACGCTTTGTTCTTTCTCCTTTCTAAAGGAGAATGATTTTCAAAATGTGCCATTACCATTGGGCACGGATGTAATATTCCTGGGTCAGGCTCCACCACTCAGGGTAGAACCAGATAATTATTTCCCAGTTATTCACAATATTGCTATTAATTCATACCATCATGGAATTTACTCTTCACACATCTTCACATTTCTGGATTTCATTTTGCCTGTGCTCTGTGCTAAGCCTCTTTTATGAAAACTGCTCTCAAACTAGTTGTTTCCCATTTAATATTTGTGCATTTGATTTTTTTCTTCCCCAAAAGTAATACATTGCACTTGTCTTTCTTTATTGAATTTCTTCCTATTGATTTCAGACACTTTCTTCAATTTATCAAGACCATTTTGTATTCAAATCCTGTTCTGTAAAGTGTTTGCAACCCCTCCTAGTTCAGTATCATATGCAATTTTTTAAAGTTTTCTACATATTCCGTCATCAAAGCTGAAAATATTGAATAATACTGGACCTAAGACAGTCCTCTGTGGTATCTTATTTGATATGTTTTCCCAGTCTGACAACAAACCATTGATAACTGCTTTACTGATAAGCCCAATTTTTCAGTTTTGCACCCATCACATAATAACTTCATCTAAACCATATTTCTCATGTTTACTTATGAAAATGTCATGTGGATGTGTGTCAAAAGCCTCGCTAAAGTCAAGATGTATCACATCTGCTTCTCCCTCCTTATCCACTGGGCCAGTTACTCTGTCAAAGTAGGAAATGAGATTGCTTTGATGTGATTTGTTCTTGGCAAACCCACGCAGGCTGTTTCATATCACCTTATTCTCCTCTAGGTGTTTACAAATTGATTGTTCAATAATTTGCTCCTGCATTTTTCTCAGTATCAAAGCCAGGCTGGCTGGCCTGTGATTCTCTGGGTCTTCCTACTTCCCCTTTTCAAAGATAGGTTCTGTGTTTGCCTTTCTCCCATCCGCCGGGACCTCACTCATCCTCCACAAGCTCTCAGAGATAATTGCTAATAGTTCAGAGGTCACCTCAGCTAGTACCTGCAGTACTCCAGGGTGAGTTCCACGAGGCCCTGCTGACTTGCATATATCTAACTTATCTGAATGTTCTTTAACCTCTGCATCTTTTCCCTGTATATTTAACAACTTGCTGCCCAGAGTGCGTTTCACACTTTTAATGCTCAGAGGCAGCAATCCTAACAAGGTAGGCTTAATTTATTTTGGCTGGTGGAGCAGTCACTTTTCACTCCATAATGTCAATAAAGAAGAGTGGCTATATTCACTAAATGGGTGGGAAAGACTTTGATAAACCCAAATGTGGTGTTTCAAAATGTGACTGGTGCTCATCCTCTGGACACTAAACACTCCCTGGACAGGGAAGCCCAGTGAGACTTTAACACCCTCTCATGGCCCCAAAGACCCTTGTTCAGGTCAGGTCCAGTTGCAGCAGCTCAGAAAACTAGCAGCTGCCTTTTTACTCCATCTGAGTGACACCCAGACATCAGCCATTCCTCCACCTATTTTTCCCAGACCTGGAAGTGTTTACAAAACGTGACACCCATTTATACAATCAAGCTTCATATAAAATGCAGCAAGGGCATCCAGCAGGAGATAATTGGTCTAGAATTACACCTACTTGTTCTCTTCCTCAAATAAGGTTTCTTGGAGGTAGATTTAGCTACAGGATGACCCTTAGCTATGGTCCTTCTGTTTCAGCAGCTCTGTTCCTGTTTACAAAACAGTCCTTACCTCTGTCTCTCAAATTCACAATTGACATGCCTGCTGTACTTGCAATTAGGGCAGGAGAAGCCCACTGCTCATGTCTTCCCCTCTGTCTTCTCTAGAGAAGTATTTCTCACTGGGGACCTAAAAGACAAAATATTGATTTTTTTTTTTTTTTTTTTTTTTTTTTTCCTAAATGGCTTGTTCTTTTTTATTATGTTATCCTGGTGGTTTTAATTTCTTACTGCCTACTTTGATGTAGCAACCTAAAGACAACCAAAGATGAAGTTCTAACCCTAAGGCCTTGAAACAAAAGATACAGCATCTTCCCCCCGTCCTTCAGAAACAGAAATAAAATGTTGTAGTTGAAAGAAATCTGCAGCGAGGAGGGTGTGAAGAAACCTTTACATTTCCTCACCTGTCGATTAGCACAGAGGATGTAACCTGGATGCTGGAATGACCTTTCTGGGAGGCAGGAATCCATCTCTCAGACTGCAAAATTATTCTTACTTCAGTCCCGTGATGAACTTCGTGGCAGTCAATGTTGTGTGTGCCCGAGGGAGCCTCGGGGAAGCCACCAGGAAGCCACATGAGTGCAGGATCACCACAAGGCTGGCAGCAGCAAATGAAGGAACTCTGAGCGACCACATTTCACAAGCGTGCAAGCATGTCATCCGTAACTCAAGTGGGGATTCCTTTAAAAATACAATTCTCCCACTGCTTTTATACTCGAGGAAAACAGCAGCAAGTTAAAGGCTTGTGACTGGAAAATATTATAAGCTCCTTTATTTCAAGAGATAAATTTAGGGGAAGAAAAACTCTCTGAGTTAAAAAATTGAGGAAATAAGCAGTGGTGCCATGGCAAGCTCTGTCTGTACTTCAGCCAGCAATGGAGTGGGTCAGCTTGGACCTCAGGCAGGCTTCAGCTGACCCCACACATGGTCAGGGCTAGCAGGGGCAGACTAATCCAGGATGGAGATTCCATGGTCTCTCTGGGCAACCTGTTCCTGATTCAGGCAGGAATCCAAAGTACCAAAAGTGCATTTTTTTGCCTCAAAGCTGTGTCTTCATACCCTGTCAGCTTGAGCCTCCCAGGAGAGACCAGCTGCTGATCATTCTTGCCCGTGCATCTTTCTCTGCGCCCATCCTGTCCCACCCAAGGCTAGGGGGTTTGCATTTCCCTTTGTCCAACTTTGTGAGGTTCTCGTCAGCCCATTTCTTCAGCTGTCACCTACTACAGGTCAGCTACAACTTCTGCCCTGGGACCAGCCAGCAGTGAACCTGCAGAGAGGCAGGAATGCAAGACAAGAGACCAGTATCCCACAAAAAGAGAACCAGGTGGAAAAACAGACAGGATCAGAGGATAAGTGCTAACGGATGATAGAAACACCAAGAGATTGTGCATGAATGACATAAAACTGCCAAAATTTCAGTCTTGCCAGTCCCTGGCCTGATACCACCAGAGCTGCTGAGAGTTACAAGAGCTTTTGAGAGGAATCTTGGCAGGGAGAAAACAACTTTAATGGCATTAAGCTCTTCTCTCATTCCCAGTGATCCATCCAGTTCAGGACTGGCTTTTACAAATAAGAGTGCCTGGAAGAGCACTCTGCAAGATGTAGTGGTGCTGCAGAGAAAGGCTTCTTTTTTCTTAGCTGTAAGACACTTCTTCTTCAAAAAGTAATAAACTCCAAAAATCTTAATTGCAGCCAAATATCACAGACATAAACCAGCAGTAAGCTCCAAAGGTGTTTTTGCACGAGGGAAAATGAGGTGGTGAACAGCAAAGGAGAACATTCATACCTAGACCTGTATTTAAGGTTCCTCTCCATTTATGAGGAGTGAGGCTTGGAAACCAAGCTGCAGTTCAGGCCAAGTATAACTCCAGCAGGACTGAGAATGGTTGAAAATAAAGAAATTACGTTCAACTTCAGCATATATTAGTGATAAATACAATGATTCATGCACTCCAGAAGCAGAGAGAGCAAGCTTATTACAAAGCACAAAAAAAGAGCACCATTGGACAAAAGTATGTTCTGCCATAAAAACAGACAACCTGCTTTCTATCCTTAGTTGCAAAAAGAGACTTCCACTAACACCTCTGAAATAAAAGCACAAGCAAACCACAGACCTTAAAATCATTACATCTCCTTTCTGTGACCAGAGAATGCTCAAAGTTTTCTGAAGCACTGGGACTGCAGGTCATAACAAGGTATCTCTGGCCTTTACTTACAAGAACCTGCACCTCACCTTCTTCTCTCTAACTCCTAATGCACTCTGTGAAGATAAAGATTACAGAAAACCTAAAAATGTTCAACATGTACTCTGTAGCTCTTCTCATTTACCTGCTCTGGTGTGAGACTTATGCAGGTCTTCCCCCTGCTTATGCAGGAGACATTCTCATCTTCTAACTCACCAGAACTCTGGCAAATTCTCATTTAGCTGTTGTGCTGCGGCCTCTGGGCTGGCAGATTTTGTAGCTTGCTTGATAGCTGTATTTTATTTGGGGAGAACAACCAAAATCTAATGAAATTATTTCTACATGTGTGATTTTCTCCAAGATGCATGTCAAGGTATATTTCTCAGCATGTTACTTAGTCATGGTCTGGAAACCTGCCCATGAGCAGTAGGCAGTACAGACCAGAGGGAAGGTCTTGGTTGCTATCCACCTCTGAGGGAATGACTGTCTCAGTAAGAGAGAACTAAAGATTAGGAGCATGCACTTCACACAGAAACTCACATAAGTAACAGGACTACTAATAATAACTCACACAAGTAATGCAAAAACTCTGAGCTTATTCCACACTTTGAATTCAAATAATAAAATATGTCCCGAACGATTGAGTGTCTGAGTGGAGAACCAAACTCACTTCTACCTCCAGCTCCTCTGGTACTGACAAGGAGCATGTCTTTCTTTTGTCCAGGGGAAAGCAAGCTTGGCAGGCCAGCTGGTGACACGACCTTTATGAAAATAAGAAGTGAGAAAAAATGGCTGCTTCCTTTGTTTATGTAGCAAGGTTGCCCCTTACCAGGGACGTCAGTCAGATGCTAGGCTTTTCTCCCTCTCTTCCTTCAGGTTTTTTAGCACTCTTCAAGCTCATTTCTTTGTTCTATCAACATAGCAGGTGGTCCATGTTGGACATCCAGTCAAATAAATATATGAGCCATCTGAAAAAGCACATCAGGGCTCAAGCAGGCTCTCTGTTGTTTGTTTGGGTTATTTTTAAGGGTCTAGACAGTGGTCAGATCCCCAGCTGATGTAACCCAGCTCTGCTTTACTGGCTTTTACACCACCAGGCTACTTCTGGTCAGGTCCTCACTGCTGCAGCTTGGCCGCTGGGGAAACACTGGGAGAAGATCTGACCTGCCCATTACCATGTGTGTTAAATGATAACAACCTTTTCTCCCTCCAGTAGAAGGAAAAGACAGTGCTGCTTTCCCAGGGTGCTGCCACAAACAAGGTGGTGAGAGGACTTCTCAAAATGTTCTCTGAACCACAGTGGGACAGGATTTGAAACAAAGAAGAGCAGAAAGAACTGAGATACATCTGCAAAACACAAGCTTTCACCTGTGCACTCAGCTGTTCTGGGGACGTGCAAAGGGCATGCTGTGTTTGCATATACTTTAAACTGGCATGTTTACAAGCTGGCTTGCAAATACTCCTTCCGTGAACTGCAGCTAGCAAAGGGAAATAAAATTGGAAAATAATTAGACCTATTTTTGATGTTTTTCCCTTCATCTCAGCCCCCCTTCTGCTTCTTCACAGATTGGTCATGCTGACGTGGTAAGTACACAAAGAAGCACGGAGATAGATATAGATATCGATATAGATATAGGTATAGATATAGATGATATAGATTAGATAGAGATAGAGATACAATGGAGACATAGACAGATATAGATAAGATATAAATACAGGTATAGATAGATTATATAGATATAGATATAGATATAGATAGATAGATAGATAGATATAGATGTGCACGTTTGTAAAGCATTGCATTTTCCACATGTGTACAAGCAACACCACCTGTGTCCTGCTCTGACACCAGCTCAGGCAGCTACATCCTGCCTTGCTAATGACCTCCCCAGAATTTCTCCTGGAGGCAGGTTTTCTTTCTTACCTCTCTGTCCTAAACAGTTTCCCTTCCTTTGAAGCAAAGCTAGTGGCTACAATAAATTTTTGAGCACTGCCAACATAAGGTTCAGTTTGTGCCTCCCAGTCCCACTGCACCTTTAAGGAAATTCCTGAGTAAAGTGACTGAATTGTAAAGACAGACCTCCAAATTCACATTTGGTTTAAGTGTAAAGCCCTCCATGTTTGCACCTAGAGGAATTAATCCTTGGAGGAAAGAAGGGAACACTTCTTATGTGATTTCTTCACCATGTGAGCAAACAACACCCATTCATGTCAGTTCTACACTGTAGAGATCAGATTAGCACCTGAGGATTGACTTCAGACACCTTTAAAATATGATGTACTTTAACTTAGAACATTGTTTTCTCTCGAAGGTGGTTTCACCTGTCACCACTGACTCCCTGGAACGAGTCCATCCTAGCCAGGTCTGGTATGAGAAAGCCTGTTCAACGGCTTTGCACAACTCCATGGTTGATGAATAAAGAGGGAAGTGTTTGGCTACTCACAACAATGTTCATGGCTCTGGGGTTCCTGTCATGCTAGGGCTGATTGGTCAGTCACATTCCTGCCCCAGCGTAAGGCACAGTGACTGTAACATCTTTTCGTGCAATGCCTTGGAATGATGTCCAGTTTGAATGATTTCACGTGACCTTCAGAAGGTGAATCTCCTTTTATTTACTTAAACACACAGAGCCTGGTAGAGAGCCCTTCTTTGGCAAGGGAAACGTTTCTGGATTCCACCCTGCAAAGCAATGGAAAGAAAGACTATTCTCCTCACCTCTGATTGCTATCACCAGCTACTGTAATTTACTACCACAGGGCAATGAGAAATGCAGGCTTGGAGCACTTGCTTGAATCATGTGGAAAGTCAGACAACATTGGCCTTGCAATCTGTGATGCTATTCCAAATTGCATTTTAGCCCCCACTCCTCTTTGATGACTTATCTTAGAAGAAAATAAAAAAGCAAGCTACAAGTGATGAATGACAAACAACAGATCACCCATTCAAGAGCTCTTTAAAGAAGAATCAGATAAAAAGGTGGAAGTGAGCTGGATAATGTTAAGGTCCTGTTTTTCACCCTGTCGTTTGATGTAGGATGGAGACAAATCTTCAAGCCAAAATGTTAAAGAGAAAGAAAGGTAATGTTTTTAATGAACATGGACACCTCTTGTGAAGGCTCTCTGTACATCATTTGTGGGTTTTCTGCGATATTAATGACTTGATGGCTATAATGAGTGCTTCCAGCTATATTCACAACAAAGAGTAGAGTGAATTTTGTTTAAATTTTCACATTTTTAAGGAAAATTCTGCCAAATACTCTTTTCAAGGATGGAGGAAGGAGAAAAAAAACTCAGCATTTTTTTTCCTTCCTGTTTATTCAACCAGTTCCCAAAATAGCTTTAGAAACCTGATAGACACATACCTCGTTATTTACTGGGTATATGGACAGCTCACATGGATTAGAAAGAAAATGTGTCACAGTTTGATCAAACTGCCTAGCTCCTTTTTGGAGATTTTGCCCTCCACTTATTTATGTGCAGTTGGACTCCATTAAAGTCATGGGCAAAATAACCAGTGGTCTAATCCAGTACGGACACGCTGTTCCTGCAGGTTTTGGTAAGACACTGGGCCTTGCAGGATACTGGGATTTTAAAGCTCCCTCCAAGAACCAGTTCCCTTCCTAAACACCGAGAACTCACCAAATAGCAAAGAAATCCTCTTGAAGGAATGTCCAGTTTGGTAAGAACCATAATGAATTCAGGCTGAGGAGAGGAAACTCACACTCTCCCTACACACAGAGACAATTTGACAGATAATTATTCCTGTGAGTCAGTCATGAAGTAGACTTCCTCTGATAAGAAACAAATTGCCATCATCCTTTTTAGTTGTTGTTATTCCTTCCTTAGTGTCATGACAGAAACTGCTGGGGGAGGAGGGGGAGGTCTGTGGTTGCCAGCTGTTTGAGCAAGGAGGGAGAGCCCAGTACTTTTAGATTTACAGGTATTCAAAGACCACAGAAGTTTTTAAAAGTGAGTTCTGATGACCCTGAAATTATTGGACTTCCTTCAAAGGGGGGCCACAGGAAATGAGTTTGTCCTCCAACACGCTCACTCCCAGTTCTGTTTCCTCAGGGGAATAGCAGGTGACTCCAGGCATCCTGATTGAGGGTCTGATTTTATTTTTCTGCATTTTTCACCATTAATGCCACCTGACTTTTTAGTGTCCTTACAGAAACAGGTACATTGCACGAAACTTTAAAAGTCTTGGGATAATTAAAAGCACACATAGTTATATTCCACTCTGGATATACTGGGAAAAGTTACTTTTCCTCTCTGAAACACTGATCAAATGTCTTTACAGACCAGGCAAAGACTCTACTAGATTCACTGGGTGTTGGATTCAAACCAAAGAGACTCAGGTGAAAAATTTCAAGCAGCATGCAATAATTGCTCCTCAAATTGCAATGGTTTTATAAAACCTTCCCATTATCACAGTCAGTGCAACCCTCCAAGCAGGAGAGACAGGAACATATGTGGCTCAAGGTAAGAAGAAAAATTACAGCATCCCTCAGTTACTGTTTTAACCAAACACTTCCCAGCTCTCAGCCACTGGTCTCTCCATGGGATCCAAGGCCTGTGTGTCAGGGAGTGTTTTGATTGTGTAGAGTTTGATGATGCTGACAAAAGGGTTGATGGTTCACGCACAGAAACCAGGGGGAAGGCCAGCAAGGCAGATGTCATGGTGAGAGACTTCTGTAGACCACCCAACCAGGAGGAAGAGGCAGCTGGGAGAAGTTCCACATTCTCTTGTTCTCTTGGGGGATGTCAACTGACCAGGCGACTGCTGAAAATACAACACAGCAGAGAGGAAACAGTCTAGAAGGTTCCTGGAGTGTGTGGCAGAGTAGTTCCTGACACAGCTGGTGAGCAAGGCGACGAGAGAAGGTGGTCATTGTTGGACCTATTGCTCAGGAACAGAGAAGGGCTGGTGGGTGATGGGACAGCTGGAGGCCAACTTGGGCTTGGTGATCACAGAAAGATCATTTTTGATTCCCAGAGAAGAAAGGCAGGGTGCAGCAAAACCGGCACCTTGGACTACCAGAGGGCAGACTTTGGCCTGGTTAGGGGACTGGCTGAGAATGTCTCTTGGGAGGGCATCCTGGAGGACAGGAACATCCTGGATATTCTCCAAAGAGAAAATCCTAAAGGTGCAGGAGCAGATTGACTCTATGTGCCACAAGCTGAGACAGTGGGGAAGACTGGCTGGCTGAACAGAGACCTGTGTCTGGAACTCAGGGATAAAAAGGAGAGGTTATGACCTTGGATGAAGGATTAGGACACTGAGGAGGACAACCGGGATGTTGTGAGGTCATGCAGGAAGAAAATTAGAAGGTCCAAAGCCCAACTGGAACTTAATCTGGCTGCTGACAATGTAATTATTTTTATAAATTCATCAGCAACAAAAGGAGAGCTAAGGAGAATCTCCGTCCTTTATTGGATGCAGGGGGAAACACAGTGACAAAGGATGACAAAAAGGCTGAGACATCTTATGCCTTTTTTTGCATCAGTCTTTAACAGTAAATTTGGCTGTTCTCAGGGTACCCAGTCCCCTGAGCTGCAGGACAGGGATGGGAGCAGAAGGGAAAATGGTTAATGGTTCCAAGGGGAAATGGTTAATGACCTGCTACACTGATGAGACACACACACAGGTCCATCAGGCCAGATGGGATCCACCCAGGGGTGGTGAGGGAGCTGGCAGAGAGCTCGCTGAGCCACTTCCAATCATTTACCAGCAGTCCAGGCAAACTGGGGAGGTCCCAGTTAACTGGAGGTTGGCAAATGTGACACAAATCTACAGCAATGGTCAGAAGGAGGGTCCAGGGAATTACAGGCCTGTCGCCTGCCCTCAGTGCCAGGGAGCTCATGGAGCAGATCACCTTGAGTGCCACCAGCAACAGGAACAGGACAACCAGGGGATCAGGGCCAGCCAGCCTGGGTTTAGGAGAGGTGGGTCCTGCCTGACCGACCTGATCCCTCCTGTGACCTGCTCAGGGCTGAGGGAAAGGCTGGGGATGTGTCTAGCTGCACTTCACAAAGCCTTTGACACCTTCTCCCACAGCCTCTCCTGGAGCAACCGGCTGCTCATGGACAGGGCCCTGTTCTCTGGGGGAAGAACTGGCTGATGGCAGGGCCGGGGAGTGGTGGGGAAGGGAGGGATGTCCAGCTGGGGCTGGGCACCGGTGGGGTTCCCATGGGATCAGTACTGGGGCCAGGCCTGTTTAACATCTTCATGAAAGGCCTGGAGGAGGGGATCAAGGGCCCCTCAGTCAGTGTCTGACAGCACCGAGCTGGGCGGGAGTGTGGATCTGCTGTGGGGCAGGAGGGCTCTGCAGAGGGATCTGGACAGGCTGCATCCATGGGATGAGGCCAGTGGGGTGAGGTACAACCAGGGGAACTGCTGGGCCCTGCCCTTGGGTCACAACAACCCCCTGCAGCTCCAGACTGGGGGAAAAGTGGCTGGAGAGCTGGAAAAGGCCCTGGGGGTGCTGGTGACAGCAGCTGGACATGAGCCCAGGGGTGCCCAGGTGGCCAAGAAGGCCAATGGCATCCTGGGCTGTCCCAGCCAGGCTGTGGCAGCAGGAGCAGGGCAGTGACTGTCCCTGTGCTGGGCACTGCTGAGGCCACACCTCAAATCCTGGGGCAGCTCTGGGCCCCTCACAACATGAAAGACCAACAAGTCCAGAGAGGTGAACAGAGCTGGGGAAGGGTCTGGAGCAGCAGGAGCGGCTGAGGGAGCTGGGAAAGGGGCTCAGCCTGGAGCAAAGGAGGCTCAGTGGGGACCTCATGGCTCTGCACAACTCCCTGACAGGAGGGGGCAGCTGGTGGGGGGGGTGGTCAGGCTCTGCTTCCAAGTAATAAGCGACAGGATGAGGAGAAACAGCCTCAAGTTGTACAAGGGGAGGTTTAGTTCGAATACCAGGAAAAATTAATTCACTGAAAGGGTTGTCAAGCACTGGAACATGATGCCCAGGAAAGTATTTGAATCACTGTCCCTTGAGGTATTTAAAAGACATGTAGATGTGGCACTAAGGGACAAGGTTTAGTGGTGGGCTTGGCAGTGCTGGGCTAATGGTTGGGCTCGATGATCTTAAATTACTGAATTCCAGCTCAAATTGCTCTATCATTGTATTCTATGATTCTAAGCACTGAATCAGTGAAGATGAGCATCATGTTAGGAATGCAAAGCACTCAATAAAATAAAGGCTAGCATCTCTGAAATACAAAAACCACTAACATTTGATTACCTGGGAAGACACTCCAGGGAAAAACTCATGACCATTGAAAATAGTTTTCAAATTACATATGGTACAATGTAAGCATTCAAAACTAGATGCAAACAGTGAAAAATGGATTTTTCCAAAAGAGCATCCAATGGTGAATTTAGGGATGATTTGCAGTGGGGTCAGACTGTCCTTTGCTTTGAGTGTGCTACAGCTGTTTATACCCAGGAAAAACAGGTCAAAGCTCTCATCAGATGGAGCAGGGTTGGCTCTTTGTCTGCTTTCCATTGCTGCAAATTAAGATGCAAGATATTACAAATAATTGCAGACAAATGGGAAAAAGGCCTCCAGTTCTATTCCTTTCACATTGCAGCAAAACAAGAGGCTTATGGGAAAGAACAGAAATTGTTAAAAGGTCTGTAGTAAACACTGAAGAGAAAATTGAGGTCTGATGAGACTGTTTGTACATTTACTCCATATGGTCACTTGAGACTGATTTGAGCACTGCAGACAGCAAGACGTACAGATTTACAGCCAGGCTACTCTCTCTTGCCAGGTAAGTCCTTCAAATTGCTACATGGCTCCTCCTGACTCAACAGCAAGAAGCAGAGATTATGATGAGAGAAGAGAGCTACACAAATAATCAGAGGCATTATTCAGAGATCAGACATTTAGACCTTGAACTGAAGGCCCACGAAGCTCACCAGGAGATTTCCCGCTCTTTCCAGTGGGCTTTGCATCTGACACTAATCCAGTGAAGTTTAGGGTGGGATTTCCTCTCTCCAGACACACCCTTAACAGATCCCTTTTTAATTCCATCACAGAGGAGCAGATAAAAACCTGCTTTCAAACAATTATGTTGATGATAGAGGGTTTAGAATGTGTGTCCTGAAATAATTTAAATACTGTCATCCCTCACTTTTATTTATCATCAGAGCATTTTTCCAGACTCCATATTAAAACTTGCAAAATGGAAGAGAGCAAGGAGGAAGGAAGGTCATCGAGCCATTGCCTCTATAACCCATCATCACTGCTGGTGGCCTCTCCTGGAAGGCCCAAGTAGAGCCAAGCCTCACCCAAGGGTCTTTCTGGCTCCCCCTGGCAGGAGCAAACAGAGAGAAATCGCTTCATCTGATCTTCATGGTCAGATGAGCTGCTTCAGATGAGCTTTATAACCTTCATCCTCAGGCAGGAGCAAGAAAAAGGGACTCTAAACCATCCTCTTGATAAAGAACAGTTTTCTCCTTGTTTTGTGCAGGTACAACCTGCTGTATCCCCCTTCTGCTCACTGCACACCTGTTCACCCGTTTTCTCCTTGGCATGTTGTAATAACGCAACGCACATCAGAGCAGGGATATATCCTTCACCTTCTGGCTTGGTCCCACTGGAGGGACCTGGCATTTCCAGGTGATGCTGTATCAGCCTAGATCATTGAGTGAGGAATTTCAGCTCAGACACATGACAGAATATGACTAACGTGAGACATAGAGTGAGCAGGTTCTGTCAACAAAACACCAACAGCCACATTCACAAACACACTGGTTTGTGTGTGTGTGTGTGTGTTTGTGTGTGTTTGCTTTTCAGAGAATACCTGCTGTGACTGCATGCTGCTATTTTTCGCACTTACTAGCCCAGAAGAGATGATTATAAGGCAAAACGAAAAAAAAATAAATTAAATTTTCCACAAGATGACAACATTTCAGTGCTTTGGCCAACGCTTCAAAGATGTTTTCCAGAGTTGGTGTTCCATGTACCCTCCAGCCCGACCTAACCCCCTGTGAAAGCCACCAAAATCTCATTCATTCATTTCCATGGACAAAATTTAGGCCCCATGTGTGTGAGTAATCAACATTAATCCCATCCTCTATGTGTTCACTTGCATGCTCAAAATGAGAGGTCAATCAGGTGAAAATGGCAGCAATGTCACACCTTCAGCCCAGCTCTAAAACCAGGATCCAGTGGGCATGAATTAGGATAGGATGAAGGGATAGAAGCAATGGCTCTGCACCTTCAGGAAGGTGTGGCTCAGTGCTTGTGAGGCTGCCAGCAAGCTGAGCACTGCCACTACCCCCCAAAAGTGTCACACGGGGGTTATAACTAGCACTGCCACTTCCACAGAGAGTGTGACAACACTGGCAGCCAAGGGTGAATTAAACAGACGGCCCCATTTGGAGACACTCAGCAAGGGATCGCTCAATGAGACTGAACCAGAGGGGAGCGTCAGGATCCAATAAACCACCAAGGAACACTGTAGAACAAATAGGGGACAAATCAGAACGCAAGAAAAGGCATTGCCTCAAATGCACACGCTGCTTTATACCCATGAGGAGTTTTATCCAGGTCAGTGCTATGGGATGACACCAACCATGGGATGACACCAACCATGGGATGACACCAACCATTGTGTCATTAGTACATTTGGGATAATGCTTCCCACTGCAGCTAAACCAGCTTGTCCAGGGAAAGTCTATCAATTTAATCCTGCCTAGGATCCAGCCAGAGCTGTCATTTCCCACCTGTGCTAAATAACTGCTCGTGTATATTCATGAAGAGTGGTCTTATTACTAAGAATACACCTAATGTGTATTGCAGCGTAACAGGAGACAACTTACAACGGGCCTATTAAAGGAAATCGCAGAGATCACAGAATTTACACATTCTGTTTAAAGGCAGCCACACTTACACTTGATTGCACAACTAGAGACAAGTTTGTTATGTTTGTCATCTTTCATGAACACTCATATTTACTAGCTTAAAATGCAAGATAAAAGCCAGACAATCTTTGGCAAAGGAATGGGGGACAATATCAAATGATAAG
The DNA here is from genome assembly GCF_009650955.1 of Corvus moneduloides. Classification (NCBI taxonomy): domain Eukaryota; kingdom Metazoa; phylum Chordata; class Aves; order Passeriformes; family Corvidae; genus Corvus; species Corvus moneduloides. Next base: position 74,198,105 of record NC_045511.1, read on the forward strand.
CTAGGCATATTTATAGGTGTAAACAGATCTAGAAAAGGAAGCGTTTTAGATATAATAGGCACTCAATGATGTGGGGCAAACACTGAGACTTGAAAGCAAGAAATATCCAACAACTTGTAACATCAAAACCAGCAACCGCAGGTCTTAGCAGGCAAATGATGTATGAACAACAAATAAGTATGCATAAGAAAGGAAAAACCGCATTAAATACTTCGATCATTGCTACAGAATGAGTGTTTTACAACAAAACAATGCAAAATTGACTGTGTAATTATTCGTAAATGCTGATTATTTTGAGAGTAAGTATGGTTTCTCTAGCTCATACCAAGGATGCCATGCTGCATTTCAGCTGAACTTGTGATTTTGGAAAAGTGAGGCAAGGTATCAAGGAAGTATGCAGAAGGAATACTGAATTGTTAGCAGTGAATTTAGGTGACATAATACATCCAGAATTTAAAAACAAACAAAAAAACCCAAACAAACCAACAAAAAAACCCAACAACAACAATCAAACAAACAAACAAAAAAAACCCCAGAAAAACCAACCAAGCAAACAAACAAACAAAAAATTGAAAGCCAAAGAAGCATCCTTGCATGTTTCCACATGAAGGCTGTGTTTAGGAGAAATGGCTTATGAACTCAAAAGTGAATTATATAAGGCAGTTATGTGGTTTTTGTTTAAAAAAAAGAAAGAGGAGACAAAGAGACATAATAAAAAAGGAACACAGACTGGAGCATGTTAACGTCAGCAGTAGAGACAGCCTGGGAAACTATTTTAAGAGATCAAGAGGAAAAATATTTAGAAAAGTATGAGCTGACTAAGAACAGGCGATGTGAATATCTAGAAATGGAGATCAAGTCTCCCCTGTTGGAATTCACTAGGAATGATGCCTCTCAGGTCCAACAGCATTGCACATTTGGAACAGCAGGAAGGTCTGCTGTCATCTCCACAGAAACTCCTACACACCCCTGGACCCCTTTATGGCTTTTTTGTGTCCCACACAGAATGCACAATTTCAGAGCTCCTGCAGGAAAGAAATCATGCAGTGAAGAGCTTGATTCTGTGGCTAGAAAATCCCTTCTGAATTAAACCCAGAGAGCAAGAGGAATCTGCTTCAGAATGCCTTAATGCTCTTTGATGCACAGCCAAAGATCATTCTCCTCTTCATATTTCCAGCACATTTAGCCGTAGCCTGTTCAGTTCTGCATTTTTCACGTAAGTGGCCATTGTCAGTGCAGGAGGAGCTGTGATTATTCCTGTTCGGACTGGGGTGGCATGACTGCAGGAGAAGCATATCTAGTGCAGGGAGAAAGAGAGAGTATATGCTTCATTTGCTGGCCAGAAGACATCTGAGGAGCTGATAGCTAAGAAGCCCACCCCGTCCTTCTCAGATGAGAGTGAACCATTAAAATCAATGCAGCTCTGTTTATTTCAGCTCTGCCATGCCCAGTTAGGGAGAAAAGACATGGCAAGAGAGTGGCACAAATAGACAGGGATAGGGAGCATGCATTAGCTAACACCAGCTGGAGATCTCGTCTGCTGATAAATCAGGGTAATGCTGCCTGGGACATTTACAAGCTGAGGGTGCAAGACAGTTTGGAGATCACTCCAAGATGTTATTTTCAATCACTTTCTTCTGCTGAAATAAATGGAAGTCAATATGATAGCACTGGAGCAGATTCCAGTGTCCACTGCCAGAAGCTATTAAAAAATTGTGAATAAAGCAACTCAGAAAAGTTTGACATTTTGTTGAGCAGGAGCCTGGCAGGGAGAAATATTTCTCTGCTCCACCACAGGAACAGTGAGAAGGAAATATCACCAAAGTCTAGATACTGCCACTCAGTAAATCCCATCTTCTTCTCACCTGTGGTCCTAATAGCAGCAATGGTCACATCAGAATAGGGAAGGTAGCATAGGAGGAATGGCAGGGCTGGAATCAGCCACTCTGGCTACTGAGGGATGCCTCAGTGGTGCAGCACACTGCCAGCTGCCTCTTGGAGCCCATGCACAGAGAAACCAGACCCAGGATTCCACATGGCCTCTTGCTTTCTCCAGAATTTGTCATTTTAGGAGGAAGTGCAAGCTCGCACCCAGGAACTTCCACTCTTTCAAACACCCTGTAATGCTCAATAGATGCAGCATTGCTGCAGAAAACTTTAAGCCAGTCACTACTTTGTAACCCTCTACCCCATGTTCCTCTTATCTCCACTTTCCTCAGATGGTCAGTCCTGACCTTTTCACCACCCGATCCACTGACGGCCTTTCTTACATCCCTCAAAACAAATGCATCAAATTCCCAGCAGCTGGAATATGTTTGCATTTGACAGGAATGCTGCAGCCCACCCGAGTCAAGCCAGAATGGTGCACCCTTCTTGGGGATGAAAAGGATTAGGGAACAGGGCCTTATGCTGGTGTGAGCCCCCTGTGTACAGAAAAAGCGGGGGGAGGAGAGATGATGTTCTTGTGGAGAACGAGGACAGGTGGGGTCTGTATACCCATGCTGCCATCTCAGATGCCTGTGGAGAAGAAACAATAAATACTAGATAAAGTGCTTTAAGGGTTAAGAACTTCAAGGGGATAGCCTGCACAGTCTCAAAGAAGAGATAATAAAGAGCCTGTAACACTAGATCCAGCCTCTATGTAAAGATAATCTACTCGATGGAGGCTTAATCCTAGCAAGGGCTCTATAAAGTCTGGGAAAAAAGGGGGTATAGAGTGAACCCTGAATAGTCTAATTGATCCCAAAAGTAGAGTTCCTTTTTATATGTAAATATCCCATCTCCCTTCAACCTCTTGATCATCCAGGGTCTTACCAAGGAGTTCCTGAAAAGACATCTGTTGTCAGGAGGAAAAACCAACCCCTGGTTTAAAGCTCTTGTCTCTCACCTAAGGTTTCAAGCTGTGAGTTCTCTCATGTCGCTTTAGTCTCAGAAGCTCATGGACATCCTCTGGTACATGTGATTGGGGCACAGCACAGACAAGAGGGTCTCTGGCCATCACTCTGTGGCCATGGCAGGCACAGTGGCTCCAGAGTCAAAGCTGAAGAGCACCAGAGAACTCATGGGATTACTTCAGGAAGTTTGTGAGTTTTGAGCACTTTCTTCTGCCTGAAGAGAGAGAAGTCTGTGGCAGAAGCTATTTTAAATGAAGGTATCATACCTTTGCTTTGGCAGAAGCCATCTCTGTAGCACAAGCAAGAAGAATTACCTGAGATCCAAGCAGACAGGCTTCTTGGGTGCTGGAAACGAGCATAATTCTTCTTCCTGTCCTCACAGCTTTGGTGTTTTGGTGAGTGCAAGAAGAAGCACAAAAGGCTGCTGGTGGAGGAGGGTAAAACACTAAGCCCATGAGAACTTCGTCTTGGACACTCCTGCTCCAAGGAGTGATGAACCACCAGGGTCACCCTGTCTCCAAACACCACCACCATCACCAGAGAAGCAGCAAGGTCACAGTTAATGGTGATGGTGATGCCTCCCCAGCCTGTGTCCCCTGGTTAAGAAATATGGGCAGATGGGTCACAGGATGTGCAGGCAGCCACAAAGCACCTGGAATTTTCTGCTTCAGCTGCCTCTTGGCACGGAGAGGGGAGGGGATGCCGTTCCCTGCCTAATGCTAATCTCACAGACGTTGATGGGAATGGGTTAGGGATTCTCTGGTCCCCCCAAGTAAGCTCCCCTTCTCGGAGACTTCTGCCTTGGACTTGCTGACAGCCACAAAGCCCTGCTCCTCCTGAGGAGAGAGGAAGTGTGAAGACAACTCTTCATCTTCCGGGTGCCAGGAAGGGCAGTTGGAAAGGAACGGGATGAGAAGCGTTCCTCGCCACAGGGGAAGCGTTTCAGTGGTTTCCTCTCTTCCTTTTTGCTTCTGCTCACTTGTCAGCTGGTTTTGCTTTCTATGTTATGCTGTAGGAAGGGGTGAGTTTGGGGAAATTAGAAGTTCCAGAGGACTATCTGGAAGCCAGAGTAAGAGCCAGTCCCCTTCTGCACTCACTGTCTGCATAGCAGAAGGCAACAGAAATCAGCATACTTAAATACACCACAGTCTGATCTAAAGCTCACTGAAGATCACTGACATTAATTAGACTTCTGCCTTGCTTCCTTCCAACAGCTAAGATGCCAAAGCAGAGGAAAACTGTCCAGAAATAGATGACTTTACCCATCCTATGGAAGCAGCAAAACAGCAAAAGCAGCAGATATGACTGACCAAATGGTCTCTGCTTATTCTGCAGAGGTCTCGCAACATATCCCTCTTACTTGCATTCTAGATGTATGTGTTTTTCTACAAATTGCATTGTTATCATGTATTTTCTTGTCTGAAAAATTTCCTTCAGTCAGACGAAAATAAAATCAATGCTCTAGCTGATGCTTGGAATGATGTGGCCCCAACACACAAACACACACATCTGTTGTCAGAACTCTTCTGCCTTTCTTTTCCCTTCTTTTAATACAAGTCTGGAATCCACTGAGTGTTCTTCAAGTCTAAGCTCCAAACATTTCAAACAGCACAAAAGGTATGACAAGATGAAAGAAAATGTCCACAAACAGACAGCTAGACAACTAGTTAGCAGCTGTCTGCTTTTCTTCAGGGTTTTTTTTGGTATGTGTGTTTTTTGTTGGGTTTGGGTTTTTGCTGGTTTTTTTTTCCCCTGCAGGGGAAAAAAAAACAAAAAACCCAACTTTACTTTTCAATCTTGAAGGAACTGACTGCAGATTCTTTTGTTCTGGCAAGAATCCAACCCTGTTTAGCACTAGAAGTGGGGGAGGAGGTGAACTCCTTATGATGCCATGTGTAACCTTGAACCTGAGAAATGTCTAACACAGTATGTGTACAGTTGCAGCAGTTTAAATGGCATTGTTCACTTTCAACTTTTGTATTGTACTGATCGCAACTTAATGAGGTTTTGGTGTTCTATCAAGTCAGGGTATTTATGCAGAAAAAGGAACCAAAAAGAGCGGGTTTTGATTAAAAATGTGTATGGGCTTTTGGGACCTGGTTTAAATATTTCAACTCTTGAGCAAGCATGGAGCCTGCAGTTGAAGTTATTTATCTTCTCCCCAGACAAATCTGGCTGGGGGGAGGGGTGGCAGTGCTCAAATGCTTGATTTTAATTACTGTTGTTGTTTGCAAGTATTTTTCTTCTGGCATTTCTGTTCTCCTTCTCCCCCTAAACAGATGATCAGCAGACAACATGGACTCCTGTCTAACTTGCAGATTTAATTTGGAAACCTGAGCATCCAACGCAAATATGAAACACAAGCTGCAGTTGGATTCTCCTCCAAACCCTTGCCGCTCACTCAGAGAATTCACTCGCTCCCTTTGTGAGGCTTAGTGTGAGGCTGAAAAACTTTCCCTTCTCACCTCCTTCTGGGTCTCTTTGTGTGTCCATAAATGAATGCGTGTGTGTGTGTGTGTGCATGCACAGGAGTCAGCATGCCAGACAGCATTCCGCAGCAGAAGGTAATTTCTCCTTCCTCCCTTTATTTGTACGTTTAGCATGAGCTGCATTCCTCCAGTACCTGCTGAAAGAGTGAAGTGATGTTGTCAAAGGCTGGGCTGCAGGAGATGTGTGGATGAAACCTCCCTTGTCTGGATAGATCATACATAACCAGACACAGCAGAGTTTCCATCCCACTGAAATAAATTTGTATGGCAACACTTAACTGCAGCCCTTTCCATTGACAGCTTCCAAGCCATTTTGCTTTTTTTCCCCCTTTCCCACCCAGCCTCTTCCCTGCACTTTCAGATCATAAGTTCTTCAAGACAGAGCATTTATTACTGTGTTTTTACACCACCTGCTACATTGGTTTTAGTAGAATTGTGATCTCAAGTAGCATTTCGACCAGCTCTCATACAAATAACAGATGAACACATCAGGGTAACCTGGGTGGCTGACAGAGGAGTTCCAGACTTCTCCAAATGAAACTTGGAGCAGTGCTGGCCAGAGAGGCCACATGGTTTTGCATCTCACGTGAACATGGGACATATCCTCCTAAGCACAGACAAACCTGAATCCTAAGCTAGGGCTGCAGGTGGTAGTGTGGGTTTGCAACACACACCTTGACCCATCCCAGATGAGCAAGTTGCCATACCTAGCAGGGAGACCACCTGAAATTTAAATGATAGATTTTCTCATCTGGCTAGAGATCTTGTGTTCAATTGTTTCACCCCAACTCAGCCCAAAAGCTGTTGGGATTTTACTCCAATAGCCCTGTATAAATCTAATCAGTCTTAACAACTAGGGACATCTCTCTCCAGAGGAAGAGTAATGATCAGGTTCAGGTTGTGGTTGTTACTACAAGATTGAACCGTGGAAAAAACTCAAAAAGGCAACTCCTTAAGAGTGGTAAACCCTTGCAGTCAGGCCGAAGGGAACTGCCACCTCATGCCTTGCTGGAAACACCAAAACCTCAAGCTCCTTGAGTGAGTGAGGATTGTCTAAAATAGAGAAAGGCAGAAAAACACACACAACTTTCATTAGGCAGGGGCTCCATTTGTGCTTGCCAAGGCACCCCTGCAAATATTCACCTGCTTGAAGGTGAATATCTCACCTACTCCCAGGTGAAGCCCTGAGGGTGTGAACAAGACACACCAACAGCAGCTGAAGGCCCTTTTTCTGCTGCTTATTGCAGTTCTTGAGCTAGGGTTGGTAGAGACAAGGAGGTCATTGTATTTACAAAGGAACGCATGAGCTCAAGGCAAAGCCTGTTACAGAAGTGGGGCTCACGAGCACAGATGGGGCTATAGGTGAGTTCAAAACAAAAAAACAGGCTTAGTCCCTGGCCTTTTCACCAGTGTAAGGAAGCACAGCCTCATGGGACATTACTCCAGCATCTTCCTAGCGCTGCTTAAGCTGAAGTGATTGCATCAGCCATGGAGGACTGGGGAATCGGGCCTTGAGCTAGCACGAGGTTAAAAAGACTGTGCAAACAAAAACTCGCTTTCAGCACAAAGGACATCACAGTTCAAGGCCAGAAGCTTCTCTCTGTTGTTCTGGAACTAATTTCAAACACGAATCAGAAGTCTAACATGGAGAGGTTACTGTCAATAACCCCTTCCTGAGAGTGCCTTGTTTAATGAGATGTTTAACAGGGTGATATGAGAATGAATTCATAAGCAAGTGAGGGAAAAGGTCCATTGCTTTCTTTTCCTCAGCAAGGAAGGAACAAAGGAAAAAAAGGGGACCGAACAGATACCAAAGGAGAAGAATAGAGAAAATGGACAACAAGTGAAAGAGAAATAAATTATGTGAACGTGCACACAATAACAAAACACTTTACCCAAAATCGGCGGCTCGCCACAAGGAAGATGAACATGCTAATAATGAAAACCCTTGGTAAATTCTTGCAGGCAAGGGGGAAGGATTTAGGACCCCAGCCCTGGGGGAGCTCAGTGTGTAACTGCAAACCTTGGTAAGTCACTTTCTCCACGGCAGTCCAGCCAGCCAGCAGACCTCAGCAGAGAGGACTGGGATAACCATTGTAAATCACCCTGTAAAGCAGGATCATCTGTACCATTTTTAAGCCCACAGAGCAGAGCAAAATCTCAGCAATTTCAAGCCACCAAAACATTTCTTCACAGTAGTCCCTTTTCAATCCTGTCATCATCAACACATGTTAAACGAGACGGTTCAAAATCTCAGGCCTGGGTCTTGTACAGATGTTTGCTATCTGTTTCCTGTCAAGGCTCCCACTGATACCAAGGAACGAGGAGCTCAAATACCTCTGTGGAGCTGAGCCTTGGAGTGCAAGACAAATACGTGGGAAGGATAAAGGCACAGAGAGAGCTGTTTCACAGCCTCCAGGCAGCTCTAAATTAGATGAGGGCACTGCTCCAACTCCGAGCCAGCCCTCTGGAGATGCTTCAGCAGCCCACATCTGTGCTACAGAGCTTCACTGAAGACATTCACAGTGAGCTCCCAAGGAAAGACCCAGTGTTCATGCAAAACACAAGTTGCCTCAGAGTGTCAGGACACAGGGTCTGAAATTTTCCCAATTTTTTTTTTCCTGCAGGGGGTCTGTTCACAGAGCCAGTACAAAGAAGCCTTCTAGGCATGGAAAGCTCACTGCTTTGTGTAGGCACGAAGGAAGGAGGAAACAAGACACTTCAGGTATTTATTTTAAAAGTCTATCGTGCATTTGGATGGCTGATGGTGCCAAAACTAATCATGCTAGTGGAAGAGGTACAGAAGCAGAACAAGCAAAGTACGGAGAGCAAGTAAAAGGGAAGGGGCTTGGATTGACAAGCAGAAAAGGTAACTCTACAGATCAGAGAGTTTTCAATGCGTTGCACATGCTGCAACCTTTTAAACAGCATATTATGGCTCCTGAAACATTTTAAACAGTATAACATGGTTCAAAGGTTTAAAAATATGGCATGGCATCTCCAGTGTATAACTCTGCCGGAGCCAGATAGTGCATGCTGCCCTCTCAAATTGAGAGGAAGAGAATTAAATATAAAGAGGAAACAAAATGCTCATTTTAATCACCCATTCCCCTTTGAGGATCTTTTTCTATTCCCTTTGTAGTGTAATGCAGAGTAACAGGCAATTGCCATATCCCCAGATGATAGTTAGACTGCCCAGGATCCCAGTGTTATAAACTCCCTATTTTCTCCAGCCTCTTTCACAGATGCATCTTCCTATACGGTGACAATTGCATCAGTGCATTACCTTTGGATAGAAAAGCCTGCAAAGTGAAATCACTGGTAGCCAAAGGCAACATAATCAGCTGTTCTCATTACTTACAGAATATATGGGGTTTGTGTGTGGAGAAATTACAGAGGTGGAAAGGGCTGACTAATGAAAGTACAGGAGAGACGTGCACACGAGGCATTTGCCTCAGGATGAGGAAGTATGGCATTACCCGAATCACACTGCACTCGGAAATCATCCCTCCCTGCTATTTGGTGTCCTTCAAGAAATGAATCCCACCCACAAGGCACTTAATGGACTCTTGCAAGGGGCTTCATTAACTGAGGTTTCAAGACATCTAAAATACTTTGTGCAGGCCCAGGTAAGTGAAGGGATTAAATTATATTTTACTTCGCTAAGCTATCTTTTACCCAAGTATGTTCCCAAGTAAACTGTCTTTTACCCAAGCCATCTTTTTACCCAGGTAGAAATTGCAATGGGTGCAAACTGCAAACTGCACTGCTTTGGGAGGAAGGGGGGAAAAAAAGAGGTAATCATGACAAATTATACTTTTTCAAGTTATCATCATCTTGCTCTGTCTCTGTCAAATTGTTCCTCCAACACAGCAGTCTGTGAAGCCACCTGATTCCTCTGCTTGCCTTTTATTTTTTTCTTCCTCTCTCTGTACTATTTATACCTCTTGGATAAAATGTGCACTTTTGCATATCTCAGCCATTTCAAGGGCTGAGATGATGAACTGCTCTGTTTAGTCCTTTCCATCACAGTGTCACTAGTGGTCATGTCCCTGATTATCTCTAAGGACAATGCATTCAATAATAGATTCAATCCAAATCTGTCTATAATTATGATCAAGGATGATATACTAAGTTATATATGTGTAGGAATGGTTCATTTTTCAAGCCCACATGTTGTTTTCCAAATTCTTTGTAGCTGCAACATAACCTTGGTCTGCAACTTCACCAAACGGTGAATGTGACTTTTCACTAAACTGATTTCACCTCTCTTTAAAAAAAAATAAAGAACAACAAAAAAAAAAGAATAAACCATCCTTACACAAACACACTTCACACACTTTAACTTTTTTTTTCTACTTTTGCCATTTTGGCGGTGTTGGTTTTCTCTTGGGCTTTAGACAAAACAAATTCAGTTCCCTGTAAAGCTCACTCAGTGTCTGGTGTGGGCTTTTGGGTGGTGAAAGAAAAAGAGAAGTCTGCTCTGAAAAGAAAACCCTACTCTGTTGTCTCGGTCTGTGCTCAGGACTACTTCAGTGCATTTAGGAAAGCAGGTAGAGCTCTGCTATTTCTTGCTTGGACCTTTAAAATTTCTCCTCTGCTCCTTGCCTCTGCTGGGAGCAATTTCACTGCAATTACTGAAACGAAGCCCCTGAATTCCACTCTGTAGCTATTCACATGACCCTCAGTGTTTTGGGCTTGATTTTTCTCCAGTTTTCTCCACAACAGGAAGAGTCGTGAGGAAATTTTCCTCAGTCAGTGGCTTTAGGTTTCTATTAAAAACTTTTGCTACTTGTAACACTTCTCAAAACCTTTAAAAAACAAACCTAGCATTGGAATTATTCAATCAAATGGTATTAAAAGCACAGATTATGCTTTAGAAACCACTTACAAAGAAGGTTTTTACAGATCAGTGAGGACGCTAGCGAAGAGGGGCCCCTGATATGAATGGAAACGTTTGTTTCAATCCTCATTTATCTTAAGGCCCGGGTGCTTTCTGGACAGTGAAACATTCTTCTCCTCCCTGCACTTGGAAAAGTGAGGATCAAGTTGCGAGAGAGTGCCCTTGAATGCTCAAGTAAGGAATTTGCTAAGTGGCCTCCTCAGCCAACACAGCTCCCATGTTAACGGTTGCTTCTTAATTCCCTCTGCCCTCGGCTGCAGGATTACCCATCCTTTCTTATCACAAGCATCACCACCAACCCCAAGGTTGCCTCCACCCACAAAACCATGACCACTTCTCACATTAAAAATGTTTGCCATTTCTTGACCACCCTGAAATTTTAACCAAGCCTTGATAAGGATGTAAATAAAAGCCCACACAGGTTTGTAAAGGTCCCAGTGTTCTTAATTTTTCCAGGGCTGCTCAGGGATCTCTGTAACTGCATGTGTGCATGGGGCTGCTCCAGCCTGCCTGGATTCCACACACCCCTGCAATATAAACATTAATTAAACAGAATACTGAGTTACTAATTGTCACTGGGACCACCAGTCATATTGATCTGGAATCCACCTCTATCTAAGGAAAGCACAAGAAAACGTTGGAATGTTTTGGTCTTACAAAGAAGCATTAGATGGGTTAAATATACTTCAGCCTCATTAACATATTCAGTGCAAATGTCCCACTAAATCCCTTCCAAAATCAGCAGTGAAGCTCTTTGACAGAAGCGCAGAGCCCAGTCCTTGGGGAGGCAGTGGCCTCCACAACTGTGTCAGAAACCAGATTTGCAGCCCTGTTCTCAAACCCAACTTCTGTTGATGGTTGTGGAATTTTGGCCAGAGCAAAGATCACAGCATCACAGCAAGTCCTGCAACTTGCACAGCTAGCTTGAAGCTTTTCTTCTTCCTGCCATCCAAAGCTTCTTGGGATTAGTCAGGACTGATATTGATGTATGAACATCTTAAAAGGACGGTACATAGCTTCCAGGCTGAAGACTAAACATTGCTGCGTAAAACAGAATTTGGCAGTGATTCTATAGGATGAACCTAATCAGAGCAGACAGATTACAATACATGGTAAAGGCATGGAGTTGAAAAGAAAAAAGGACTTGCTCTGCAGTATTGCATAATACATTCTGGAGAAACTAGAAAACCTTTCAGAGCAGCTGGGACAGAGGGAAATGAACCATTTGTTCCCAAGTGAAATAAACAAAAGAAGGAAATGCTCCAAACTGTCTCCAAACTAGGAAAGGAATGGTGGTGAGAAAAGTGACCAGGGCCTGAACCAAGCTTTTCACATTGTCCAGTTCCTGACAGTAGCTGTGTTTCAAGTGCACAGGCACATATCTCTTCATCCCCTGGTCAGTCCTGGTGAGCCACAGACATCTGCAAGGGAATGCAGCCTTTGGCAGACATCACTAGATGCCGGCAGTGTAGCCAACACAGCTGCTCTGTTTTTGAGTCCTGGTACATCATCTGATGAAGGAAAAAAATCAAAGCAACCCCTTCTTGTTCCAAATCACCTGCACTGCTCTGGATGTGACCAAGAAAACATTCCAGACACCTGAGATGAGTTTGGCAGAGCAAGGTAATTTTCAGTACAAAAACCCACACAACAAAGTTCAGACAGAGTGGAAAGACCTGCAACTCAGAAGAAGGACAGAACTCTGTATGGCACTCATTGTGAAACATTCAACACAGTCAGTCATCTCTTCCTTGCTTATGTTTTTTGTCACTAAAACGTCACTGTTGGATTTTTTCTTTTTTTGTAGATGACAACAAACTCCACCAAGACAGAGAGCGCAAAACTGACTCCTGGTATCTGCTTGACAAGACCGTGAGTTCTTCACATCATCCCTCTCCTTTTAAGACTTGAAGTTAGGGACCACTCAGACATTTTAATTCATGTAAGAAAATTGCTAACTTGAACCTGAGAATCTGAAAGAAAGCGAAGCAACTATCTTGTTTAGGCTTGTTGCCTTTATAGAGCATCGCTCAATATTTTATATTTCTGACTTAAAGCCAGTACTCCTTTGCCTTTTAAAACAGAACCAAAACAAGGTTCTTGTTTATGTAATAGCACTGTGAGTCAGTCTGCAACTCTAATCATGTCGCCTTTCTGGGGAAATCTTACTGAAAACTTAGGAGATAAATTGTCCATTCTTTTATACAGCCTTGTATTCACAGCCAGTGAATTGCGGCAGATGGACAATTGTGGCAATTGACCCATGTATCCTGATTCTCATCTATTCAGTCCCCTTCTCAGTGCAGACTGGAAAACTCAGTTCTCAAGGTGAGCAGCTAAACCACTGGGCATGCCCTGAAGGGCATGTCTGGAGCACTTGGGAGTGACTGCATGCAGTAACACCACCTAATCTCTCTTGGAAATGATCTCAACTCAATTAGACCTTTCTCTTGCCCACTTCTGATCAGCAGGCTGCTCCAGAACATCCTTCAAGTACTTAAGCATCTTCACCCTAATTTCCAGAGGAAAAAGAAAATCTCTACAGTGAGAATGTAACAATTCCTTCCGGTCTTGGTTCCGTTCCTTATTAAAAAATTGTGTCTCCCAACTATCCCACTCACCCTGCTGTACTTATAATTCAGCAGTCATGTTCCCTCTTTTGTGTCATCCCACTAGAATGAGCAGATTTAGCTTCTTAAGTTTCTGGATTTAAAATAAACTGCATGTCCAGAGCCGTCCGCATGTGTCTATAGGTGTGTTCTCACTACTTACTGGTTCTGCAAGACTAAACTGCTGGGAGTGTATCTTCTCATCAGTTCTAAAGCACACATGAGGACTCTCTTTAGCCCTTGGTTATTCTGCAACAGTTTACTGAACTGGGAATTGCACTTCACCTGTGCTTGTGCCAAGGCGAAGGAAGAAGGTAAACACGTTTCAGTGGCTGGGAAAATCAGATCCCTCTTGACCTTGCTTTTTCACTCTGAAAGCAAGGACTGTTCTGCTTGCCTAAATTCCCATATTTTTCCTCCTTTCACAAGGAAATAGTGTGGCTCAGGCAGTTGAGAGAGGCATTTGGAGGAGGAACAATCAGAAGAGGGTTTCATGTTGCAGCGGCTTCCTGAGTGAGAGAAGACAGGCATGGGAAATAATAACTCTGCTCCAATGTCAGGGCTGAGGAGATTTCTATTTCCAATTTAAATGTAATTTTAGGAGCTCTTTGTAGCAGCGAGAGTTCACTTCAAGAACCTGGAGGCTTAGTACACAAATTGTGTAGTCCACAGAAAGGTTCCCATCAATTTCAGGGTGACGTGCCTTATGAATGTGTGCTCTTATGCTGCAATCAGGAATGAGGGAGCACTTTAAAAATGCTGGTGCTGTGCAATATTTATGGGGGCTTTTTTTGCTTCCTGCATCATTCAGTTCTTGCACTCTTCAGGCAATTTCAAGAACTGCTCACCTGTAGATTGTGATGCTTGGTTTTCTTCAGGGACACCAAAAGAGAGAGATCTTAGGAACATGGTAAGAAGGTAAAATCTATATTGTTGGGGTGTGACAGTTTTAGGTTGATTCCAAATAAATAAAGAAAAATTTAATGGTTGAACACTAAAATAACAGACTGTCCACAAATACAACGCAATGTGATTTGACATACTGTAATTCCTGTAGCCTTCAAAAGGTAAATATGTGCTCATCATACTTCCCCACACAATGTTTAGAAATCCTCACTGGTGTTTTTCACAGTGATTAATTATGTTGAATTATCAGATGGACTAAAAAGGAAAGGATTTTTATTCTGGAAGGACAACCCACTGCCCAAAAAGAAGGAGAAAATTAAACACTGTGCAGGCTTTTCAACTTTGAATATCAACAAAGTTCTTCTAAATAAATTCAGCAGTAGAAAAGAAAGACAGACAGTTCTGAGAAAATGCTCACTCTAATGTGTGCTTGAAAGGTATCCAGTCTGGAAAGTGGAGAACCCTCCAGACCTAGGGGGGGGCAAATTTTCAACTCAAGTCATGTCCTAGTTTTGCCCATATACAGCAACATTCACTTGATTTCCATAAAATGTCAAGTAGCTGAAGAAACATTCACAGCACATCCTTCCAAACTGCTTATGCAGGATTTCTGAAATCTAGTAGATATGAAATCTAAAAGTCGATACGGTGTTCCTCCACTCTATCAATCCTCTGGGCTGCAACCAGCAAATATTAAGAAAACATGTACAAATAGGAAATGCCATCTTTGTTTTCACTCTTGGCATCAGAGCAGCAAAATCCAGATATGTGGAAGCAGAGTGTGAGGCTGTGCTTCGATGTCTCTCCAGCTGTATGAAAACCCTGGTTTGCTCAAAGAGCCACCCAAGGGGATAACTCACTTTCTTCTTCAAACATTTTTCTGTGTTTTTATTACTAAAGGGGAAGTGCTGCAGGACTTATTTAGGGAGTGATAGTGGATGACAGATTAAATATGAGCTCACAGTGAGAGACTGTAGCACGAAGAGGCAAATACCATACTGGGATGTGGAGCAGAATTACTTGCAAGACTACAGAGGTAATAATTCCTCCATACATAGCCCTGGTGAGGCCCCTCTTGGAAAACTGTGATCAGTTTTGGGCAACTCAATATAAAAAGGAAGTCAATAAAATAGAGTGACTACAATGAACAGTGATAAAGATAAGAGGGCTGGAAGGTATGATGTATGAGCAAGGGAACCCAACTTACTGAACACAGCTGAAAGTTGGAGGAAAGGAAAGGGCAAGGGGAGTAGGGACATGACAATGCCAAAGTATTCATAGGTGGGTGAAAAACCTGACTGTGTCTGTAGATGTATTTCAGAGATAGTGAGCAAAAAATGTCATTTCTCATGGAGAATTTTAAAATAGGTTTTAACAATTCCCTTGCTCCTCCTCATCTTATAGATATATATAAAAGGAACATTTTGGACAGAAAAAAAAGACTTTATTTCACAGAAAAAAAAGAAAACATACCAGAGTGCACACCTCCAAGTACACACACACATTCTCACACACTCACATATTAAAACCTGCATGGAGCATTACCAGCCAGCCCTAATCAAAGGCTGATGTTCAAACTTCATTCTGTTCTTAAAAGATTAGATTTTCCTGGGTAACTTTATCACACTCTCATGAGCCCACTGCTCATATAACCACTCTCCTCTCAGCAGCCTGGTGTCTGTCATCACAAAAGGGCAGCACCATGCTTGAGAAGGCTTCTTCCTGGACAGGCTGGATGACGTCCATCTGGACTGGTGGTCAGCAAGAGCAGCTGGCACTGCTCTGAAATAAGGAGAGCTCTTAGATTTCAACCTGCTGAAGTCCAGACCTGCTTGGGTATCTCCAAGCACTCAGACTAACGTAATTAATAACAAGGTGGCTGAGCCAGGCTGGGGGTGGAGGTAGCAACCGGAGCTGGAGTACAGGAAAACTGTCAAAGTCAGCACTGAATAATTCAGACAAAGCCAGTTTGGAGCTGGGCAGTACAGAAAAATACTCTTTTGCAGTGTTCATTCCCACTCATAGCTTTGCATTGGCTCAGCTGCACACCTGCAATTAATACATGGAGCTGTCTTCTGGAGACAGTCTGTTTTATGATGTTGTTTGCATAATCCTTCCACCAGCTTGCCTGTTTCCTGGCAGTTTGTGACTTTTCTTCAACGTCCTAAAAAACTTTTCTGAGACAAAAGAAAAAAAAGACACTAGAACCAAATGAATTTTTTAACCAATTTCTTCCTTTCTCTCTCCCTCCATTACTTTTTCCAGGACAGCTAAAACAGAGCTGGAGCCTCTCACTTTGACTCAACAATATCTTTCTCCTTCCAACTATTCTTCTTTAGACTTGCAGTGTGTTCTGCTTATAAATCTTCCACAAAAACTGGTACTTGCTTTTCAAACCTTCATCTCCAAACACCATTCAGCTTTTGACTTTATTAGATTGCATTTATTTTCACTGTATATTCTTATAAGTTATCCTGGCCATCTTTCCAGTCCTTCTTCACTCTTTGTTGCTCATGAAAGCATACTTTTTTGTAGTTGTTAAACAGATTCTCATCTCTAAATCAAATAATCTTCTCATTTTCTTCCCTGCTTTCTCACCTGACCCTTAGAGTAGAAGTTGGGTTCAAACCTTGTTGCTTCTTTTCCTTTTTTTTTTATCAGAGTGGGGAAAATGGCAAAAGTCATACACTGCCTATGTCTTTTAAATTAACTGTTTCATGCTGGCCAAGTCAATAGGATGCATTTCCTGTAGGATGAGACGTGATTAACCAGGAGCCTGATACGAAGAAGCTGGGAACCCTGGAGCCAAACCCTGCACTCTCCCAGCCCTCCGAGCCCTGTGCCAACATCCCAGAGTCAGCTGTCAGCTCAATCCCAGCTCCCTGCCTTCCACAGAGGATGCTCAGCACTTTGAGAACTGTAGGCACCCGACCACTGCTGGGAGAAATTGAGCAATGGCTTCACAGCGGGATGAGACCCAGAGCATTCCCTGTGAAATTACATACTTTTAAACTGGAAAAAATATATAATTTTGAGGTGAATGCTTTTTCTGGTTTTTTAGTTGTTTTTTTTCCCCTCTGCAATAGCTAGTGTTGCTTTTATTTACCCTAAAGGAGCAAGGACGCAGGAAAACGTTGCCACGCATAAGCGGTGTGGAAGGAAACTACAGCAGGTTCTGTTGCAGGATGGAAACTCTCTTTAGGATCCCTGTTGTCTCCATGGGGATTCTTGCCTGTCTTTACAGTGCTGTCTGATGGAAAGGGGAGCTGCCAATCCTTTCTCAAAAGGACACAGCCAAAACAGAGCTTTTGTCTGCATCCACATCAGCTGGGGATCGCTCAAAGACTTCCCTTTGCACATACACAGAAAAATAACATCAGTGCTCTTACCAGTGTTCTAGGCCTGTAAAAAGCCATATCCCAGAGACATCTGAGTCTCTGTCCTGCACTTTGAACCCAACTGTGATTTCTTCCAAAGTGTACTCTACCAAAACTTCTTATTCTCAATAAGACACCTATTTCTGAATGTGTAGACATCCACCAAATCATATCTGGCTTGGGTCCTGCTGAATGAAGACTCACTTGCATTAAAATTTGGTCATTCATCTGCTGCAATTCCATAAAGGCTGAATTTGGTTAAAAAAGAAGCTAGAGATAGGTGCAAGTCTAATATGAATTCAGCTGAGAATCTCCACCTCAGCTAATGCTAGATGCAAACCATATGAAAAGTCACAATAAATAATTTAGATATTGTCAAGCACTATTTGATAAAGGAGTATTTCCCTCTTTTTAACCCCAAAAGGTAATCAACTACTAACATTACTAAGAGGGGTTCTCATCTCAAAAAACTTCCATATTGATTTTCTTTCAACAGAACAAATAATAAAAAATTAAATCCTGCAATACTGTCAACACCGACTCTGACAGTGCAGAAGTCAAGACAATAACTTACATTTCCCCATTAGTTTGGTTGCAAAGTTAAAACTCCTGCACTGAGATTTTATTAAATTTCCCAGTTTGGTTTGCATATGTAGTTCAGGCACACACTGAATGTGGAGGCTCAGAAGGTGGAGGCTCAGAACTGATATTACATGATTGGCTGGAAGTCCAACACTGGTGCTAAGGTTGTGTTCAGAAACCTGTCTAATACAGACTAATTCCAACATCCTTTCAGATAGTATACTCTTCCTTGACACCCAGAATTACAACTTAGTTGAAAATACCCCAAGTCAGATGTTCTGAGAATCCCATTTATACATTAAAAAATACTCTCTGTGAGGGGAAAAAAAACCTCTCTCCCCAGTAACCACAGTAATCACCTTGACAGAAACATGTGCAGTGGGCACAGAACATTTTGAAGGCACAGGCCCATTAGCATTCTGGTCGGGACTGAGTTTATTAGGCATCTCTCCAGCCTGGGTAGCACTATGGAGGCTGTGTGCCTCGGGGGATGTCAGCATAATGAGGTGCCCTGGCAGTGCAGGAGATGTGCACCTGCTACTTGGGGCCACGTGATGGGCAGATGCAGGAGCAGCAGAGACAGAGCTGCCCATTTCCCATCCTCCAGCAGAGGCAACATCCACAGGGTGGACAAGGGGTGCACAGCCTGCTTTAACTCACCTGTGGGCATGGATAATGAAAGACTTTTTTTCCTCCTTTCTCCTTTGGTATCCAGTTTCAAGGAAGTGGCCAGACACAAGCGTGAGCTTGCAGATCATAGAATCATAGAATGGCTTGGGTGGGAAGCAACCTCAAAGATCACCCAGTTCCAACCTCTATGCCACTCATCTGACCAGGCTGCTCAAAGCCCTGTCCAGTCTGGCCTTGAACACTTCTAGAGATGAGACATTCACAACCTCTGTGGGGAACCGCTGCCAGGGCCTCACCACTGTCACAGTGAAGAACTTCTTCCTAACATCCAACCTAAACCTGTTCTTTTCACTTTAAAACCACTGTCCCTTGTCTGTCATTGTCTGTTGGTATAAACAGCCCCTTTGCCTCCTTTTTCTAAGCCCCCTTTAGGCACTGGAAGGCCACAATGAGGTCTCCTCAGAGCCTTCACTTCTCCAGGTTGAACAACCCCAGCTGTCTCAGCCTGTTTTCACAACAGAGGAACTCCAGCTCTCTGAGCATCTTTGTGGCCCCCTGAGAACCCTCTCCTACAGGTCCATCTCTTTCTTGTGCTGAGGACCCCAGACCTGGACAGGCAATGGATGCAAGGAGTCCCTAACACCGTCACAAGGGACATAACCATTCCAGCATAGAGTTGCCAGACGTCAGCTGGGTGAAGCCTGGCACCACTTCTAATTTTATCTTGAGAAGGCCCCAGCAGACTGGCTTAGGGGAGCTAAAGAAGGAAAGGAAGTGTCAGCTGTAGCCACAATAAAGCAAAAGCATTTGTTCCAGGAATACCTCCATAAAGACCACAACAACAAATGATGGATGTTCCTGGAGAAAAAGTTCACCGTGTCCTGGAACTATTTATACTCTTTGATACAAAATAAAATCTGGGAAGGCCCTGGCACAGGTTGCCCAGAGAAGCTGTGGATGGATCCCTGGAATTGTCCAAGGCCAGGCTGGATGGGGCTTTGAGCAGAAACTCTGTGGAAAAGGAACAAAGATTATTCAGGTACTCTCCAGTCTAACTCCATGACCTAAACCAAGGACCATTCATATTCCCTCTATAGATACTGATAAAACACTGAGTTATTTGTAGTTCATATAAGCACTTCAATTTATTTGGGGAGGTCTTCATTGCCCTTAGTTTTTCTATGTTTTATTACTCAAGCTCCAGGTAGAATTTTTTTTTGCCTTTTTTTTTTTTTTTGGGGGGGTGGGTGCATTAGCACACATTTGAAGGAAATATGTAGATGGGGAGCATAATGCTTCCAATTGAAACACACCAGCAAGCACAGACTATGGTAGTTTAGAGATTAAAACCAGGATCATTTGGATGTGTGGATTTGAATATGATTTATGGATCACTTCCAGAGACATTATTGTTGCTTATCATTCAGATGGCTGTGAAAGTGAAGACTGTGTGGGAAATCATGCAAGAGATACATTGCCTGCAGGATGGGGTAAAACATTAAATCTTGGAGTTGCTGATGCAGCAATTAATATTGCAACCTTCACTGCCTTCAATGCACGGAAGAAAAGGGTAAGATAGCCTAGATGTCTGCTTCCCATAAATAACTGATCTCAAGACTTAAAGGCAGAGACAGGCTTAAGCATTACACACTAAAGCCCCTTTCCCATTTGCCTTGGATGAAATGCTTAAAATAGGAGTCACTGGTGAATCAGGAATTTGTACTCATGATTCTTGGGCTGCTCTAGCTGCAACCTACAGGTCTAAAAGAGTCCAAAATATTGCGGCAACCACATCTTCAGCAGGGATGGATGGGAGGTGAGGAGGTATGCTCTAGAAGACTCAGGGTCTAAGGATCTCAGCTACAGCAGTAATTACAGAGGATCAAAACTTTCCACAGCTGAAATACAGAGACAACACTTTAGACACCTACACGACTTTTTTTTACCGTTTTTTTTTTTTTTTTTGTCTCATGTTGGCTTGGTCCAGAGCAGACTGCAAGTGCCAAACAGAAGGAAGCACTGGCACAGCACTCAAATACCTGGTTCTCCTTAGTTTGCTTAAAACAGTGGGATAACTCCACAGGTTTCAGCCAAGTTCACCCTGATTTACAATGGCACAAGTGAGATTAGGATCATGTTTTTCATGTTTTGTGTCCATCACTGTGAGGACAAAAAACTCCTGTATATCTGACTGAGCTGTCTGAAACGAGACCTTTAATTTGGCATATCCTTTCTAGCAGAAAATAAAGATGTAGTAAAGTGCATTTATTCCTCAAAGCAGCATAGAGAGACAAGTAGTTTTTAAGCATACCTGCAAAAAATTGCCAGAACAAAATCTCAGGAGCATTGGACCAGCACCCCAATATCTTTACCTTCTTAATGAGCTCTGTTTTGCTGAGAAAATTATGGCTCCTTAGCCAACACTCATGGTTACTCTTAAAAGCATTTCTTTTCCACACATGAAACCATAAAGTTCAAATGAGACTTTTTTGACCTCACACATTTGTTATTTGTGAGATGGTTAATAAAAGTAATTATCAGTACTTTCTGACAAGTGGAATGAAAATCTGAACTCTTTGATGTGCAGAGAAAAATTGTGCGTGTTCATCAAGGAACTTTATTTCTTTGGAGAATTGTCCCAATGGCTGCAAAGTTAATAAGTCATTTCCAAAACTGAAAAAATGGAGGCCCCTGAGAGAGGGAAATAGACTTTGGTCAAAAACATCAACTACAGCTGCCTCATAACCAGCTGTGAAGGTCAGAAATTACTTAAGGAATGCATGTTTGCAAACTTTTAATTAAAGGGGCTGAAGGCCAGTGCTAAGAAGGCAATCTAAGAATGAAATACAATAATAAGCTTAATTTAGCCTCACTGTAGATTTCCACTGGTGTCACATATTTGGGAGACTGGAGTCTGCATGATGGGAGTGACAAGGTGAATTTTAACCAAAATTATGGTCATGCAATCAATAGTGTGGATATCAGCACTGACCCAAATGTTGTCTTCTGAGTTGCCTCTTGCAGCAAGATCAGGTTTAGCAACAATTTTTCAGTGTGATGAGGCTCAGGGTGGTCACCCCCTTGCCAAGAGAAGTGCAGTCAACCTGATGCCAACCAAAACAAAAAAATTAACCTCTCTCAACAAACTGCCTGAGAGTTTTGTTTGAATTAGGGCTGAAATGCTTGGCCAACAGATAGCAAAGGGCTGTACACCCAGCACAGAGGACATGAAACCATCTGGAACTCTTCCCTCCTTCCCCACTCCAAAAAAAAAAAAAAAGGGAAAAAAGGAAAGGAAATGAAAGGAAAAAAAAAAGTACGGAAAGTCCTAGTTAGTTCAATTAATTATCCACTGGCCATTTACTTAAGGGACTCGTTACAAATATATCCTCATCACAATGACAGGAAATCTATCTGAAAAGTCTGCAAAAAGGCTATTAATGAAGAGAGTTTCTAATGCCTACAAGCTGAAATACCTTTTCACTCCTTTCGCCAGTAGTTCCTGTGGGTCATTTCTGGGGTCAGCAGTGGTGTACAGAGTAAAGACTCTGCCAGTGCTGGAGAAGGAAGAAAAAAAAAAAAAAAAAAGAAAAAAAAGTACTTCAGTATTGTCAATCTTTTATCCTTGAATGATACACTAGAGGCTGACATTTAATACCCTAAGGATATAGATGTTTGAAAGCTGGTTATTGTAACAAAGGAAACCATCCAAACTCTGCAAGACCAAATGGATCAGATAAAGCTGACACTGAGATAAATCTGTTTTACATCCATTCTTGCAAAAGTTTTGTTAATCTCTGTACTTATAGCTTTCCTGGAGCAAAAAGAGAGGGGGAAAAAAAAGAACCATACATTACAGCAAGTCAACATGCTGCCCTATTTGTAATCTCCAAAGTGTAATGTCATGGTCAGAGAACATTTTTCTCACAGATCATGGGTGAACTCTATAAAAATGAGAAAGATAAAGAAAGAAATTGAGAAAAACCACAGAGGGTGGCAGAGGGTATGAGGACAAACATGCATCATGCTCTTTCTGGTTGAACTTCCATGCTAACATAGATTCTGTTTGTTTGTTTAACACATGAATTCGGATCTTTCATAGACACAGACTCATCTTCCAACCAGTCAGAAACTTTAACACCTACTCTTCATTATCCAGTATTTATACCGCCAGATTGGACTTTCATATGGAAGCCTGGAGCAATGCTGGTACAGATGGCAAGATGACTCTCAAGAGATTGATGACTCTGAAGAAATACACAGTATTAAGTCAGAAGGTGCAAATGTTAACATTCCAGTGTAGAAAAGAAATATTCCTTGCATACACTTCCCAGGTTTGTTTTCTCATGCATTACAAAGAGAAAGAAAAAGCCCTCGACACACCTCGTAGCTGGCAAACGAATGATAAATTTACTTTAGTTTCTTTTGTGTGTCAACTGTTCATGCCTCAGGTACTTAACCTTTACTTTAAAAACATGGTTCAGATCCTAGCCTTGAAGGTGGGTGGGAAGGGGGGGATGGTATTCCTGTAAACGTTTCATTTAACAAAAGCAGTACTATAAGAAGGTTCAGTGGTGAGACTCTGAATGGTATTTATTGTTTCAGATTTCAGGGCTCCCATACATCTGCTGCCTGTCAAAGGCAGATACCACATTCATAAAACAAGTGCCCTGTCTGGAAAAAAAAAAAGGAAAAAAAAAAGGACTCTCTTCTCTGTAGCTGAGCCTCCAGGATTATGTGAGATGGGAGGCTGCAGGAAGTGAAAGTTCTGAAGTTCTAATTTGCTCTAAAGATGATCAACCAGAAAATCTTTTATTATAAAAAAGAAAGGAAATTTTTACTTTTTTTCCTTAAATGTTTGTGGGCCCAGATGCAGCAAAACATTTTAAGAACAATCCCTATTCAGAAAAGCTCTTAAACATGTTCTTATGTGTTTCCATGTTCAGCAAAGTGTCTGAGAACTGACTTAGCTGAAGCAGAGACCTAAAGAAGAACCATTTCTATTTACACTAACTAAGCAGCTCATTTTACCAGGCCCATTACATGATTCCTGACTTTATTAGGTCTGGAATGTATATTTCACCCATGGTGAGAAACATGCTCATTCATTTCTTATGATATCATAGTCTTCTCCATGGTAATCTGGTGCTATGTGAGGAAAAACAATAGAAGAGAAAACTTTTCATGCCGAGATGAAGACGGATAAGGAATTATGTTCAGCTGGGTGGGAGAATATATAAGAGGAACAAAACCACAGAGCCCCTGATTCTGAGGATCTGATTTATTTAGTATCTGGCATTGGCCACAAAGTGTGGGCAATGAAAAGAGGAGCTGACCTCAATGCCTCCTTAGCAGCAATCAGAAATTCATTTCAGTGTGTGAGCATTTAATTAGCTTCACTGAGTTTACAAGACCTTCAGTCATTTTAAGATACTCGAGGCAACTACGCCACACATAAGATTACCCTGAATCTGGAATGCCAGCCACTTAGGAAGAATGTCCGGAGAGTTTTAATTGAAGGGGACTCCTTTGTTTTTATATCCATTTGATGTGCCATTACCATTTCCTCCACCACTAATTTACACCGAGGGACTCAACTACTCCAAACAATTGTTTTAATCAGTAAATCACAGAAAACCTTCAAGAAAGTTTAAGGTTGTTCTGCGTCTATGAAAAGTCAAATGGCACCATTAAATTTTTAGAGCTAATCTAATCGTTACACAGTGCAGCCACTGCACCACTTCAGGCATCTGGGGAGAGTCATCACCTTCCCCTTTTTTACAGAAGACCTGAAATATATCTGCTGCATGCATTTATTGCATGCATACAATAAATATATATGGAGCGGGATTAACTAACAGGAGGCAATTACTAATTTTATTATGGCTTCATGAGGTCTGTATATCAAGCTCCTCTCCCTGGCAAGGATGAGGAATTGCTAAACACAGCTAATTTCTGGGCTGATCTTATTTATATACTGGACGCTAATCCCCTTCACATATCTCATGTGCTTCTTTCTTCTCAGAGATACTGTCCCTCAGTGACCTCCTCCCAGCATTTCATTAAATGCCTTCAGCCTCAGTAAATTACAGCACTTTAAAAACATTGAGTTTAGCATATAAAAAGAGAGAGAGAGAGAGAGTTTCTGTACGCTGCCATGGGATAAGGTGCAGCGAAAATCCCATACAAGCTGAACTGTACTTCCTAATCAAATGGGTGTAACAGATGGCTGCTAGAGCAAGCCATCACAATGGAAATATCTGCAGTTCTCATGGTAACGGAATCTGCCAGGTCTGAGGGATTTGCTGTTTTCCAGGACATCTGAGCTGCAATCTCTTTCGAGCTGTCTAGCAGTCTCAGTCTCGCTCTCTCTCACTCTCTCAGCATGATGGAGATAGAGTTGAAAGGTGGAGCCTGATTTTGCATTCCAGCTGTGATTAAAGACACACACACACAAACGCACGCGCGCGCACATAGAATCAACAGCACTGCATATTCATTATGCTATCTAGAACCTCATTAACCACTCAGACAGAACAGCAAGGAAATTTTAATATTTCTCCTTCTTTAGGGAGGAGAAGAAAGAAGTGTAATGGGGGAGAAGGGGGGAGAGAGGAAGATAGCATGTATGTGGGGAATTAAGATTCATGAGACGTACCTTTTAATAAAGATATGGAGCAATGTTAAAACTAGCAGTTGTTTCCATTTCATGGCAGTATGTCAAGATGACTTAACATAGCAGAGTGAAACATCTGGCCTCAAAAAAAAAAAAATTATTATGTCGAATTTCCGAAACATAATACAGGATCTGTGGAAGAAGGAGAAGGAGAAGAAAAAAATAGAGCAACTGTGTGCCATAATACTGAGTAACAGC
The DNA here is from genome assembly GCF_009650955.1 of Corvus moneduloides. Classification (NCBI taxonomy): domain Eukaryota; kingdom Metazoa; phylum Chordata; class Aves; order Passeriformes; family Corvidae; genus Corvus; species Corvus moneduloides. The sequence continues at coordinate 74,223,369 of NC_045511.1, forward strand.
ATGTGACAGACCTCCTGGTACTGTGTAATTAGAAAGGTGATCCTTCTCATAAGGTGTAGGATAGCATAAAGACAATGAGCTTTAATTATAAATCTAAAGAATTGGGTTTAAACCCACAGGGCTCCCTTAAAAGGTTCTTATATTTCTGCATGAAATTCAGAATCATCAGCAGGAAGAAAATAATCATTCATGAGACTTTTATTAAAGTCTTTTCCTTCAAATCCCTATCAATTTAAAGAAATAAGAAGAAGCATACTGCCTTCTTTGCTAGACTACCTGCTAGAAGGCACACAGAGGGTTGATTCACAGCTGCCTATTCTCTTGGGTATTTGAGCCTGAAGATCAGACAACACGTAAGAATTCAGCCGTGGCTCAAAATGGAAACAAAGAGGACCATTCTTAAAGCAATGTGAAATGAAAAACTACAGGCTGTAGACTGTAGACCGTAGCATGCTGATCCACCACATTGTCCTTGAGGGCACTAAAGTTAAATACGTGTGACAGCCAAAGAGATGGGATAAATGCTTTCCAGAATAAAATGACCTGATCTCCTTTTTTTTCATGATGTAGAATAAGCCAGGAAAATCAAGCTCCTCAAGTACTCACTCAAGAACTGGGTATTCTGAGGTGGTGTTGTCCACCTAATTGTGCATCACTGAAGAACCTTTTTATGTGATCTTTCCTTGCAGCCTGAAATGCTTTCACCATGACTCTGTTCCTCTGTGACAATGAGTTCTGGATAAGAAATTTAATTCTTATGTTGGGTTGGTTAGTTTCAAACAGGTTTCTAGAGTTCTGTTGCAACAGCACTGCATTATACCTCCAAACCTGTCAGCTAGTTACAAATAACTGCTGGTGCCAAGCAAAAATGGTTGCAACAACAGCAGAAAAATAGTGGTAACTGTTGGCAGTCAGCACCAAAACACTTGGAAACGTGAAGGGCACAGAAGTCACCTCTGCTCACAGCAAGCCATGTCTGCAGCCACCAGCAGTTCCTCCCTGTTGGAACAGGGGTTCCCATGCTGCAGGGTGCAGGGCTGCTCAGTGTGAGAAAGCAATGCTCAAATCCACGTCTACTTTCTGCCACCTTTGTGCAAACTTAACAGCACAATTACTCCTTCACCTGAGTGGGAGAGGCAGCCACCCCTGGAGTGAACTTGGGCTAATTTTCAGAAGAATGTCATGTTCAACTGAGTGAGCAGAAGATTTCAGCTCCTTTCTTGAAGTACAGCAGCAATTCACAACAGAAAAAAATGGTGCATAGTTTTACCTTTTAGCAGAGAGCAGTTCTGGGTGGGATGAGGGGGCGATAAAGGAACTTGGAGAGGTAGTTCTGTTCATCATCTGAGGTTCTGTGTTTCCCCATAAGGTCAACAGAGATTGTCAATGCCATGGGCACACACAATTTTTAATGTTGCATTCAGTACTGTGTAGACCTGCATTCAGCAAATTCAACCCTCAATGCAGTTGGTTAAAAATTATTTTTACTCAGCTTGGAATATATCCAGGGTTAACACTGTGATTCTTTCAGCAACCATCCCAGCCTAAGCAATGACACAAGAATCCAAGAAAATCTTTTACATATTCTTACTTGATAAAGCAGCCCTTCAAGTAATTGACTGTTCAACATTGCACTGCACTGCTATTACTGTACTGCTAATATTTATTAAGAGATCAGAGTGTTCCTCACTGAACAGTTTGTGGAAGGTTCTGACTCAGACTCAATCTATGAGCTTGTGCAGTGTGATCAGTGGTGCTCCAAGCTCCATTCACACATGGAATTCACCCATCCCTGGGGTCTATTTGCTGTTCCTTAAACAGCAGATCCTAGCACACACACAGAAGATAAGGCTGCAAAGAGGTCTCTTCTCTGGACGCCATTTCCTTCCATTCAGAAACTGCTGAGAAGTCACTTTTGCCCTGTCTGCTGACTGTCCCCAGATGGTGCTCTCATAAGCCTGTCCCTGTGCCTGCTCACCCTGCTTGCTTATTCCCAAGCATTATTCCACCACCAGGTCTACTCTTTTCTCAAATACGACATTTCTTGGAGATCAGGACAACAAAAAAGCCTCCTTGACCCTATAAAAGTCTTTCTTTACCCCAGTCAGAGCTCGAGCATCTGACTTTCAACATTAGCAAGCTGCCCCAATGTCTTCAAACATAGGCCTTAACAAGGTCTCTTCCATCCAGTCTCACTCATACATTCCTAAAACATTGTCCAGCTTGGGCCCTGGCACGTGCTTCCAGTTAGGAAAACTCCACCATGTACCTCTGATGCAGGAGACCTGGTGACTCCAACATACCTCACGGTCTCCAGAAAAGCTGAAGTCGTCCCCAGCCACACTGGATCTGTGGTGATCCTTGCTAATGCCCAAGGTAGATCAGAGAACTGCATTTCAATTTTAGGGTGTATTTATGACACGCTCTTAACAGCTGAAGCGCTGAGAAATCCTGAGTTTCGTTCAGACCCAGATGGCTCTTGGTCCCCAGCTGACTCTGGCCCAGACAGAAAAATCATCAGTACTTAAAATGAGTGGGGTGGTGCAAGCTGGAATCATAAAACTCTGAAATAGACCCTCTTGCTATTTCAGTTCTAATTGCTCTCGTTGCTGCCTGGTTAGCAGACACTTTTCAATCAATTGCTGCGTTTGTGCTGACAACACCGGATCACAAGAATTGCTCTTGTTATTTCAGTGACCTCCATGCTCAATTGTTCTTGCTTTCTGGCCAGGAGCTACAGGGCCTTGTTTCTAACACCCACAGCCACAGAGCAGGGAAGGAATCTTCCCATGCCCACCAGCCCAGGATTCCCAGCTGCTACAGAGAGAACACTACAAACCTGCCACTGCACATCAGCGGAGGATCTGAGCCACAGTATTTACATGGGGAAGGAGCCCTGTGATTTGACATTTTAACGGCAGCAAAAAAATACCTAAACATCCCCCTTGTGCCCAAAGTTGATCCTTCCTGGCGATTTCACACAGAGATCCCAGACTTCAAATTCCTCAGCCCTATGAGCCTTTCCCATCCCCTGCAGGGGCTTCAAGGACTTCACATACCAGAGTGAATCTGCTCCGGTCAATCAGCTCCTGCAGTCCCCTGCATGCTTCCAACACCTGCTTAACAGAGGGGACAACAGAGGGGACAACCCCAACCCCACCCCTTCACACACAGTATTGCCTCATTGTTCAAAAATACTGCTCAGAGCAGGATGCTCCATTACAGGATGCTCCTATAAATACACCACGCTTTCAGATGGAGGAAGCAAGCATGCTCTAGTAAATATTTTAGCAATGAAGCCCTTAATGTTTGTCATTTTTCAACATAAGGAGCACTCCATCAGAAGGTGCTCTACACTCTAGGGAGAGAATGTGCATTCTAACAATAACAGGACAGATAGTAGCCAGCACCTTATCAGTATTAATTTGCCTTGAAAACATGTGTGGTTCTTCCTCCACTCCACCACCTAACGTCTGGAAGCACTTGATTTAACAAGAAAGTTCATAATGTCAAGTTACAGACACCATGAGAGGGAAGCCTGGTAAAGTAGAATTGGCAAGTCAACAAATTATTAAAAAAAAAAAAACATCTTGGCCATCTCCTAGACAAATTTTTTTTTGCCTTTTTTTTTTTTCTTTTTTAAAGAGCTTTCCTCAGTATGTTCAGCTCTGTGGTGGTGCAGGAGAGGTTGTGAGGATCAAGGTGGGGAAAGCAGCAGAGCATGGTGGTCTGGAAAGCAGTGTGCAAGCAAGGAGTGAGGGAGTGCAAGACCTAGAGATGGCTCTGCTGACACTAACCAGTTGGTTTTACGGGGATAACACTGATTGCTGAGCACAGTAATGCTGTCAAGACTAACTAGGGCTGCCTATAACAGGGACAAAGAGAAGGATCGTATTTTACAGCATGCCTGAAGTCCAGACAGAAGAGCTCCATGGCAACATGCAGGGATCTGTTATTCTTCCATTTATTCTCACGTGCAGCTCCTGGTGTTGATGTGATCTCTATACCATGCAACAGGGAGGATCTTTGCTCCTCTTTCTCACCAAGCTGCCAAGCTGCAGCTCTTTCCTCAGCCTTATCCATCCTCGTGAGCTGAGAGGGTAACATGGCTTTGCAAAACAGTTCAGGGCTGCCTTATGAGAAGAAAGGAACTTCAGAGGATGGTTTCTGCAGGACCTTGAAAGATTTCTTTTCTGTGACAAATGACCAGTAACCCCAAGCCTGCAATGTGTGAACACTTGCTGACAGGTTTAACTTCATGCAGGTGATGATTAATAAAAATCAGATATTTCACAGGCATGTGCACACACAGACACACAAAAGAAAAAATCCTGGTCTCATCCCACACATTTTCTCTTGCACCAGTTTGAAAACTGTTTGCAGTGACTGGAACAAAGATCATACTGTATTTCCTTTAGATAATGGAAGAGAAGAACAAAAATCAGGATTGTGGCAAGTGCAATATTTCATTCCTTCCCTTGCATACTCAGCAGACTTTATAATCAAGCTTCCTCACTTGAAGACACCCTTCCTGCAAGTATGGAAATGGGCAGCACCTGTTTCTCAGATTTGTGAAATGTCCTCTTATCAAAACTGTTTTAAAAGAGACAGGACAGACTGTCACCTGCCCACAGGATGGGAGATGTGTGCTGCTGCTTTCCTGCAGAGGTGACCTTGGACCTCTCTTTCACTTCCAAAGCTTTATCTGTCTTGATCATTGAGACACTAAGTTATAGGAGGAACAGAGAAGCAATTTTTACTGCATGTAAAGCGTACAGTACAATGGCACTATCTCAGGTGAGGTAATGCATCTGTATAAATACTTCCCTTTTTTTTTTTTTTTTTTTTTTTTTTTATGTAAAGCCTAAAACATCTGCAGAGACATCAAAAGAGGAATGAGCATGCTGCATAGGAACACAATGAGCTGACAACGAGCTGATCTAAGATTACTTGAAGTTCTCTTCCAAGCTCTTCCTCCCACCTCTCATCTGTAATGCCACATGGTCAAACCCTAAACAAAGGTGGCACAACACAAAACAGACAGCTGTGGTTCAAAGGGAGCATACAAGGCACAGGCCCTGGAGACGATGCCCAGGGGAGAGGCAGAAAAGGGCCATTTCTAGCAGGAAGCATGAAGAGCTCACAGGATTATCAGAACTGCCCTTTTGCCTTTCAAATCTAAGGAACAGTCAACAGCAAGAGGGCACACTGAAAGACATATCCTTTTTTTTTTTTTTTTTTGTCTTTGTATATCCTTTGCAATAAATAAACCTTCCTATTTCAATATTTGGCAAGGTGACAGACTCTAAAATGGAGCAGGAGAGATAATTGATATTTACAGGAGAAGAAGGTGCAGTTAAGAACAGGCAAACACTACTCCATAAATAAGAGGTTCCTATTGAAAAAGATTATTACCCAGATCTCTAGGCTGACACCTGAAATCAAATCACCCTTAATGGATAATGTGAACATTATGAGTGTGAGGAGGAAAGCCATTGCAGACCTTGGGCTCTGGGTTATGGAAGAAACAAGATTTGCTTCTGACCTCACTTTTTGTCAGTTTAAAACAACAAAGAGATCATGGTTTACTCTTGGTAAGCTGAACTTTCCATAACAGCTAGGTTTTTTCCATGCACCTAAATATTCTTCTGCTCTGAACTGGAAGAGGATGCTGGATTGTTTAGAAAGAAGCTTCCTCCAGGTCTTGGTTCCTGTTGTGCTTAGTTATTTTCCAGAGATCTTAATATACATACACCCTGCACAGAGACAAGAAAAGGAAAACATTTTTCACCTGAACAAGAGGGTCTGGAGGAACAAAACTGTCTGGAATAAAACTGAGACTCCACACTTCAGAGCAGTTTGCTTGCACTTCTAGTTCAATTGATCAGGCATGCTGAAGTATTTACATTTCCCATCTGAATAGCAGTCCACATTGTTGTAGCTCACAGGAGGGTTTTTGGCTTCTGCCAGTCTAAATAGAATGATTCAAAACTGAATCATTTCCTGCAATTTTATTTCATAGCTGAGTGCACACCATAGCAAGATAAGTCCACAAACACATGGAGCTACCTCCAGAAAACCATCTAACCCTCTGGGCTGCCTCAAGTGGAAGCCCTAAATGACTAAAGTAGGTTCTGTCATTGTTATGGCAGGGAAATACTCCTGCAGGAGATGGTTGGTGGCCAGTAGCAGCTGCAACAGAGCAGTAATCACATGGCAACTGGATTTTCCACCAATTTCCAGAGAAGAAAGGGATGCTTCCCAAGCTGTGTCTCTCAGCTCTTTTAACTGAGGATCAATATCACAGAGACAGAGGGAGAGAGACAAACAACCAGCAAACGGAAAAGCAACTGTAGCCTGCCACATTCGAGGGGAAGGGAGATAAAAGCCTGCCGCACTCTGAAATCTAATATGCCCAGTCACCTGGAATGAGTGTCTCCTGAAAAGGGCAAGCCTGCTCAACATCCTCGGCCGACCCCCCTTCCAGAACTGAAGCACCAGGATCTGGAAAGCTTTAGCCTTATTAGGCTCATTAAAAGCTAACTAGCACTTAGAGCTTACATGGAGATGAGGTGTCAGCAGAAGCAAGACGCTGTAAAATACGTGCGTAACCCATGCGCTGCAGAACAGTCTCCATCCTCCAGAAGACACATGCTGTCTTTTTTAGGAGCAGATCAGGGATTGTGTTGTCTTACCCCTTGCATCAGCCAGAATGCAGTTTTTGGGGTGCTGAAGAGTCTTCTGAGAAAGCAACCACTGAAAAACACCTCAGCAGCAACAAGCTCTGCCAGAAGACTGAAGTTTCAGACCAGTGTAATGTGCCTTTAAAAAGTACCATGTCTACACTACTGTATTGCTTACTTTCTGAAGCTAAGCCAGAGGGATGTACATAGTAAGATCTTTGTCTCATTTCAGGGAGGATACAGGATAAAGATTCTGTGCCAGTAATCTTCCCTGGATTAATGGTTTCTCTTTTATCTGCTGTATTTCTGCTCAGATGTCTTTGCTCTGAATGAGTCAGTGGAATGCAAATGATGGGTACAGTCGGTCTGAAAATATTTAAATCTAGCTTTCCACTGCACTGCAGGTTTGTGAGAAAAAAAACCACTCATATATAAATATACATGCAGAATAAAGGGCAGATGAAAATTACAGATATATCAATAATGAAAAAGAAAACCCCAGTGGTGGGTCAAATTGACAAGAGATTCATTTTTCTCTTCCTCCTTTTTTTCTTTTTTTTTTTCTTTTTTTTTTTCCTCAAAAATACCAGCATTTAGTTGCATGCTATGAATGGGTGAGTAAAATCTGCAACACTCCTTTCCTAAGCCTCAGACACTAGACAAAAACGTATCTGTGGGAATAGGAACCTGATTTTATTCAGGCTGCTAAATGCCCAATCTTTATTATCCCAAAAAGTATCTTCCTAAAGGTAGCACTCTTAATACTGACAAAGGATAAACCAGACAGCACAGACATGATTTCTCTGGATTTTCTCCCTTTCCTTCTTCTGTGACAGATTTCAGGTTTTTTCATTCTGCTGGGACATGGTTCTCTTCTGCTTAGGGCATGAGTTTTATCTCTAGCAAGTGATTGCATCCCATAAGCAGCCAGGTTAGGGGGCTTTTAGAGCTGCAGCTCTGTTTGGGAAGCCAGAAGAGAAATCATGGGGTTTTGTCACGGGCTTCAGCAGGAATTGTCCTCAAATGGTGGCTGCCCACAGAGTTTTTACAGCCTAAAGGCAGCCCAGAGGGTCTCCAAACGCTCTTGTGTACTGCAGAGCAATGGTGGAAGGAGGAATTGGAAGGGAATGACTGGATAATTTCCTGGGCTTTTCCAAATTCTGTGGGAGTTGGCTCCAACACAAAATAGTGACCCGTCCTGGGGTGAGCAGCAGCTTTCTGATCAAGGGTGCTGCAAAGAGCAAACTCTGCAGCAAGAAAGAAAACACCAACATTAACCTGATGACTACTACTGTACTTAACAATAAATCAAATAGCACCAGAAGTTGTGCAGTCAGAATCATTTGCAAGAGAGTATTAAGCCCTTTAGCCCATCATAAAAGCAAAGAAATTCTCCTTCTGAAAAGCTGCCTATAAATCCAGCTGCAACAAAACAAACACAACGAAGACTCACATTGTCTACCCAATCCATGTGGGACTTGAGAATTACTTAGCAGGAGAAATCTGCCTTTAACAGAAAACAAGATATTTTTATTTTGATGGCTTTGTAATAAGCCACCTTTTCTTCTAAATTTTCCTTAAAAATAATTTTTAAGCATTTTAGGTTGAATTTATATTAAGTTTGAATTTTGAAATCTAATTTAATAAAATGTCTTCATTTACCCCAGGACTGGTTTTCAAGATGGGAAATTAACTAAATTGCCTGTTGGTTTTCATTGAAAAAATACAGAGAATTCCATTTAGAGTGGACAGCAGTTTTCAAAACACATCTTTTAAAATGGTAGTCTACTGACAAAAATTAACTTTTAAATATCCAGTTTCATAAAATAAGCCATTAATTTCTGGGATTTTAATAGTCCTGCTATTCTAAGTAAGAGGAGACTTTCAGAGCTGGGTAGTTTGTTTTCAGGTCTGTTGGTGCACAGTTAAACCCAACAAGCCCTGCAGCACCACAGGGCCAAAATCTGGGTGTGAGAAGCAGGTCTGGCATCATGTGGCTCTCACACAAATGCTCAGGAAACTCTTCCAAAGAAATGTGAAACTTCCCTCCTCTCTGTTATGTTGTGGCTGACGGTTACCTAGTGATGCCCAGAACTTCTTCCAGGTCTACATGAATGACTGATGACTCAGGTACTTCTGGTAATTTCCAAAACTTCCACAAACTTTCATGTGAGCCTCAGGACCAGGACAGCTTAGGCAAAAAGACAATGAGAGATCAAAACCTGCCTTGGCTACAGGAACCTGCCTTGCAGTAGAACATCATTAGGTGGTTTGCAGAATGAGTTAATGAAAGAAAGGAGTCTCTGTGGCCAGTTTTACACTGAGGACAAGCTAATGATGACCTTCCTCCACAGGCTAGCTGGGTCATTCTGCAAGGCTGATGCCATCAGCTTTGCTGAGAAAGCTGCCCACAAGCAGGGGGCTCAAAATCCATCTGTAATTAAATCAGGCTGATGAGTTAGACCCTGCTACCAGGAAGCATCCAAATGCCTTCGACAGAAATCCCCACAAATTCACTGCTCTCACAATGGTCAGCTGGCCAAGCCTCTGCCTTGTGGACAGGGAGCCTGGTCTCAGGTTCACACCTCAGATGGATTTTATCTGCCTTTTATTGTTTCCTGAAAACAAAACAAGATTCACTTCAGCCCACAAGACTCCTGACACGCATGTGCACCTGCTTCATCCACAGGTAAGAAAACAAGATGTTTCTTGGTAAACCTGTCGCCAAATTCCTGTGCTAGAATGCTGCTTCCACACACTGGTGGCCAGGCTTCCACTGTCAGCAGCTGAATGTGATCTCCATCTTGAGATTTAGGGAGCATTTACAGCATTGCAGAAAGGCACAGCAGAAATGCAATGATTATTCTTATCTCGTTGGAAAGACTGCACGCGTTTCCCTGCTTGAGATCATCTTCTCTGGGGACCCGTTTAAAACGAAACCACTGCGTTCTGAAAACCTGTCTTCAGCATGAGATCTGAGTGTTTTCCTGCCTTGGCCATAATAAAATGCAAGAAATTGAATCAAAGTGTGCTCCTAATAACTATATACTTCTCCTGCATGCTCCCCTCTCTTCTCTACACAAATACAAGCCCTGGAAGGTGAAAGATTTCAAACTCATTATACAGCATGAAACAGTATTTAGAAGCATGGCGCATAACACAGCTACTCTACAGATTTGTCCAAACAAACATAAAATTAGACTTTCATGGCTAGGAGAGTATATTTTTTAGCCCAGTCTTTAACTTAATAATTTCTTTACAGGAGAAAGGAGCCTATATACCATTAGGCAGTTCCTAGATTCCTAGGTCAAACAAAGTGAGAAAATGAATAGGCCCATTCATGCTTCAGACAGGATAATTCTGGCAAAGCTGGTGCTGACAGTGTTAAAGAGCAGTGATGGAGGAGTCTGGCCTTGTCACTCTAATTGTGACCATGAGTGATAAAAAATGCGTTCCCTTTGCCAGTGGACAAATCTTTCAGGTTTGTAGAATCCGAACCATGCTTATGTCATTTGACATTTAAAGGGGCAGAAAATCCACACACCCAGGTGCCTGCTTTGCCTGAGCCTGCCATGGCTCTTGCACAGGGCAAGGGCTGGTTATTTTGAGGCTCTACAGAGAGAAGAAGGGTGCTAGCAGAGTGTGAAGCCAACTCTGTGGTCTGACCCACCCACTGCCTCTGGCATAGTCTCCTTGAGCTCTAAATGCTGTGGCTCCTCACCTGAACTAGGGAGCACAGCTTGCCTGGGTGAGTGGGGTCAGTTTGGAAATGGTCATTTCTTGCATGCCCTTATCCTCCCTGTTCTCAAAGGGAACCTCTGGAACTGGGAGGAATGTCCAGGTGACAATGCAGGAGAAATAGCATTAAGAACCAGGAGAGCTATCACGGACTAAAACCCATTCTCAGTTACAGCAATCCCTCTCCCTCATCCCTTGCTTCAAATCATGCTAAGTATCAAAGAAGCATTTTTCTCACCCAAACAGAACACCATTTTCCTTAGAAAGGCTCTAAATCCAATGAATTAAACATTATATTTTGCAACAACAAAGGGAAATTAGTATCCCCTCTTTACTTTCTTCTTCAGCAGGGCAAGGTGGGGACTTCACCCCAGACAGACAATTCAAATAGCTCCCACAGGCATTTCCTACACCACTCCTTCAGAGGGACCATATTAAAAATAAACTAATGCTGTAGGCAGCTTCGGAAAATGACTTCAATGGTATTTATTGCTTTGATAGGGTCAGTGCACAGTATGTGCATGTTGCCTTTTAAACATATGTTTCAGGCAAAGAATCAAAGCTAATTTCAGTGTGTGAAAAGCAAGCAGATTTCATTACTGATTGTGACTTTAACTTCAAAATGATAAGGATGCTGGATGTAGGTTCTCAAAACTGAATGTCCAAATGGGAATTTATGATGTAGAACTTCAGCTTTATCATCCATGGGCTTCAGCATAGAATGAAGAAAGAAATTCTCTGCTACCAGGAATCTCACAGTTAACCCATGAGCCAGCTGACTATTTTCTCACTCTCTAATTCTCCCTGCAGCTATTTCCTATCTGTAACATGTTAAAGCAAGAATGGCCATTGGCACTAACCACTTCTGGCATCCAAGTGGTGGATATGAAAGAGATCTGATTTTTTTTCCCCCCACCACAATGCAGACCCACTTAGAGTCTTCGCAGAAGTGTCAGCAGAATTCATAACAAACCCAATACAATCTTACGCAAAGCACAATAAGAGGCCTGCTAATAAATCTTTTTTTTTTTTCCTTTTTTTTTTTAATGAGGATTCCTCACACATTACTGCACTAGATCTGGTTCCCAGCTTCAGGCAACCATGTGTAATAACCCTTCCCAAATGCTGTCTGGAAGGAGGTGAACCCACAGAATTATTAAAAGGCTCCAGGTGTAGCAGCAACAAATGGATGAATGAGGACTTTTCCCAATGTTTTCTACAAGCTCAGATCCAGGATTCACTCATGGTAAGAGCCAGAAGGTTCAAACCCAGTAGACTAAAGATAGATGCCTAACTCAGGGTTAGATACCTAAAGTAGCCACATTTTCCACAAGATATTTTGAACACCTCTTTAGCTATGAAAGCAAACATAGCTAACCCACTACCGAAAAAAAAAGGACTTGGATACCCATAAAAGATCTTAAATATTTATGTTAACATATATAAAAATGCATATACACATTCAATTAGTGAGTATCTATACACATGCATATGTGTACACATACTTATGTACACTCCAGAGAGCCTCATTTGCACAGTGGGAAAGCACCCACAACTCCACTTTGAGTCAAAGAAAAAGTGCAGGGTTATGAAAAATAATCAAGCCATTTTTTTAATGCCCCTGTCTACAATTACAGACGTGCACTCACTGCTCCATAAGGCTTTGTCCAGATCTGTTTAACAGCACCACACTCCCCTAGGTTCAAATGACACCTTTGAAACAACCAAAGCAGTAAATCACACCTCTTTATTATCATCTCAACAAGAATGATAACAACCTGCTCTGCTTGGTGAAATACCCATGAGAATTTCTCCCAATTACGTGGGGCTAACGGATCTTTCATGACTTTAGCTGTCTACCATTTCCATTGTGTACTTGGTAGTCAGTCACAAAGGACACAATCCACTGAAGCAAAATGTATAGACAGGGGGTTAGCCATTTCAAGAGTGGAGAAAGGGAGGTAGAAATCGAAGGGAGAAAGAGAAGGATGACACAGAGCAACTGCTCAGCTTAGTAGCACAGCTGCTTAAACAACTGAATAGCAATCAATGGGTTAGCATTCAATCCAAGTTTAGATCACATTGAAATCTATTAGAATACTGCATATAATGAATGACTTTTACTTATTTGGTATTCTATCTTGGAATTAATCAGCTCAGTTGTTATGCAGGGGGAAAAAAAAATTTTAAAGGAAAAAAGTCAGCGAGTAGACAGGACCAAACCCAAGAAAAACAACCACCTTGATTTCCCTGGTGGTTAACAGCCTGACAGTACTCAACAATACAGGCTGAAGTTGAACACTGTGAGAAGCAATGCAAGATAAAGGTTTCCTGGCTGTTGGGGCAGCAGCCTGGTTTGTGTGTGTGCTCACAACTTGCCCCATCCCCTCCCTTCCAGGCTCTCACAGTGCTCATAGGGTTGTACCATCTGCTGGAGCACAATTCAGAGGTAGCTTTAAAGTGATGATAGCTCTGGGAAATGATAATCACTGGGTCATAGAAAGCCGTACTGCAGTGTATAAATAAGATAACAGAAAGTGCTGAGCAGGGCATGTTTGCATTATGAAATGTATTTTCCTTTTTCCTGTATAAAACCTGTCTTGAAAGCGTGGGGAATGCAGCAGGATTGAAAACCAGAAGGAAAGCAACACAGTCCCAGAAGCTGCACAAAGGAGGAGGGGGATGGAGGAATGGTAAGCTGTAGTATTATTGACTGAGGAATGATAAAAGAGGAAGGAATTCAACAGTTACATCTATTTCACTTGGTGCAATGGCATGAGATCAAAGGCTTACGTTCACATTAGCCCAGAATAATGCATACTCCATAAATGATGCAAAGCTAGGCCACATTCCCAAGATGTCACAATGCCTCAAGATGCCCCTTTGCTAAGTTCAGGTCAAGGCAACAGGCTCCTGCATATGAAATTCTTTTTCAAAGCACACAAATGCACTTAAACCACTGGGCATGGAGATCAACAACATTCAGGACAGGCAGGATGTCCTCCACTGTCTTCTACTTTTCCACAGATGGCTTTGCAAATTCAGCCAATTTTCATTCATTTGCAGGGTTTTTTCCCAATTGCTGTGGATATTTCAGAAGATCCAAACTGTCCACCCAAGCACAGAGAAGCTCAGGCTGAGAAATTATAGTTTATTTTATTAGTAAAGCAGGCATCAGAGCAGAAAGCATCAGAAGATAGTCAACTCAAATTCCAGAGATGTGGCTTGGTCCCACCTCTGCACTGGCAACCTCTGTGGCCTTGATCAGCTCACCTCGGATAGCCCCTTTAATGGCTGCAGAGCAACAACAGTGTCAAATGGTTCCTGAAAGCCCCAGTTTATTTTTTTCTGAGACACGTTTGTCAAAGCCACTTAAAGATTCAGATCAATGCTGGTTGTACCTTGATTCCTGGGGGATCCAGCCCTTGTGGATACCTTAAACAAAACACTACCCAGGACACATCCATATCATAAATTCCTTTAAGAAATCCTAATCTCTGGGACTCTGTCTACCATTAGCTAAATGGAGATGAATACTTATTTTCCCTCACCTTTCACGGTTTGGTTGGTGCAGGGAAGCGTTGCCATACCAACAGCGATCCAGCCTGGCCGTAGGACAGGGCTGGAAGTGTGGAGGTGCAGACATCCCAGGCCAAGAAGAAAATCCTCCTCTCCGTCCCTCCCTCCTTTCTTCCCTCCCTGCCTCCCTCCCTCCTCTCCCTGGAAGAGAAGCAGTTTCTCTTTGTGAGAGAGCACAAAGGGGAAGAAAGAAAAGGAATTGTCCATCAAGCTCAGCAGAGCCTCGGGGGCTTTCAGCAGAGGATGCCACAGCCTATGAGGAGAGCGAGGCGCACTGAAGACTGATTTTAAAAGGACAGTTCAACCCCAGCTACACTGAACTGCCTCCAGCAGTCCCCAGCCTGTGAAGAACATGTGGCACTGAAAGACCCACTGACATCTTCCTGTGTTTTGTTTTCCACAGATCAGCACTGCTTCCCACTCACAGGGAGAGCCGAGTCCCCCGCTGTTTGTAGGGTGCCCAGTGGTGCTGCCCCGGCAACCAGGCCCTTTCTGGGGGCTCACAGCAGGCACCACTGATCTGGTGGGTCTTCTGGGTCCCTCCTTACCTGCCAAAAACATCAGCAGGCCTGTAAACGTCGCTTCAGGGAAGATGTAACAGATACATTCATTCCCTGCCAGAGGCTGCAAATCCTGCAGACTCAAACAGGGGTTCTAGCCAGTACTGATGGAAACAAACCATGCCCCAAGTGCCAGACCTGTGTCCCACTCCAGACACCCTTCTCGAGACACTGGAACCAAAAAGGGACTGTCAATAAGCACAAAGAACGAGGTGACTATCAGAGGAGACTGGAAAGCAGATGAGAGAGAGCCACAGAGATGACTCAGGGCAGAGACAATAAAGGTATGTTTATATTTATATACACATATATATATGTGTGTGTGTGTTTGTGGGTGTATACAATAATTAATGGTGTAGAAAAAATAAAAGACACTTTTTCTCAAGTATAAGAGGTGAATGAGTGTAAACAAAAATGGAGAAATTCAAAACCACTGCAGAGCTACCAGGCAACACAGCCATAACCTCCTCCAGACCAGCAGTCCCACTGAGACCACACTCAAAACCAGACCCAGAGATCTTGAATATCCAGAGGCAGAATTATCCATTAAAAGTAAACAAACCCCAGGGAAGTGCAAAACTCCTTTGAGTGCAAGAGGATAGGAGAACATCCACCCTTCAGAGAAAATGACAGATCACCTGTGAAAGGAGGCATCTTCAAGTGCAGGCTGGAGCATCAGAGTCAAGAGGTGTTTACATGCATTTACCATAAGAAAGACCAGGTCTTCATGGGATTGAGCCTGTATTGGCCTTTGGAGACAGAGGTGTCAAACCAAGGCAGCAGGGAACACCAAAGTGAGGAGAAAAACAGGATTATTGCTGCAGTTTAAGGCTCTCCCTCATCCATGATAGACCTTTTGGCCCTGCCTGGCCAATCCATGCCCACAAGCTCTTTGAGTGGGACTGGCCACAAGGCACTCTCTTCTCTATCCACCCCATGACAAAGGGCCCCTTCCAGCCCTCTCTTCTCACATGCTGGGCTGCCCTGACTCTGCTCTTACAGCCTCTGACCTTCCCCACACCTTGAGTTGTCCCAGCTTTCACTGCAGGGGGGTGTTTTCCTCTTTGTGCTTTGTGACCAGAGCCATACTTTGATACAAAGAGGATCTCCTGGTCATGTTGCCACAATCAACACAGGTCTCCACCCTCAGCTCACAGCCCTTTCTCTTCATCTCCCTATGACCTGTGTCTGCCTTTCACTCACCTGACAGACCTCCCACTTTCTCTGGTCACTGATCTACAAGACCAAGCTGGAATATTTCTCCATCTTCCCTCTCTTGGGCCTCACATCCCTTGGTGTCCTGATCGTCAGACCTCAATGATGGCAAGGAGTGAAATATTTTCACACAGTTAATGCAGTGAGAGGTAAGTGAACAGAGAAATAAAGTTATACACCTGAGTTTAATATCTTCATAGCTGAGCTGGAAGATGGGCTCAAGGCCCCCTGCAGGAACACCTTGGACAGGTCTGGAAGAGTGGGATAACAAGAAACTTACGAAGTTCAACAAGGACAAGTGTAAGGTCTTGCACCCGGGAAAACATAATCCAGGAATAAAAAGGTAACAGGAACATAAACCTGGCTGGGAGAAGCTCTGTGGAAAAGGACCTGGGGGTCCTGGTGGACAACAAACTCCATGAGAGTGAACAGTGAGCTGCTGCAGCCCACAAAACCAACAGGATGTGGGCTGCATCAACCAGCAGAGATAACAAAGTCATTATCCCGCTCTAATCAGCCCTTGTCAGGCCACATCTGGAACACTGTGTTCAGTTTTGGTCACTGCTGCACAAAAAAAACCCCATGGACCAGATGGGGGCCACAGAGAAGATCAAAGGGCTGGGGAGCTGCCAAGTGAGGACAAGTTGAGAGATCTGGGTTTATTCAGCCTTGAGAAAAGGAGGCTTAGGGGAGACCTTATCACCATGTTCTAGTACTTAAAGAGTGGTGACAGAGAAGATGGAGACTCCCTTTTTACAAGGAGTCTCATGGAAAATGGGTAATGGATACAATTTACTCCCAGGGCGATTCCAATTAGACATAAGAGGAATATTGTTCACAATGAGAACAATTAGCCATTGGAATTGTCTCTCCAGGGAAATGGTGGGTTTCCCAATGCTGCACACTTTTAAGGCTCATCTGGAGAGGGTGCAGTGCCATCTTGTCCAGAACCTGCTTTTACCAAGGTTGGATCAGATGATTCTTGGGGTCTCTTTCCAATATGGCATCCTATGATTAGATGATTCCAAATGCATTTCTGGACTGGACATCTACTAATTGTTTGTTCTTTATGGACTGAAAACTCTCTTCTACCACACTCACACCCCCATCAAAGTCTCCTGGATGAGTAAAAACCTCCCTCTTTGGAGCCTCAAGAGATCTGACATGAAGAACAGGTTCAGCCACTCCTTTGAGACATTTTATTAGAGTGACTGCACCACTTTTAGAAAATAACCTTGCAAAGCACTGTGAAATTTGGGTGTCTGTGATCATAACCACTCATTTCCAAAAGTTTGTCATGAACACGGGAAAAAAAAAGCCGGATTTTTTTAAAACTATGCTGCTGGCCAAGATGATTGCAGGGATGAACTAGATGAGCAGATGTAGACCAGGCAGAGACTCCTGCTTTTCTTGGTGGAGCTATGCTTAAGTGAAATCCCTTCACCAGAAATAACGAAATGGACATCTATGACAGCATCTGGAAGCTATTTCTGGATATACTTCAAGGAGAGCAAATGCATTAAGGGTGGACGAGTGTTTTATGGGAAGAGGCAGCCACAGAGAGGTTGGGAGAGCATGGAGGCCTCAATTAGGGGGAGAGGAATATGAGAAGGAAGAAAGAAGAGAAGCAGCCAGCCCCACTGACAAAATGGGGCAGGCAACTGCTAAAGGGTCAGAGTTTGTAATCATACCAGCCTGCCAGATTTTATTTCTGTGCAGGAAATATGCCAGGAGCACAACTGCTACTCCCTGGACTTAAAAAAAAATGGAAACGCTAAGTTAAAATGAGGAGGAGTAGAACGTCACTATAATGAATGAAAATAAAATGTCTTGATCAAGCACCATTATATCAAGAGAGATGAATGGCCATAGCTACATCAGTACAACTTTCCCCTCCTGTTTTTCTCCCCCTTCACAATTGCAGGGTTAAGAAATAATAGTGATGAAGTTTGTCTAAGAATGGCAATAACTGCTGTTTTGTATTGATGAAAAAAATAGAATAGATTAATACTTTGTCACTGTATTTTCTTTACCTACATGTATAAATATCAATAAAAGCTTTAAGCTTTAAGGGTGTACACCAGATAATGGACTTCCTTGAAAAGTCCATTAGGCTCCTTGTGCTTTTATGCCACAGAAGGAACACCAAAAGAAAAGTTATGGACTCAAACAATTTCTGATGTAAAAGCTTATTTTTCCTTCACCTTTTAAAATTTAAAAAAAGTCCTCAGGGAGCAAACCAATACAGCAATTATGCTGCCAAAGCCAAAAGAGAAGCTCCTCCATGAAGATGGGTGTCTCGGTTTTGAAAGACAGGTGTCTGCTAAGGAAGGCAGAGGCCTCCCTTGAAGTGGCAGATATAACCCCTTTTCCCTACAAGTTATTATATTTTGAAATCAAGGGCCTTTAGGCAAAGATGTGGGAAATAGGAATAACAGTTCTTTACTATATATATATATATATATGTGTATAACCAGTCAAACAGAACAACAACAACTATGGCAGTAACAGCAATCACAAACCCAGTGCCAGCCTTCTCGGCTGTCAGGCCCTTTCCCCTCGGGTGCAGTTCCGCTCGCAGCCGGCAGGGGCGCTGGCGGCTCCCGGTGAGCAGGGCAGGTGCGATGGTTCCCCCGCGGCTGCAGGGGGCGCTCCGGAGCGAGCTCGGGGAGCACGCGGCACCGGTGCCCCGGGATCCCGGGAAAAGGATGGAACAAAGGCTTCACAAACCCCTGGGCAGCTGATCCCGGACTCTCGGGAACAGCAGGCTGGAACGGCAGGCTAGAACGGCAGGCTAGAGCGGCAGGCTGGAACGGCAGGCTGGAGCGGCAGGGACGAACGCAAATCCCGGGTGGCAGGCGAGATGTATCCAGATGGGAGAACCCCACGGAGGCCCAGGCAGGCAGGGCGAGCAGGGCTACAGCGTAGCGAAAGCTCGAAGCAGCAGCGGGGCAGGGCAGCCACAGCCCGGTCTCCAGCAGGGCAGGGAAAGCGGCTTTTGGGGTCCCGGCGTTGTTTCCAGCAGGAAGAAAGAACGGCCAAAAAGAAAGAAGCAGCAGCTCCTTTCTCTGCAGCTTCTCTCTCCGGACGCTCAGAGCGAACTGCCCCCACACCCAGGTGTAGACAAAGGAGTAGCCAGGCCCGCCCCACTCCCCTTTTTGTCTTTCTTAAGTACAGCTATTTGTCCCCTAGCAACATGCATATGGGAGAAAATTCCTTTAACAGGAAAACCTAAGACTAAACTAAAACCCCAACAATGGGAATCAGTCCCTTAGCATTTTCTTCTCCTCACTGTCTCACAGGCATGCCAGAGGCACACAGCACAGGGAAAGGCCAGACACCCATTTGCAGTAATTTCAACACAGCTCCCGGTCCCATCCTCACCTCTCCAAGCATCTTAGAAATATCTCTGCACAATGCTGGGTGGTCTGGTAACCTTTACAACGTGCCAGCTTGCTCTGGACTCACGTGTGCAGCCCCACCACTACCAGCAGAGGCTTTCCATGGCTTTCCAGCACAAAGCACCAAACTGCAGCCTCCTTACTCCAGGTACAGGCTCAGCAGGTCAGCAGGACACAGCCCACACTGCCTGACACTGCTCCCTGCACAGCCACATCAGACTCCTGAAAGAGCTGCTTCTGCTCTTGATTCTCCCATGCTGTGCCTCCTCCAGAGGAACTGGCATTGCCTCTGCACAGCCCCAAAGAGATCCGGGCAGGAAATTCCTAAAGTGGTGTAAATCAGTGCTTCTCACTTCTATTCTACCCCTTGGATGGACACATCCCAGTGCTCAGCCTGCCTTCTTCACCAGGCATGGCGATGTCTTGGAAGGCATCCTTGGCCATTGTCTTTCTAGAGCTCTGGCAAACATGTTCCACCCCATGCAGAATGCTCTTTTTTTTTGTCACAGCTTTTACTGATTTGTATTTGTCTGCATTATCTGCTCGGGTTATTTGCTGGCTCACTGACAGAAGCGTCAAATTCATGCTGGGTTCTCTTTCTGGTGTTGCTACAAAAAAATAAAAACTGCTAGCAACAGTAGAAGTGATTGTTTCTCGTTACTGGTCTCCGTTAAATTGGTCAGGAGCACATCCCAAGCTGAAGGTGTGGCTGCAGAGGCACAAAGCACAGTAGGGCTTGACTCAAAAATGCTTTGGCCTTGGAGGCTGTCCTCACCCAAAACCAAACACTTGTTTGCTGGGAAGCCAGAGCAGGAGGTCTCCTCTGATGTCCCTACATGGAAACAAAGGGGGTTCACCTCCTGAAGAGGAAATACACAAAAATATACATATATAGAGAGAGACCTGTAGATAAATCAATGCGTATTTATACCTACATATAACACTTTATATATAGATACAGACCTTAGGCTGACATGGTTAGACAAAAGAGGATTTTCTGTAGGAGAGGGGCTGTTTACTTTTGCAGGGCGAAGTGTGCCCCAATTAAATGTGTGAGCACTCCCCATTTTCACGACAGAAGATTCAAAGGAACGCTCACCTCCTGTGAATCATCGACTCCTGGGATGTCATCTAAGGTCCACCTCGCCAGAGCAAAGCTCACTGCTGACTTCAACAAGATCTGAAACCATGCCAAGCTTCTCTTTTAAAACCAGCTTTTGGAAACCAGCTCACGCACCTGAGCCAAGTTCTGGCTGCTTTCTCAGACTCCTGCATGGACACCTCGGTTTTGATGGAAACTGGTTTAATTTTAGTAGTCCTGGGCAGTTTCAGGGCTAGGGAGCTGTTGGGAGCAATTCAGTCAGCATCTTCTCTTGGAAACAATGGTCCTTAGCAGTCTTGGCTGGTTCTGCATGTGCCTGGGCCAAGGTCACACCCCATGGTCACCCCCAGGATGCTGCCACGTGGAGTGGGAGCCTAGTGGCGAGCCTAGTGGCTGTTGCCCATCAGGAAGAACCACGTGGGTCTACTGCTCTCACAGTGATAAAAGGGGTGCAATTCAATTTTCTCCACACCACAGAGATCCAGCTTGTTCAAGGGCACCATTTTTGATTTTATACCACCACAGCTAACAGGAGAAACAGGACAAAAAGCTAGATAAAAAAAGGTGAGCATGCTAGGAATATGGGCATGTTTACCATTCCTTTCTGATAATCACAGTGATGTATTTGTATCACTTTCACAGATATACATCCTCACTCCTCAGACTGGTTCTAGCTGATCTGTATAATGTATGCAGAAGGCTTGGTTCTCACCAAGCAGAAATAGAAAGGAAGATTTGCTGTGAGAAAATCTATTTTTTTTTCCTGTGAATATTAATCATTTCAGCTTTGATAGTGAAGTGATATGAGTGAAAAAGCCAAGAATTGCTCCAGGGCTTCACACAGATGACTATTGTAGAAAAGACATTTGCTGGAGATAACGCTGCTTAAGCTCAGAATCATTATACAGTACACAGTTAACTCCAATCAACCTCCTTGCTCCCCAAGATTTAAACAGAATTAATGTGACATCCCAGCTGAAGCTGGAACTCAGCAACTCAGAAAATAAAAGTGACAAATTAAAGCAAGTTCCATATGTGTTTTAATCTTAAATGGCAAAAAGAAAACCATTATGCCAGATGATAGGAGAGCAATATGGTCCCAATACACTGTTCATCTCCTCAGCAGCTTTAAATAATGTTTGGTATGTTTTGCAGGAAGAAAAGTATGGGGATTGCTCTAAAAATTTCCATGGGTAAGGAAAAGGTCATCACCTTTTAGTCTGGAAAGTCAGAATAGATTCTGGGCCGACTAATACACATCACCAGAATTTGTTGGTCATCTGGTCATCTTAACAGATTTTCATAACATGACAAAAATCTTCACATTTCAAACCGAATAAAAAATCTTCAGTTAAAGATCAAATAGACAAATGCCTTTCTTTTCTTTGGGAAATGCGCAGACGCAAGGGGAAACTTGTGTTACACCAATTTTTCATCTGATTTTATTCATGCTACAATATTTTAGAGCTCCATGAAGGTCGCAACTCTTAAAGGCAGGCCTTGGAAAATAAGAGTTTGCAGGATAAGGAGACAAAGGAAATTTTGAACAGGTGGGGACTGAGGCACAGAGAGGCTGTGAAACACTGAAGTGCACCTAGAACACCAGAGCTGGGTGTATCAGTCTTCTTCCACGGACTTCAGTGCACACCTCACACCTCTGGTGGGTAGATGACCGGTGCTGCAAGAGGGAAAGATGAAAGGTCACAGAATTGCCAGCCAGAGAATGTGCATTAGCCACTGGTTTGTGGCTGAGTGAGGAAGCAGAAGTGGATAATTGGAGGTGGATGGTCAAATGTGCACCAACAACTGATTCCTATACCGAGCTAGAAGGGCTGGCTGCTGATGGAATAAAAACAATACCTTAAACAAGCAGTGAAATTAAAAACAAACAAACAAACAAATAAATAAATAAAGCCCCTCTTCTATAATTGATGCTAAACATCCTTCCACTGTAAAAGGCAGCTCTAAGTAGCATTAAAAGGTGGGGTTTTTATTAAAACCAATTGTGCCTATTTACTACTTCTATCCTTCCTTCTTTCCCACCATCATCAGTCTCACAGGTCATTCTCTCTCTTTCTTTTTGCCTCACTACATTTCCTCCTCCTGCTAATTTACTGCAACAGAAGCAGCAGCAGCAGGATTTTCCTATTCATCAGCGAAGAGGTCTGAGACATGCACCTCTGGGAACTGATGCATATTTACAATATCATCAGGAAAGCTCAGTCACCACGTTGGTTTGGACAGTGTGTACTCTGACAGCCCCAAACCAATCAAACAGCAGGGCTTAAAGCTTCAAAACATGAGAATCTTCCAAGTTTTACCTACTCTGTGGTTTCTAGGGAGGTTTTTAAGAAGGGCAGAAGAAATAATACTAAAAATGAAGTACACTTTGGAAAGTTCTAATTATCAGAGTCTGTGCATTACAAGGAATAAATGCTAACATATTGTAAGATGCAGCACAAAGAAGGATCACACAAAGGCACAATGAGACTGATAAGAACAATCACAAAAAGAGACAACAGTTTCTTCTTACACATATATGAAACCTTTCACTTTGAAAAAAAAATTACAGTCTACAGGTAAAACTCCAGTAGCTTGTGTTAGTATGAAATTAATTTTGACCTAGGTTTTTTTTATTATTATTTTGCATTATAATACATAATATTAAATTTAAAAGTCAAAACATAAAATTTTTATCCTTCCTTTTGAAGCGCCGATACATTTCATTCTGACAACACGAGGACATTTTGATATTTGTCAGACGTTTTTGATTTGTTCTCCTTCCACCATCTCAAAATGAATCTGGATGAACCTATCAAGGCTTCAAGACAGATGGAAAACGTAATGATGTTACGGTAAGTTCTCCAAAATACAGCGCAGGCAGGATGAAGGCAGGGTGTAACAGCAGAAACAGGGGGCACACAGCCAGGATATCAAAGCCTGGCTTTCGATTCTCCACATTTTAACAAGCAACCTGGACTTTATTAGATACATCACACTGATTATGTTTACATGTACTGCATGGAATCAGATGTTTTCCTATGAAAAATCAAACAAGGTTACAGGTAAAGAAGATTGTGCACAAGCTGTTGGTGTTCAGGTAGAAGAGCTCCAAAACACCACGCAGACCTATAATAAAGTTGGAGCAGCACCACAGTCAGGAAAGTCTGTATTTGATGTGCATTTGCAACAAAGAGATGCCATTCCTAGGCTGCATCTCCCACGATGAAGAACCAGGTTAAATTATGCCAGAAGGATTAGGGTAAGAAATAGCATCTCTGTGACAACAAAGATTGAACAGGAGAGTGAAGGTGGAAAGTAATGAAGTAAAAAGGATGTCATAAAAAAAGAGAAAAAAAGAGAAACAGAAATTACATTGAGAAAAACTATAGTCCCACCATTAAATGGTAGCTGGGGTACAGGATTAATAGTATGGTTTCCTTCCTTCATGAGTGACAGTGCTTCTTTTAATATTTTGGTACAATAGATTTCTTTGATAAATCCAGAGAGAATTTGGGGGGGTTTAGTACTATGGAAAAAGAACACATACAATGGAGGTAAAAAAAGGCATTAAAACCAGTATTTATACATAAAAGTTCCACAGGACAATGTGGAACTTGGGGTCCACAACATCAGGATCCAGCCCTTTGCCCTGTGACAATAAAAATGCAAAACACAGAATGTTTACAAAACATATATATATGTTTATATAAACAAAAGAGAACATACTCCTGGCCTGGTCCATATTCCCATTACATCATCTTGCCTCAGTTTCAACTGCATGTTCATTGCACCTCAAGGAGGCCAAGCAGTTCTTCGCAGGCAGACCTTCTTTTGAAAGACAACTCATTTTATCCCCCCAGATTACTTCCATTCCCAGTGAGCCTCCCTGGGTTTGCATGGAGATTCCTTTGCATCCCAGACAGTGACTCGTGGAGCGAAGATGACAGGCAGTCCTTCTGGTGCAGGGCAGAAATTCGTGGCATCCCAGCTTTCCAGACAGACTTCTCCCTTCTCTGCTCCACTCACTGCATCCGAGTTACACAGCGAGACCCATCTCCTTGGCACACTCAGAAACATGATTTCCACCTCCAGCAATTAATGCTTAATGAAAAAACAGTAGCCACAACAGATCCATACCAAGTCTCGAAACCATCTGTTCCTGCCTTGTTAGTGTGCGCTTTCCGGAGTGACCAATCCACTCCGTACCAACAGTGTGGTATGCATTTGTTAAAGAAGTATTTTACTGCACAGGCTCTGGGTGGATTTCTGATGTGGGGGGGAAAGAGTCAAAGAAAGCCAAAAAAAACACTGGCTTGATTATTTTAAGATACATCTCTTGCTTAAGCACATGTATATGAATCGCACCCAAGACACAGGAAGGTGGAGTTACACTGGAGAATGCCTTTGGCTTGTTTGGGAAGGCTGATATGAATAATTAGAATGCTTCAGTTTAGCTGCTTTTTAATGACCCACCCATGCACCCCAACCTTCACTTTCCCTAATATGGTGTCGAGCTCCTGCATGCAGGGAGCAGCAGGAAAAGGAGGGATTTGTTGTCAATACATTTGAAAGAAAAAAAAGGAAGGCACCGGTGCCGTTGTGTGTCAATACTCATCCAAATGTGCCCATTTGATATTTTACTGACAGAACCGAAAATATGTTTGAATTTCAAACTTGTCGAGATGGCTGGGATGCAGGGATTATTTTCCCCTGAGGGCAGATAAACAAGACGGATGGACTAAACTCCGAATCGCCTAATGATCAAAATGCAAGGTAAGCTGTCATAGAGAGGGCTCTTCTCATCCTTGCTGACAGCATGAATTCTGCCGAATTATTTCTAGTCCTCCTGATTAATGGGCCTGGTGACTAATTAGTTTGTGAATCTTGCTCATAAACGGCACTTTGATAGCTGCCACTTTGGGAGAAAGGCCTCACTGATGTCAGCTGGAGATGTGCTCTCCAAAAAACCCATCCCTGGATGATCCCACAGCTGACAGGGGGTGCACAGATATAGCTTGGCCCTAATGGTGCAGTCACAGACCTGGCTGGGACCCCAGGTCCACACTACCCCACAGTACTTTGGAGAACACCTCATTAAAAGGAGAATCATTTTATTAGGCCATCCCATTATTCCCAGCTGCTGCTTTCCTCCTTGCCTGAAAGAGCTAGAACCAGTTTACTTTGCCATCACATCAGGAGAACAATGTCTTACATGACTTTCCAGAACCCACTTTTCCCTACAAATACTCCCAGCTATGGAATGTTGGGGTCAGGGCCCACACCTATTGCAGAGGACATGTAAGCTTTGGCTTTATAGCTCTTCTGAGACAGCAGTAGTGTGTTGGCACTTCATTTAAGCCATCACAGCATTGTGGGGTTTTGTTTGCTGGGAAGGGTTTCAGTCCCAAGATGTATCAATGCACTGAACACTAGAAAGAATTGCCTCAACTACAACTAGAAAAATTGTTCTGTCTGAATTGTTTGGCCCGATGAAGAAGGAGAGAGAATATAAATTACCATAGCCACTTTCTGAGCTCTTCCTCCACTCCAAGAGCACTAGGAGCACATGCTCAGTGTTCAGTTCATTTTGAGCTGTGGCTCAGTTTGTGCACAGGTAAGAATTTCTTAGGGTGTCCCCTGCTATACCTCACACCAGAAGAACTTGTTCACCCCAAAACAAAGTGGGTATTGCTGGGCGACAGTGTCAGGAGTGACGTGCAGGGTCAACTCCAGCACCATCCCCTTGAGATCTGAGATGTGCTTCCACACAGATGTATTTCCTCACAGCACTTATTTCTGAAAAGATGTCCCTGGAGGTGAAACCCTGTGGAGTCACACATGGGCAGAACAGAGGGAAGACATCTTAATAATTTTATGCCATTATTTGTCTTTCCCTGATTAACACTAATTACGCTGAAATGAGTTACAGAGAATGGAGAGCCCAAACCTTGTGCATTTTCTCACTCCTGTGGTCCAGGACCCACATCCTTAATCCACCTGTAACTGAGTCCCATATTTGAAGAGGTGCAAAACACCATTCTGTTTGATCATTAACTCACAGAGTTCACTTCCCAAGTGTCTCTCCCTCAGTTATATAGAAGAAGAGATGGAAATCTGGGAGACATTTTCATGCCATGGTGCTCCTTCTCCTCATAAGGACCCACCTGATGGGAGCCACTGGCCTGGCAGCTCCTGTGAAAAGATGGACACACAGAGTGAGGGTGGAATCTGTCCTGATCCTTCATTCAGTAGTAGCAAAGGCATCTGTAGGTTAGTCATGCCAAGGTCTGAACCTCTGATTTCAGTGCTGCTCTCCAAAGGGCAGGTACAGAAAATCCTGCAGCTGACATACAGTTTGCTCCCTCTTCCTCTTCAACTCAAATGGCAAAAAACACAGGACACAAAGATGATCACTCAGTGCACGACTGGCAAAATCCCATCCCCAAAAACAGCCTGTACAACTGCACTCTTCCATTTTCCTCATCTGTAGAAATCAAAAACTATGCACAAACATTCAGTCCAGAATGCCTTAGAGCTCAAAAGACTACACCATAGCAACCCTGCCAGGGCTTTTGTCCTGTGGTGGCCCACTGCAACTGAGGAGCTTTGACAGGTCTTGGTACCAAATTTCCTGCAAGTTAACTTCCTCTTTGGAAGGTCTGTGAGTCCTCCTGGCACACAAAGACTGTGGAAAGGAACCACTCTGAAAGGAGGGACAATCTGTTCCAGGTAGAGCCCAGAAAACTCCAGGAAAGAGCAGCCTTTGCCAGAAGACCAGAGTCCATCTATCAGTTAGCCAGTGACACATCTGCACTCACAAACAAAGCAAAAACTCACACCAAAAGTGCTTTCCAGCACTTAGGTCTGGATAGGTAATTCTGCAAGAGGAGTTTTGATGCAAGAAACTCTCCTCCAGCTCAAAGAATTAGAGACTGCTAGAGACATGCATTATTCAGCTCCATTCTGTTCTGATGACTTGTTCAGCTCAGCGGCTGTATTGCAAAAGGTAAACAGGTTTCTACCCATAATCTTGTTGTCTCTGAGCAGCAATCCATCTGTCTCTCATTTATAGTATTGTCTAGTGGTGTGTCTTCTTACCCAGGTAACACTCCCTTCAGATACTATTTTAATACTGCTGAAGACAGACGAAACCCCAGATTTGCCTAAGCAAATTTAAAAGAGCTATTTAAAGATAAAGATGCAGCAAAGCTGAAGCTAATACAGTAAAGATTTCTCAGGAGGGTTCCTAAATGGAGAAATTACTGAGAAAGAAAATAATTCACCAGAAAGCTCCACGAAATAAAATGAACTATAGCAGCTTCTAGTTAGGACAGGATAGTAAGGGATATATGCATATAGAGAAATCTTGGCATTGTAAATATCATTCCTAAGAGGCTTCTGTCTACTAGTGAAAGATTTAAGTCTGACTCTAGTCTTTGATAAAAATATCTAATGCTCAATTTATAAACTTCTCAAGAGCCTGAAGCTTGCACTGTTTTTCAGCACACCAAGGACAGAAAGGCCCATAGCTCATGAGACAATTAATAGGGCGATAAAAGCCAGGTTACATGTTTTGGGAATCTATGTACCATGGGTAGGTTTTGCTCTGCTGCAAACTGTGTTATGAAAATGGAGGTTATTTGCAGTCTAAATAGATAATTACCCATGTCATTCAGACAGAATCCCTTGCACAAAGAAATGGCTATTGTTGAGATGAACCAGTTTTTCGAGTCTGACAAACAGATCAGCTCCTGAGGGTATATGTACTGTCTTGTTAACTAACCCCTCGACAAAGAGGACCTACAGTTATAAAAACATGCTGTTCCCACTGGCCATTTTGGACTAAAAGTGAAAAGGCAGAAGCAAAACCTGATTTCAGAAACACAAGGAGACTCCAGAGTCTGGAGAAGCAGCCATGTGAAAGGATATTAAGAAAGAGGAAAGATCCTGGGCTGAATAAATAGGTCTGATCAAAGCCCAAATAACACTCAAGAGCAATGCCAGAAGTGAAGCAAGGTTAAGCGTATGCAGATGTTTCACTGTTCAGTCACAATCTGTACATGACCTCTTGGACTATCTGACTCAGACAGTAAGTGTGTCTAAAAGGCTTTGGGATGCCTACTTGCTACAAGCCTGAAATAGTAAACAGTAAATCAAAACCTCATGTAAAGGCAGGGCCCTGGGAGAAAACAGGCTTAAGTGGTGTGGGTGCTTCCAGATGTCAGCCCTGGTCCAAAGGCAGCTGTATCTGAGCAAAGGAGGTGATTGATCGCCTGTATGAAGAAAGGAGAAGGAAAAAGATAGTGTCTACAAGCTAGTGAAAGTGAGCCAAGCTCCACAAAGCAGTGCCCCGAGCTGGCTGCATCAAAAGGCAGTGGGACCATTTCGCAGCAAGAGGTGGCCCCAGAAGGGCCACGAGGCTGAGGCACCACAGCCTGGCACAAGTGGGACACCCTGCCCTCAGCAATCCAGCATTCCTGGCACAGCTTCTCCCCAAGAGCAGGGGCAGAGCACCCAGGGAAGTCCCCCACAAAGCACAGTGTGCCCACCCTCCCTGTTTTCACCACTTCCCTCAGAGCTGAGCCCAGAGCTCAGACAGGTCACTGAACACAGTGAGTACTAATCTAATCATTTAATGTACTCCTGGAAGATACCAAAGTGATGAGGGAACCACAAAAACCCAACCAAAAGCTCTCTGGTGCTTCTTCATCCTGCCTTTCATCTGTATTGTCTCTGTCAAATGCAAGTTCTTAGATGCAGAGGATGTCAAATGGTCTCCACCCATTCAGCACCTTGCACAATGGAGTTAAATTTCAGTCAGAGTCTCTAGATATTCAAGTAAGGTAAGCATTTCACATCAAGTGACAAATATATGAAATATCAATTATTATTTCCACAGAAATCTCATGGGGGGAGGTGGGAATACTTCAAAAGCACCGTAAGCATTCAGTTCCTCACGTTAATAACTCATGCACCACAAACTTTCTTCACTTTAAAAATGTGAAAATGAATTGAAAAAAACCCCAAGCATTTAGATGGGTCTTGCTACGGGGGCAGCTTGTGAGATAATACACGAATAGAGAAACTGACCAAGGCAATAAAAAAGGCAATATCAACTCCTGTCAAACTTCAACTATCACTAAATCACTCAATTTTCAGAAGATGGGTACTCATCATTCTTTCAAAACATAAGTCCCTTCAAAAGACCTTGAGTATGTTTCGACTAAGGTCCCCTTACATCAGGAGCCTCTTCTGAAAGTATTTTAGACGTCTCATTTTCAGGTCTTCTGGTGCACAAGCATTAAGGAGAAGACCTGAAGCATCATTCTATTAATATCAAAATTCAGGATTATTTTTGCTTATAGACAACTATTTTTGGAAAGCTTCATGCAACAGCCAGGACAGATCATTATTTGTAAGCATTTTCCTGCAGTTTGTTCTAAGTACACACCAAGGACAGACAGCTCTCAATATTTACCAACCAAAGAATTGTCTTGCCATCAAAAGTGGCAGAAACCTCCAGAAAGTGCAGCTGAGGACACAGCCTCTGATGAAAGTTGGGAATCATGGAGAAATACATTTGATCTTTTAGGAAAAATTAGGAGGGTAGAATTGGTGCACTGTAGAAATGCTTGCGGAAGGAGTAGGTGAGAATCTCCCCCAAGAGGAGACTCCACCACTAGGAGTCATTACAGGAAGGTCTTTCCAAGAGCTAAACTCTCCATCAGACATTTCTTAATCAAATCCAAGTCTAAAATCATGGGGCAGGACTGTCTGACCACTCTGATGAAAGAGTGCAAACTAAATAACAGTACAGCATTCAAGAGGCCGTAAGAGCGAGGCTTAAGTTTTTCTAGACTTCAGAAATATGAGAACCAGGGGGGAAAAAAATATAACAAAATTCTTTCTTTGAACTGTCTTAATCCAAAACACATTGGTGTTCTATGAAGGCTTCACAAAAAACCCTAATGCAGCCATAAGTCAAGCTGAATGCAGCAAAGAAAGCCACTGAGATGGATGTCAAGGTCTACCCATCCAAAAGGAAACCTTAGTCTCCAGCACTGCCCAGCTAACACCTCCCATCAGGGGAAAAAAAGAATTATGGTTTTTTTTCCTTCATCTTAGAAAGAACTATGATTCTGAATTGCAATGATAAAAACCTCATCGTCACTTCATGTAGGTAGAAGCAAGCTTGCACAATTAAACTGTGATCATATCCTCTTCCAAGTGTTTATTGGAGAAAAAAAATACACAGATGATTGCTGTACACACAGAAAGACAAGAGAGAGAGTCAAACAATCATGTGTGTATAAAATACAGCACATATAATTTATATATAAACAGTATTTATGTATCTATGAGTTACTAAGCATTGCTGCTTAAAGAAAATTTTTAAAATATCTAAACGCAAAGAGTCTAAACTGCAGAAAGCCAAGGTTTTCCTTATGTCTAATTCTTAAATAGAGCATTTCAGAACATCATTGAGGTAAAATTTCTTCTCTCACAAAGGCTGTGTATGAAATTCCTCACTGGCAAAGGAATTTTTACAGAAGGCTAATACTTCCTGTAATATTTATCCTGCATAGTGTGGCTTCTCAAATAATTCTGTGGACTCTTTATGCTGCACTGTTATAAACCTTTATCTTCATGGTCAAAGCTTTACAAAACCCACGTCTTCTCCTGACACAAAGGCAGTCCCACCACACCTGTTAACTAAACACAAACTCCAAATCAAAATAATACAGAGAGAGGACATAAAATCCAGAAAGCAAAGAGACAAGGAGCTGAGACTGCCATATGCAATGCCACACAAACAGACACCACTGCCCACCGTGCCAGCTAAACCCAAAACAACTGCCTTTCAGCCAGGGACCCACTTTCCTCTCACATTCCACAAAACAGGTATTTGCTCACCTGCAGCATGAGAGGGGGAGTCTGGCAAAAAACAAATACTGGGGGCTGGGACTCTCCAGCCAGGGCAGAGCGCTCCAGCCCGGAGTCACCAGGCACAGACCTGGGGAAAGGCTATACCTCTGAGTCCCTGGCTAGAAAACAGGCATAAATGGCATCACAACATCAATTGCAGTAACTGGGGATTCGGTTGTTGTGTAAAACAAGTGCAGCTGGCATGCTGAGGTGTCAGACAGGGCTGTAGCAGAACAGCAACTAAGAGCAGAGCGTAAAACACAGCAAGAAAGGCACATGCAGCTTCATCTCACCCTCTCTCTGGCCACTCTTTGAAGTTGGGTAGGCTTTTGTAAGCATGCTGCCATTTTTGCAGACAGAACTAGCAACCCTGGTCAGGCATGGGACAGCTGACAAGACCACACCACTCCAAGCAGACACAGCTATCCCAGTACCTGCACATCCCAGCCAGCACCACAGAGCAACCCTATGGGACAGGCACACATGCAGTGGGAAGTCATGGAGGAATCAGGCCACAGAGGCATATATTTTGTGGTGTGGATGGAAGAGCATTGCAGAAACCAGCTCTGCATGTTTTCAGAGGGTGGGGGAGAAAGTGCAATAGCAGTCAAGCAAAGAGAACCAATTGTGTTTTAAAGCTGACCTTGCTTTTCCCCCCATTTTTTTCACGCATTCTACTCTAGAACCAGTAGAGTGACCTTTGTAGTGTCGCCTCCTCCATTAGGTCATCTTTGTGTACATCCTAGTGCCAGTTCCAATAACAAGAGGCTTCACATCTAGGACTTCCTCCCTTCCTGAACCCATGTAATGGATTCCAGGTCCAAACACACTGTGCCATCACCACAAAAGGTTTCCAGAGGCAAGACAAGGGGCACGTTGTGGTGAAGGGGCTACACACACAAGACAGAGTAGCAACAGGATCTGTCACCCATCAAAAATTCAACAGAATGCTAAAAGTACAAGCTTGAGTTTAGGGATGGTATACCTCAAACATGCTGGTCTAAATATTAGCAAGAGCACATTTTTAAAAATACAGTTTAGACAAAATATTTGTGCATAAATATCCAACACCCTGGAGAAAAGGGCCAACAGAGACCCCACGCAGCTGGGGCAGAACCAGCAGGCAGCCCTGCAGCAGCAGCGGCACTGGGGAAGGCTCAGCAGTGGGGCTGGAGCACTGCCCTGTGAGGACAGGCTCTGGGTCCAGGGCTGCTCAGCATGGAGCAGAGGTGGCTTTGGAACATCTGGCAGCACCACGGTGCCTCCTGGGAAAGCATCAATGACATGGGGACAGGCTCTTGCCAACAGAGACCCATGGAAGGGCCAGAGGCATTGACACCTGCGGGAAATAGAGAGGTTCAGGCCAGAGATGAGGACACATTTCTTCCCCTGAGGATGGGGCAGGTTGCCCAGAGATGTTACACTGCCTCCACCCCAGGAGATTTCCAAAACCCAACTGCATAAAACTCTGAGCATCATGCTCTGATCTCACAGCTGGGACTGCTTTCAGCAGCAGCTTGGACAAGAGACCTCCTGAGCTACCTGAATTATCCCATCTGACGTTATAAATGCCAACACAAATACTAAAGTAAATACACATTGTGTAAGCTGTAGATGCACACACAAAAACCTGTACCCGTGTGTGCATGTGCAGCAATTCCCCAGCAACCACAAAGGAAGTCACTGTGCAGATTTTGGGCTTTAGTTGCTCATTTTTACATGTACTGTTTATTTTTTCAGTTTATTTTGCAGTTGCTTATTTCTTGGCTTTGAAAAAGATTTGATATAAAAATCTTCTTCCCCGTTTCTATCTCAGATACCTGTGCCATTCTCTTCCTACACAGAGTTATTGTTAGGGAAAAAGTCATAACTTCTGTTTAAATTTCTTCCCAATTAATTCCCATTATCAGAAAAGGCAAATATAAAACAAAATAGCAAACTCAACAAAACCCAAATCGTTTCCCTGTTACACTCATGCTGTGCTACAGAAGTCTTGACTCAGGGCAGAATTAGCCCCTCTCTGTCTAACAGATGTCATGAAAGTGGAATTGTTGCACCCTACATGGAATTGGAATTGATGACAAACCTTGCAGTCACTTGTATTGCTTATTTTTCCTGCTGTAGATTTCTGAATAGCTTCACTACAGTGCAGGTTAGAAGGTGACTCACTGGGCCAATGGCCAAGGAAGGAAATATTGCTTCTCAACAGGTTACATTCCTGAAATTCACCAATTTCGAGCAGTTTTTCCCTCATATTTTAAAAAATTGGACTTTGGCTCCAAGGAACTGAAGAACAAAACAAAGAGTCTTCTCTATCATTCTGTAAAAATCGCCACTGGCAGAAGATTTTTCACATTTTCTTTAATCCTGAGTTTATTTTAAATCAAGAAGTCATTCTGGGAAGATCCTGGTTATGACCCAGTTTCTACAAACAGTGCAGCAGCCTGGGCTGATCTAGGTTGAATGCCAAGAGGGCCATTGTTTCAAAAGTAAAATGACACAGAGCCAGCCGTGAGTCATGCCATGCACAGCACCACAGAAGCTGCACAAACAAGTTAACAGTAGAGCAAACAGGTGGTGGGTAAGAGGTGTTGTGATCGGCCTCCTTCAGCAGCACCAAAGACCTGAAGGTAAAGGAGGAGGGGGCACCTACCAGGGTTCCTACAAAGTCAGCTTTACTGCTGCTGCCTTTATGACAACAATATAAAGTAACTCCCACAACACAGTGAAGATAAGCTCTTTAAAGAAAATATAAAAGCATTAGCTTGGCAATTCATCCGAACCTCATCATGCACCGTAGACATTTTTGAAGTTTAACAAAGAAAAGCACATCATTAAAGAATACTGCTCTATCACCATTCTTATGCAAATCCTTTCAGATAGTTGGGTGGAAAATTCCATCTAACACGCAGTGAGAAATAAATGTTGCAGGGTGGAAATTTCAGCTATACCGAGTGCATCTATCACTTGTATAATCCAAACTACTGTATGTGCCCTGACTACAGAATTAGTATTGATCCATTCACCATGTAAACATCAAGTACTTTCTATTATTACTTGAAATAGCATGCTATCACAATTTCTATTTCCTCCCTCTATCTTAAATAGAAGTATTGCACATTAGCTCTTCCCTTCATGTACTTTTTTGCGCAGCTATCTAACTACAGTGTTCAAGGCTGTGCTGGGTTTCCTGCAGACATCTGCAGTATTACCATCAAAGTACTTTATTTTCAAGTCATCTCTGATGGAAGGCAATACAACTCTCATTTACACTGAAACCTGTTACTGTGGCTTCTTTTGGTAAAACACACAGAGCCCTTTGTTTTAAGATCTCTGTCGTGACTACCATTGTGAATGACATCAAGCAGCTTCCCCAAATGTTGCTCACACACCTCTCAGGAGTATCACTAAGATAAGAGTGGACTGCAAGAATCTGAACAGCCATGTCATCCGAGCACATACACCAAAATAAGCTGCTGTGGCTTAAATGTAGCTTTGGAAAGTGCTGGGAGATGCTAAGAAGTGTAATGTGTTTCACCTGTTAGAACCTTGCTTTTTCTCTGAGCACGGTGAAAAATTTAAGATGGAAAATATAAGGGCTTGTCTCCAGGAAAGCTCTAAAATTTTAGACTGGAGAGTTGGTCCTAAGACTTCAACATGACACCCCAGACCCTGAGTGCTGAAGTGCCAAAGCTCTGAGTCAGAGGCAGCTCTGATTCAGTGTGAGAGGCGCAGGGAGGGACAGCAGCCATCCCCTGACCCTTACAAAAGCAGCCCCCAGGGAGTGATGGCAGGGAGGGTGGGGCAGTTTGCACACTGAGGGCTAGAGATGAGCTCAGCTGGTGGTCACCTTGCTTGGGAAGGAGCCCAGCTGTGGGATCCACTCAGTGGAGAGCCCTCTGCATTCACCAGAAAGGATGTGGTGACACAGAAGGAAGTGCCATGAGAACATGCAGCCACCCTGGGAGTGCCAGAGCCTGGCATGAGTGGCATGACAGTAGGAACAAGAGTGTGAGGTGTGGCCAGGTGGATGATCTGCTGGCCTGGTGGCAGAGCTTTGGGAGGAGGTAGGAAGGGGAAGAAGTATCAGGGACTCTGAGGAGGAGATTGACTTGGTGGAGCCACTGTCTACCATCCCTGAGGCAAATACACCAGCTGGCTGCACCACAAGAGGCAGAGGATCCCCTACTCTCTCACCAGCAGGCAGGAGGAAGGGACCTAGGAAATGGGGGGGGAATGGAAACAGGTCTTCTCTCAAGACAGCAAGTGAATCCCCCTCCTGGCTTCCCTCAGCCTCCCAGCTGCCCTCATACAATAGGAACAAGGTTCTGGAACTCGAGGGCTGGGCAAACAGCAACCAGGATCTCCATTCAGGTTGGAGGAATCACCTAAGTAGAGCCAGCCTGGTCATCCTACCCCTGCACCACCACCATCCCTGTCAAGAAAAAAAGAAGGGTAGCTGTGTCAGTGCCTCCCTTCTGAGAGGAACAGGAGGCCCAAAATGCTGGCCAGACCCACACCAGGACACTGGGAATTCTGCTGCCTTCCTGGGTAAAGAAAGTTACTAGAAAACTCTCTGGTCTGGTGGTGTCCTCTTGTTCTCTGGGTGGGCAGTGATGAATTCCCAGCAAGAAGCCTGAGGGCAATCTGAGGGACCAAAGGGCCTGAGGGCACAAGTGGCTGTTCTCGATCCTGCCAGTTGTAGGCAAGCATAGGGGTTGCAAACAGGAAAATCCTACAGGTGGCTTCAAGCCTGGTTTCACTGGCAGGATTTTGGTGGTTTTTGAGCACAGGTCTGTTTACTCAACACTCACTGCTGACAGAGTACACCTGTCTCAAAGGGTGTTGAGTCCCCCACCCTCATTCTCATGGGGAAACTGCTTCTCTGCTCTCTGCCTGCCACCTGTGGTGACAGCACAACCCCACAGAGCATCCATGTGAGGTGAGCTTCTCACCTACCGCACAGCCATGCTGTGAGCCACTAAAATATGCTCTTTCTTTTGTCTCCATAAGTGCAAATATATAATAATCTAATGATCTAATAAAGCACACAAACTGTAAAGGCCAGAGAAGGCATCGAGAATGGCAGGACTCTTTTATTTCCAGAACAACAGTGCATCTCCCAGGTCTTTCTCTCACTCAAGCCTCCAGCGTCAGAGGTCACGACCATGCATCTTCACTGCATTCTGTGCAGGTTACCTGATACCACAGCACACCAGAATGTCAGCTGTAATGAAAATTCCAGGAGCTCTAAGCCCATTAAACATCTGGGCAATCTCAAACCATGCAGGAGGGATGGCAGACAGCAAAGGGTAGCTAGGACTGAGGAGCAGGAGGAAGAGGAGGAGGAGAACTCACCATCTGTAGGTGTTCATGCACCTTCCATTACGGGCTCATTTCCCTCAGCAGACCTGCACCCCTCCCCTCAGAGCCCCACATGGAAAACAAAGGAGACAGATGGTAAATGAGAGTGGATCAGACTGGAGTGGTAATGATTTACACCAGCAGACAAACTGATCACTGGGTGTTGGAGTGCTGGAGGGCAATTCCACTGCCCCACACCTCCCTCCCACCAAAAAAATAAGGCAATAAGAAAACCCAGTTTCTGGGGAAAAATATGTCAACCTCAGCACTGGGCAAGTTCCTTGTTGTTCATAAAACATCCTGTAGGTCTGTGGTCCCAAGCTACTGCTGACAGACATCTGCTGAGTGTGATTCACTTGATATGACTCAAGGAAAAGAGAAGTTTCTCTGCTCAGAAAACCAAATAAACCAGGTGCCTGGGATGCGTCAGGGATTATCTGAGAAAAAAATAAGCAGGAAGACAGAAGACTGCCTCCAGGTTCTGTCACACAGAGAAGTGTTCAGGACTCAACAGAAGCATTCTTCTTCAGCTCCCACCTTCCCAAACTGTATCTCAAACCCAACACAAACAAGAGGTCCTCCAGCAGTTTCTCCAGGCCCTGTCTGAGCTCTCCTCCTCTTGGGAATTTCATATGTAAGCACAAATGCCAGTACTATTATGTGCCTTGTCATCCAGACTTTGCTGTGGGGCTGCTACAGCAAACAGTGACCAACGTCACTAGAAAGAAGGTGATGACAGACCCTGAAAACAAAACTGACAACCCAGCAGTAGCACTCAGGGAGAGGGGTAGCTCCACTGCTCTAAAAAGGAGGGTGGGATTGTCATGTACTTTGAAATTCACCTGGTAACTGGGCAAATAACTGCCCTTCAGCTGCCTGAAAATCCTTGGGAAGGTGATCAGAGATGACCGTGTCATGAGTACATCATGGAAGGAACTAGAAATTTAGAGAGGAGAAACAGAAGTGTAAGGAAGATGCAGGAGGTAAATAAATGCATCATGAACTCAGAAGATACGAATGGAGCTGCTTTTCACTGTCACTGGCATCGAGGAGATACTGAAGCAAGTCAGCATACCCATTACCAGCTTGGTCACTCATTTATCTCTCTCTCACATCTTCCAGGCTTCTATAATTATCACCACAAGATGTTATTGAGTATCACTTCTGTGTCCTTTTCCCGATCTGCTCTTTGCCAGACCATCAGCATTCCTCAGATTCTCAAGACACATTTCAGTCACCACGAATCTAAGCAGCAGAGACCTCTGGACCATCCCTTGAAATTAGGTTTGTCTGTTTGCTTATTTAAAGCTGTGTTATAAAACATGCTGATGTGTTGTTTTCTTGGTTTTGTTTTTTTTTTTAAATTAAGCAATGCAAGAAAAAGGGAAACCGTGCTATCAGAATGACTCAATAAGTCTTGCTGTTATTCTCACACAACTGCTAATTATAAGGTCATAAAACAATTTTCCTCCCACTTAGCCTAAAATAGTCAAGCCTTACACATAACCAGGTACGTAAGAAGCAAGTAATGTTTTATCACTTACTTGGCAGCCCATCACCATCAGTATCTGTGGCATGAACCCAGAAGACTCCTGAAAAAGGTTAGCAGAGGAATGAACACTTGCTAACATGCCAACACAGTTTCCTAATATTATGGCTAGAGTCCCCAAAGAGCAAAAGGCAAAGCTTCTTCCCGGGACTCTTAGGAATGTGGTCTATAGCACTAAATGTACCTTTTCTAGAGAAAAATAGAAGACCAGCAGCCAATCTGTCACCATTACAGCCACATCCTCTAGCCATCAGTGCAGCCTGCTGACTTTGCCTCTCAGGAGTGGCAGGGAAATTCACTCGCATCAGATGAGCCACTCTGGCAGACTAACCCTTAGGAAACCTGGGGTTTGGGCTGTCCCACTGTGTCTCTTCTGTCTTCCACGCTACTGCTCAACCAGAACATGTCACCCTAGCCAGTGACCTTCACCAGCACACCCAACCGCTTACAAGGCTGGCACACACCTTCTCAAAGCCAAAGGACTTTCTGCATTCCCTGGCTAGGTCTCCCAGATGAGTGCACTGGCCACTACCCTGCTGAATAAAAGGATCTGAACTGCACCAAAGCAACATCCCGGTCCAGCTACTGTGCTGACTTCAAAAGGGGGTTTTCTGTTTGCTCACTTCAAAGCAGCCACAAGCATTTCTTCTTGGCCAGAGGGTTTTCAAAGTGCTTGAGTCCATCACCAGCACTCTGGAGAGTAGGAGACATTGCAACAACCTCCTGCATTTGTGAGCTTCCAGAGAGGTGCCTTTAGGGTGTTCCTTCTCCAGCATGCGACTTCCTTAGGGTGCCCATTCCTTGTTACATGCTGGAACCAAGAGGTCTGGTTGTAGGCCCTGAATCAGAGCAGTCAGACACACAGAAGCTCGTAATTTTGCCACCAAATTTAAAGCAGCCCTTGCTCTCTCTGCTGGTTTCCGCCCTGGTGCAAATCCCTGCTCAGATCCTGTTTCATCTGGTGCTCAGGTGCAGAGTGCAGGGTGCTGATAGGAAACAGTCACTTCTCTCTTTGGCTTTAATTGTGTTGGCACCCTCAGCTGTTCTCATCCCTCCCTTCTTCTGCCAGCTCCATGCACAGATCTCTGCATCTGAGCTCCACAGATGTGAGCTCCAGATGCACAGCCATCCCACTGGAAAAATGCAGTTCAGCCCCACCAATCACCCCGCCCTTCTTGATCACTACTGCAGTGTCAATTAGAGCGAATTTTCTGTGGGGGTAGTTTCTGTCACGCACACGTTTTGTGCATGTGTATCTACACAAAGGCT
Organism: Corvus moneduloides; assembly: GCF_009650955.1. Lineage (NCBI taxonomy): Eukaryota > Metazoa > Chordata > Aves > Passeriformes > Corvidae > Corvus > Corvus moneduloides. The sequence goes on from NC_045511.1 coordinate 74,262,758, forward strand.
TCCCTCAGGGAAACCTCCACGAGAATTTTCAGGATATGGAGCCTGCATCTGCTCTAAAAACCAGGAGGAAGTGTAGAGGCAATGAGTTAGGGAGGTCCTTTCCCTACAGCAGGAATAAGGTGTGCACACAGGTCAGTTTATTTGGCACAAGTCAGAGAGAATCTGCAAAACTTTAATAGCCCAAGCTCTGGAACGCTAGTAACAGACCTCCATAAAGAACTGGAATCCAAACCCTCAAAGGTATTCACATGCCTGGGTTCCTTTGCTTTCAGCACTGTTGGTTATCTGGGCCTGACCTGCAAAACTTCAACTGCAAAAGCAAAGCCACACTCACGACTGTTTTCTCCATGGAATTCATAAATTCTCCAGAACCTGCTTGCATAGAAGCATGGCAGTAGATGGTCTTTAAGAATCCTACAAGAAACTACAAGGGGAGGTTCCTTGAGAAGCATTGTTTTCTTTCAGTGCAGCAGAAACACTAGTTTTTTTCATTGCTGCCTATGCTACTGTCTAAATGAATCCCACATAGACAGTTAGTTGGATCCTATGAAACAAGAAGGCTACGCTTGGCACCTGCTGTGTTACAGATTGTGCCTGTGAAATTGAATTTACAAGGACAAGACCAGAGAGAAAGGCAAAAAACAAGGAGCTGTTGAGAATGACGTATTTGCCTGAAGTATATTAATAATTTGTCATTAAGTGTAAGTAAAGACTGCCATGCACTTAGCAATGAAGACCTCCTTCCATAAGTCTTCAGTGTGAGACCTGAGCTATTTACAAAATCAGCTTTTTGGGAGAATAACTCTATCCTACATTGCCAATGCACAAGAAATAAAACCCAGCCGACTTGCAAGCACTACTGTTGTGTATGTTTTTATTAGACAGTGCCACTGAACAGGTTGCAGTGTGGGTGACAGGTGGCATTACCCACGTAACTTCCCTCTGCAGAACTGAAACCCAGCCACACTGCTAATTCACAGATTTAAAAACACCACATCCCTAAACAAAGGAAGTATGAAGACTGCCGGACAGCTGCCTGATATTTGGGCTTGTCTGGTGACAGCAGAGGAGAAATCTCGGAAGGCCAAAGCTGTTCACTTGGTTATCTGTTAGCAGGGGAAGAACTCAGTGCAACCCAGCAAGAACACCCCTCCAGGATACGCACAGAGTGTGTGCATGTGTGTAATATACATGGAAAAAATAATGGTGTTTGTGAGCAATTTCTTCCCAGTTTCCAAGCTTGTTCATGCAAACCAGACAAAGGTTCCTGACATCATCAGAAAGAAGATTTCAAGAAGTACAGAATCAGAATATAGGATCATAGAATCATAAATTATTCTGAGTTGAAAGGAACCCTCAAGGACCATCGAGTCCAATTCCTGCTTCTGCACAGGACAGCTCCAGAGTCACACCATGTTCCCGAGAGTGGCGTCCAAATGCTTCTTCAACTCTGGCAGGTTTTTTGCCACGTCCGCTTCCCTGGGGAGCCTGTTCCAGTGCCCATACACCCTCTGGGGGAAGACCCTTCTCCTGATACCGAATCTAAACCTCCCCTGACACAACTTCAGGCCATTCCCTGGGTCCTGTCCCTGGTCACCACAGAGCAGAGATCAGAGCTGCCCCTCCTCTTCCCCTCACGAGGAAGCTGCAGAGCTGCTGTGAGCTCTGCCCTCAGTCTCCTCTTCTCCAGCTGAACAGACCAAGTGCCCTCATCCATTTCTCATACAGCTTTTCCTCAAGGCCCTTCACCATCCTCACTGCCCTTCTTTGCACACTCTCCAGTAGTTTACCATCTTTTTTATGCTGTGGTGCCCAGAACTGCCCCCAGGACTTGAGGTGAGGCCACCCCAGCCCAGGGCAGAGCAGGACAATCCCTCCCTGGCCCAGCTGGCCATGCTGGGCCTGGTGCCCCCAGGACAGGGATGTCCCTCCTGGCTCCAGAGCACTGCTGGCTCATGTCCAGCTGGCCATCAACCAGGGCCCCCAGGTCCCTTCCCGTGGCACCATTCTCCAACATCTCATTCCTCAGTCTGTCCATATATCCATGGCTATCCCATCCCAGAGGCAGAATCCAGCACTTTCCCTTGTTAAACTTCACACAGTTGGTGATTGCCCAGCCCTCTCATTTGTTGACGTCTCTCTGCAGGGCTTCTCTGCTCTTGAGAGATTCAGCATCTCCTCCTGACTTAGTATCATTGACAACCTTGCCCAGCATCCCTTCCAGTCCTGCATCCAGGTAATTTGTGAGGATGTTGAGGAGCACAGGGCCGAGAATGGAGCCCTGTGGAACCCACCAGTGACAGATGTCACCTCAATCCTTTGTGCCTGACCTGTGAGCCAGTTGTTCACCCATCCCATGATGTGTTTATCCAGCTGTGGGCTGGACATTTTGTCCAGAAGGATGCTGGGAGAGACAGTATGGAAAGGTTTGCTGAAGTCCAAAAACATTACATTAGCTGGCTTCCCTTGATCAACCAGGTGAGTTATCTTGTTGTAAAGCGAAATCAGGTTTGGCAAGCAAGACTTTCTCCTCATGAACCTGTTCTGGCTGTGACCAATGTTTCCTCCAGGTGTTTTTCAATACCTGCCAGAGTAATCTTCTCCATAATTTTACTAGTCACTGAAGTGAGACTGACAGGCCTGTTGTTTGCAGGGTCATCCTTCTTGCCCTTCTTGAAATTGGGACTTTCATCAGCTTCCAGTCAACTAGGACTTCTCCAGATTCCCAAGACCACTCAAAAACTGAGAGAGGCTTTGCCATGACATCAGCAGCTCTATGAGTACTTTTTAAAGAATTCCATCAGACTTATAAGGATCCAGCTGGACCAGAAGATCCTACACAAGTTCAGGGATAATCGGGAATTGATCATTCTCACATCCATGGTCCTCCAGCTCAGGGCACTGGGACCCCTTAGCCTGTCATCTGTGGTGAAGATGGAAGAGAAAGCATTGAATGCCTCTCCCTTGTCTATGTCCCTGTTTCTGAGATGACCATCCTCATCACTGGGCCAATATTATTTCTGGACTGCCTTTTGCTATTAACATATTTTTAAAAAACCTCTTTTTATTGTCCCCCACAGCTCTGGACAACTCCAATTAGGCTTTGGCTGCACAAATTTTCTCCCTACAGTGGTGAGCAGCATCTCTGTATTTCTCCTGTGTCATCCAACCTTGCTTCCACAGGGGAAATACCTCCTTTTTTGGTTGAAGATCCCAAAGAAGAGCCTTGCTTAGTCAAGCTGACCTTCTGCTTCATCTGTTTGACTTACAGTACTCTGGAACTGTCTGCTCCTGTGCTCCTGGGAGGCGGTGCTTAAAAAGTGGCCAGCACTGATGGACCCCGGCACCTTCAAGAGTTTTACCAGGGAACCTTACTCATTAGTTCCCTGATCTGCCTGAAGTCTGCTCCCCTCCTGTCCAGGGCTGCAGTTTTGCTGGCACTGTTCCTCCTCTCAACAAAGATTTTAACATGTATTTGCCATGTAGCACCTCATCATACTGCATGGAGCACTGACCAGCTTGATGGAGAAGCACCGGTGTTTGCAGGCACAAAGTAACAATGGAAGCAACTGAGTGTAAGGAAATCAAATCTAAGCTTAAGGGAAAAGAAAACAAGATAAAATCATTAGAATGCAAAGAACAAGGGAGCAACTGAAATTCAGATTACGCTACATGAGCCTCAAACAACTCAGGAAGCTACAGGACTGTTGCAGGTGGGTTTTTCCACTCCTGAAGTGCTACAGGCTGGGCAAAAATTAGCTGGAAAGCGCCTCAGTGGAAAATGACCTGGGTTTGCCACGTCAACAGTGGCTGAACATGAGCCCAGGGGTGCCCAGGTGGCCAAGAAACTCAGTGGCACCTGGGCTGTCCCAGCCACGATGTGGCAGCAGGACCAGGGCAGTGACTGTCCCTGTGCTGGCACTGCTGAGGCCACACCTCGAGTGCTGTGTCCAGTACTGCGTTACACACTTCAGGAAAGATACTGGGGTGCTGCAGCAAGTCTGGAGAAAGGCAATGGAGCTGGGGAAGGCTGGGGAGAAGAAGTCTGATAAGGAGCAGCTGAGGGAGCTGGAGAGACTTGAGTACCTCTCACTCTCCACAACTCCCTGACAGGAGGGTGCAGCCAGGGAGGGGCTGGGCTCTGCTCCCAGGAAACAAGGGACAGGACAAGGCGAAACAGCCTCAAGTTGCACCAGGGCGGGTTTAGGTTGGACATCAGGAAGAATTCTGCACAGAAAGGATGATTGGACATCGGACTGCCCAGGGAGATGGTGGAGTCAGCGTCCCTGGAGGTGTTTAAGGAAAGACTGGAGTGCCACGGTCTGGGTGACAAGGTGGGGATCAGTCACAGGGCGCACTCGATGATCTCAGAGCTCTTTTCCAACCTGACTGACGCAGTGATCCCGTGGTGACCGCGGCTCCCCGGGTGGCCGCGCCGCTCCCCGCAGCACGTGTCCGGGGCACGACGGTCCCGGGCGGGCGGCGGAGGCACGGAGGGGAAGGACGGGGGCAGCGGGACGGGGGGGAAGCGGCACCGGCTCCCGCATGGCATCGGGGGGGCACTGGCTTGCACTGGGCGCCGACGGACGGGGAACGGGAGATGGGCGGGAGCGGAGCCGGGAGAGGGAGATGGAGATGGAGCGGAGCCGGGAGCGGGGTCAGGAGTGGGAGGGGAGCCGGGAGCGGGATCGGGGTCGGGAAGGGGAGCGGAGCCGGGAGCGAGATCGGGAGCGGGATCAGGAGCGGGAGCGGGAGCGGGAGCGGGAGCGGGAGCGGGATTGGGAGCGGGAGCGCGCCGTGCCCCGGCAGCGGCGGGCGCGCGCCACCTGCCGGCGGGAGCGCGGAGGCTGCGCGGCCACGTGGCGCCGCCCGGCCTGGGGCGCGCCCCCGCGCCCGCCCCTGCGCGCCCCCGCGCCCGCCCAGATCCACAGGATCAGTGATGTTGGAAAAGGCCTCCGAGGACACCGAGTGCAGGCGGTGACCGGACACCACGTTGCCTACCAGAGCACTGAGAGCCACATCCAGTTGTTCCTCGAACACTTCCAGGGACGGTGACTCCACCACCTCCCTGGCGGCCCATTCCAATCTTTAACAACGTTTCCTGTGAAGAAATTCTTCCTTATTCCCTGGTGCAGCTTGAAGCTTTGTCATCTCCTCCTGTCCCTGTTCCCTGGGAGCAGAGCCCGACTCCCCCACCGGCTGCCCCCTCCTGTCAGGGAGTTGTGCAGAGCCACAAGGTCCCCCCTGAGCCTCCTTTGCTCCAGCCTGAGCCCCTTTCCCAGCTCCCTCAGCCACTTCTCACCAGATTTGTGCTCCAGACCCTTCCCCAACTCCTGGACTCACTCCAGCCCCTCGATGTCCATTTGAATTGAGGGGCCCAGAACTGGACACAGCACTTGAGGTGTGGCCTCAGCAATGCTGAGCACAGGGGGAAGAAGCACTATTTCTGACACAGAACAGTGAAAGTACTCTTCAGATATCTTCAACCCCCTTCCCCTGTGCCCCTCAGGCATCCTCGCTGCCCCATCACTGGAGCAGGGGGCACAGCCTGGCCCCAGAAACAGCCAGGAGACATCCCCACCTCCCCAGCTGCCACCCCTGAGGTTTTCCTTTTGTTCCCAACCCCAGACTTGAAACCCAAGCCATGCTCTCCATCCCTATGTCAGCCCTGTCAGCATGTGCTTCCACGTGTGCTGGGATTTCCATTTTTCCAACCTGCCTCTTCTCACGTCAAAAATGACAGAACCACAGAAGTATAAGGGTTGGAAGGGACCTCTGGAAATCATCCAGTCCAACCGCCTCTGCCAAGGCAGGGTCACCTGGAGCAGGTGACACGGGAACATGTCCAGGCGAGGTTGGAATCTCTCCAGAGAGGGAGATTTTGTGATCCCCTTGGCCAACTGTTCCAGTCCTCTCCCACCTCAATGGAAAGTTCTTCATCACCTTGAGTTGGTTTAATTTATGGCTATTGCTTCTTGTCCTGATGCTGGAAACCACCAAAAGCAGTCTGGGACCATCCTCTTGGCACATCCCTTGGAGATATTTATCTGCACTAATGAGAACCCCTCTCAGTCTTCTCCAGACTAAACAGGCCCAGCTCCCTCAGTCTCTGAATCATCTTTGTGGCCCTCCACTGGACCCTCTCCAGTAGCTCGTTTGCCTGGTCCTGAGGAGCCCAGAACTGGACACGGCACTCTGGGTGCATGGTCCCTTTGCACTGTCAGCCCACTCTAGCCCAGTTATCCAAAAGAACGTGTGTGGTGCCACGTAGGCTGATCAAAATGTTTGCAGCTTTTCTGCTCTGCCCAGGATAGCTTCACATATGGAGTCCTTCATTCCAGCACCCACAATCAGGCCAGCATCAGTCCAGAGGCCAAGGTGGCACCAGTTCTATGCCAAACACTTTGGTTTGATTTGGTTTGGGTGTGTTTTTCTGTGTGCTTGTCTTTCAGAAGAAACAGTTCTGAGTTTCACAATAATTACAAGCCCTGAAGGCATCTGTGGGCACAAGGAGATTTTGTGGCAGATCATTCGCCATCCTGAAAAGACTCTTTTTGGGGGGGAGGAGAGTGTGCAAAATCCAACAAAACAAATTATGTAAAATGAAGCCACAGTAGACAGCATGGGAGACTTAGCAAGTAGGTTATTTCCCACTAACTCTACTGCCAACTGTGAGTGGGACTTAAACAAAGCCAGGTTTTTAGATTTAATCCAGAACCATCGAAGAAATAGCAAATTGACAGAGAAATGCTCCAGAATCTCATTTGTTTTAAATCAGGACAACACTTGCATCCATCAACAATCAACTGCCCTGTTGTAGCATATCCTTAATACCAAGAAGTAATGGGGAAATAATTTCTGATAGTATCCATCTTTTGAGATGTTTCTTACATTGTTTCTTTTCACAATGCTGTACCGTGCCATGAAACATCCCAGAGCAGAAAGATTTATGTAAACAGCTCTGTCACGTCACCATTTGCACGGAGGAGTGATAAACCACCTGTACCCAATTCCCCTCTGGGCACGGCAGAACAGATGGGTCCCTTTGATGCTCAGCTCCAGGTGATTACCTAAGGACAGCAGCAGCACAGGCAAGACATTCCAATATTGTCCTCCATATTCCACATCCTCCCAAGATTTCTGGTGAAGGTACAGCCAGCACCCACTATAAATAACAAGAATTTGTCAAGAGTCTTGTTGCTACTCTAGAATAAAATTGTAAATGCATGAAAGTACTGTAGCAGGTACAAGAAGATTTGTATCTTTTGAATTTTTACAGCATGTATTTTGGAAAAACAGGACTGAGAAAGGTCCTCAGTTCTCACACAGAGTCCATATCAAGGCAGATAACTGTCTTATGGTTCCCTTCATAAACATTGCAAGTTCTACCTTAAACTGAGTTAATTTTCTCAGACTTACCATTTACATGGGTGAAGAGTGACCAAGCTATAAAAATGCAAATACTGATTTTTTAATAGGGAAAGCATAGCCAAAAGTGAATGAAAAGGAATATTTTAAAAACAGACAACATTATCAAAGTACTTCTGGCAGCATCTTTTTAAACTTGTTTTGAACAGTAACTCAGCCTGTTAGCAGCCCCCCCCCAAGATCATGTTAGTAACCTACTGCAGGATTGATCTGGCCATCAGGTTGCCTGTAAACACTTCCTGGCTTCACCACTGATTAGGGTACATGCTGCTAGATGGAGTCCTTCCACTGATTCCAGTAAATTTGACATCCAGGCAGTTCTGAGAAACGCTGAAAAACAACCGAGAATGTGTGTGGACTACAACAGTCATCAGGAGCACCAGGGGTTTGTTAAGCTTGATACTTAGAAGGCCAAGAGTAAGAAGCATTTTGTGCAGGCAGCCCATCTGCAATTCCAGTGCACTGTAATTTTTAAAAATCAAATGTCATGTACATGGATGTATTGAAGTGACTGCCTGCCATTTGCCAGTCAGTTAGCAGGAGTTTTAAAAGAGACTTAGATTTGTATTGCCAGGGCACTGCTGGAAAAGGAGCTTCAGCATTCACAAACCCCCTTGACTTCTGCTCTGGTAACTGAAGGATGCATGTCAGAGCCATCAGCAGCAGAGCAAATACTGATGGAGAAGCCAAAGTCTCAGATTTCCCAGGGAGACTTTCCAAGAGGAGTTCATTGCTCATGGCAAGGGATAGTATTTTAAGCTGACTGAAGCCACCAGTGGGGCAGGGGAGATAGTGGGAGAGGAAGGTCTTAGACATGTTCTACAAAAGGTAGAGAGATGGTGGGCAAAGGCAGGATGGGGAAAAAAGCACATGAATGCAACAGTGGGTGTAAATGCTCTTTTAAAAGTCTTAACAAGGGCATATTTTAAACATCTCAGTTTTGCATGTGTAATTTTTACACAGAAAAAGTTTGGTTAGGCAAACAAGTCTAGAAGTAGTGTACCACACCACCACTAGTCACCAGGTCAAGCACACACTTCTGTGCACAAAGAGGAAAGAATATCTGATTCCTATTGCATGGGAAATACTGTCAGCACATTTACAGCTCGGCCAAGTTTGTGGCAGACCTTGCAGCCCAGCAGAATGCCAAAATACATGACCTAATGGGCTTTGCACTGCACATGGTCTCACACTTTACTTGGTGATGAATACTTGCCATGAAGTATTTGCTGAACCAAAGAGAATAAAGGAAGAGTGGTATTCATGCTGTTTGCCAAGAAAAATGCCAGAATATTTGTTTACGTAGTTTGCCAAAAATACCAGGTATCACAATAAGCAGGCATTAGGCCAAATTTATCAGTTACTGGCACCACCTGCCCAGCTGACTGCAGCTGAAACCATCATTTGGTCCTCTATTTTAAATAGTTGAAAGATTACAGAGCTTCAGTTTTTGAGTCAAATACTGGCTGCATACATGTATATTATACATTGCACCTACACACTTTGCTCTTGCAGGATACATCATGAAAAAGCATTTCAAAGAGGGACACAGAGCCAAAGCCTCCTCTAATTAAAGTTACCAAGGAAGGATCACCAGTACCTAAAGTAAATGTGTTCATGAACACATGCAATTCAAAGTGACATAACAGCAGTAGAAGGTTACTTTCACCCTTCCACCCTTCTCTGTTTTTTTGGGATCACCCAGACCTGTCAGCTGAATTAGAAGTGAGCCTTGTAACACAGACATATTTCAAGTTTGTTGATTTCCCTTTTTTTTTTTTTTCCCCCAAAGTGAGAAGAAGCATGATTTTAAAACAAAAACTCTGAAAACAATTTTCAGGAAAATTTGTACAACACAATGCAAGCTTAAATATTTTTCTCCTTTTTATCTTTATTATTAAAAAAAGTCTAAAAGCAATCAAGATCCCAGATACAATTTCTGAGCAACCTTGTACCTAGACTGAGGTTTTGTGACTGGACATTGCCTCCAAAGAGCTCCAAGATGAAGTACTACCCTACTTTTAAGAAAGATGTTTTAACATCACAACCCACACTGTGGAATTGAAAATTACAAGGAGCAGGAGGAATGGGTAGTGTTAAAAATTGTCAGACCAATGCATTTCAAATTAAGTCTGGTAGAATATGAAACAGTGAAGGTGAAATACCATTTGCAACAGAAAAGCAGAAGGAAATGAGAGAAAACCTGAATAAGCAATGAAATAATCACATCTGACACACAGTTGTATGCTGTTTGAGGGTGAAATGATTCAAAGGATCATAGTTGAGCAGTAATGATCTAGGGTTCACTTCTGCTGAAGTCAGTGAAGACACTGCTGCTGACTTTACCAAGATAAGGATTATACAGCTCACAGTTTGAAGGCCAAGTGCCAGACATCTTTAAACTGATAACCTCAGAAAAAGATCCCTTGTCCATTTAAATCATCTTCAATTCAAGGACTTTGGATTAATTTTGCCAGCCTGTTCCAGCTGGGATGCAGTCATCAGTGGATAAAATGACCATGGGAAAGTGTGTTGTAGGGAAAGAAATTCATGATGGAACACAGTTTTAATTGTACTTAGTTGAATATTTCTTACTGATGCTGAGTATTATTTTCTCATACTGCAACTACTGTTATGAACAATGAGGAAAAAGAGCACTTGATCTGGTCATAAAGGCTGCTGAATTTCATACCGAAAAGAGTTTCAAGAGAGGCTCTGGACTCCAGATGAGCACTTTATGTGTGTGAGAAAGAATCCTTTGTGTCCACTGAAGATATAACCCTGAATTTAATCAGTTTTCCTTTGCAGCTGTGTACCTTAAACACAGCACATAGCTTTGTTGTCAGGCTGTCCTTTCCATCATGAACAACTCAGGCTTTCCTTGAATAAAATATTTGACCTTCAAGTCCTAAAATCCATTCCTCTCCCAGTTTCTTGTCATACATTCCCCTACATTCATAAGCTATAAATAGAGATAGATGGAGAGAAAAATAAAGACACTCATTCCCTTGAAACCTTTTTGGCCAGAAGAACTTTGCTGCCAGAAGCAATGGAAGCACGATAACTATTTTGCTTTTAAAAACATTTGAGTTGTTCCACCTAAGCAAGGCCAGCTGATGTGTAAGGCAGTCAGCTATTTTAGTACTGTCATGGAATTGGCCAAGGAGTTGCTGAAATACTAATTCCTTTTGACAGGAGCCCTTAAGTTAACTCCAGACAATTACCTCTGGAACTTCCCAAAAGACAGACTTCAGCCATGGCAAATTTTACATACATCCAGGCACAGAGAAGGCGACTGTTTATTTTATAATATTGCCAGTTTCAGGGATGCACTGTGGTTACTGGAGACAGGCCATTTTCAGACCCAGATACTCATTGTCAGGAGGAGACTCGTGCTGAAAATGTGCTGTGGGGGATTGTTCCAAAGACCTGATGCTTGTCCTGTGAAACATCTCTGATCTCTGGCTATGCTGCAAATAGTTCTCATAGTGCAGATTTCTATCCTCCACCCGATTTCAGAACAGAACTTTTCCATGCATATATGGCTGGAGACAGGTTGACTGTATTTCAATTATCAAAGCTGCTATGTGAAAGATAAATTGTGATTTGCAGGAAACTTAAATTATATGTAATTTACAGGTAATTTAAATTATGTAAGTCTCAATTCTAATGCAAACATCTTCTTTGAAAGCAAGAGTTAAACAAACATGCAGATCAACTGCTAGATCTATATTACTGTTGATGGTTTTCAACAATTTTGTACTTATGTAACAACTTAAACACAGGACGTGAAATACAAGGCTATTGTTCTTCAAAAAAAAGGACCTGCATGATGTTTGGTCATCATATTTTCCTAGCTTTGCAAAAGAAAAGAATAATCTGTCAGCTTTCGGACTGGATCATCAGCCAGTTGGACTAGCACAGATCCATCAAAGCAAATACTGTTTATTTGTTTTGGAAAATGAATTTTAAATGAGTCTCTACTTTTACTAAAAGAAATAATGAATCGTACAATGTAGCAATAGATCCCATGGCCGTTTCAGACAGGTCAAAAAGCACCTTTTGGTTGCATGTAAGTGTCCCTGAACATAACCCCTTTGCTTTTCAAACCAGGGCAGCAGTATTTGTGTATGAAAAAAGTGCACGCCTACAATGAGACAGCTGATTAAGCTGGACCAGTTACCTGAACAGTTTTGTGTTGAACTCTTGCTCGCTGGATGGGTGGGCATGTGAGCTGTTACGGCCATCCCTGCCGTGCTGCCTGGACTTCGCGCGTCCCGAATTCCGCGGCGTTCCGTGCGGGATGCCAGGACAGCTTTCGCCACCAGATGTCCCCCGGGCCGTGCAGAAGCGGGGGTGGGCAGGCGTGGCCGTGTGGCAGATGAGGGACACCTGAGCAGCTGCAAAGCCGAGGGTGTGACACACGGACAGTTCGATGGACGTGCTTCAGCAGCACGAGCGCTGCTGCATTTAAAAGTTATTAGGCAAAACCTACACCTCACACACTACACTAAACCTGGAATAATATTTGTCAAGGTTTAAAGTGAGGGTTCCCTTGCTCTGTGAACAGCCACCACCACTTGTTTGCAACACCCTCCGCCACTGCTTTGTGGACAGAGAAGTTGAAAAGCTAAACTAAGCCCTCTGATTCCAGGGCGGACAGGGATACCTTGATGCTGCTCAGACTACATTGCTTAATCAGGACTTCTGCCCATAAGTCAAGGTTGGAAATGACTGGACCAACACCTGTATTTTCAGAGCCCTGTGAACGCCCTAGGAAGACCACAGATGGTGGCAGAAAACAGTAGTAAGGCAGAACAGGTGAGAATTTAAAACCAATCCAAACCAGTAAGCTATATTTTCAAATATGAAAGTTAAAAGACATCATCCAAGGCTGTGTGTGCAGAGAGCACAGGGGTGCAGAACTCACAAGGAGAAATACTGTGCTCAGACAAGGAACCAAGAGTCTTCTTCCCCTTGAGGCATCAGGATACTGGGACTACTAGAACTGCAGAGACAAGAATGGAGATTGGCCCCCAGAATGAAGACAGCAGCTTAGTGGTGTTCTCTGCCACCCCAAGCTCAGCATCTCCCCTCACGGGCCTTACAGAGTTCATGTGTATGACCTGTCATGCTTCTCAGCAAAATCAACACCTTGGCACTCATAACTTCAGCTTCTCATGAATGCTGGGAATGCTCCACTGTGGGGGTGAGCGCTTGAAGACAAGAGCTGGTCACTGCAGGTGGAGTACTGCTCCATGAATAATACCTTCCACACTCTGGTCCATCCTGTCCTAATCATGGATTCCAAGTGTTGGTGTGCTGACGTAATACCTTCCAGGTGGGAAGGTAAAATTGACTCACTCTTGGGTCTCTTTGATCAGGCTCATAACCACAGCACACAAAACTGATATGGTCCTACTCTACACAGTGATCTTCAGGTTAACACCTGTCTCAGTCAACATCAAGATGACCCCTCCCCTCTTAAATCATGTGTGTGATTCCCTTTGTGTCTTTCTTTCATATTTTGCAGGGTGACACTCTTGCCTGCCACCCAACAGTTCTACCTTGTTAGAGCTACCAAGATTGAAAGTCTCACAGGCAAAGTAATTTCATTCTTTTCAAAATAATTTCAACATTGTTACTTTGTAATGTGAATGTCAAAGGAGATAAGGGAAAATAACCATGGGAAGGTGGAAAGAACAATTTAATTCATCAGGGAATTAAGTATCTACTAGTCATAATGTGGACAAAGGGTTTGCTGTTACTCAACAAGTGATAGCTCATCGCCTCAAACACATTTAACTAGGAAGGTGCACATAAAAAGCAGAGGAGGTTAGTTTAATCTATTTTTTTGGTTAAAGACTATTTTGGGTAATGACAGGGAGCAGAGAGAAAAAGTAAAATGAGAACAGTTGTCTATGTTGATGGAAGTAGCACAACTTTATTACGAACAGAGAAAATACTAAGAATGCACACGCCTTACAGAGAGGAAGACATTCTAAAGAAGGCTTAGGCATTTGGCTTTGGTCCATGCCACTGGGAACTGTGGATGTCATTTCCCACTTGGAATGCTGCTTCTCTCTCCAAACCCTATGAGTATCAAGACGTTCACAATAAAGTGTAGCCAGGAATTACTATGGCAAGCACACCCACAGAGGCTTGTAAACACATGCTGGAAAAGCCTTGACTAGAGTACTTACAAGACAGAATGCAACCGCTCAAAGAAGATTTCATGGCTGAGGAAATAAAGGCTCTAAACTGTGCCCAAACATCATGTACAGAAGAGACTGTAATGGCTCTGCAGAACTGTTCTACCACTTCCCCAAATTGTTTCTAAAAGCAGAAGCACATGCAAACCCAGAAGCCAGCACCTCTTCTCACCTGACTGTGAGCCAAGGGCACACAGTCCCGCAGACAGTGTGCTCCATGCTGGATCTCCAGGCCAAGATTATCACAGCAGCTTTGGAAATTTGCACATCCAAGGGGAATGAAACATTAAATGTGTTCAGCATCTTTCCAAGCATCCTCTGTTAAGTGCTCAGGCCAAAGCTTTAAATGAGCATAGATGCATCTGTGCACTGCCAATGCCTAAACACAGAGAGCTGGAAACAGGATCTGCATTTTCCAATCTTTCTACTTACAATACACCTTAAATGTTTTTGGGGCACATGGGGACAATATTTTTGCTAGGGGAATGCCACTATGGTTGGTAATGGTCATTCGAACTTTCACACAGTTGATCTGTAATTAATTTGGCAAAGAGTTCTGGCAGATGGCAGAACTGCTTACATCAAGCTCTCCAGACAACAGCATTCAGGCCATTTCACAGGTTACCTTGGAGTGCTCTTTGTGCTGAACTGTCCTGCATTTATTGGCTGTGTGAAAACTTCTGCACACCCACCCACTAGCCACAATAATATGAGGCACAGTAACACCAAGCAAAAAAAGGAGAGGTTTTTACTCTGTTAGAATCATTTATGTTGGAAAAGACCTTTAAGATCATCAGATCCAATTGTATAGTTCAATCTTCACAGATTTGGTAAACATTACAAGACAAATGTAACAACATGTAAGGTGCTCTAATTAGATCCAAGAGAGCAGTGCAGAGTGACCCATGGCTTTTCACTGTCCATATCCAGGCCAATCTGTTGCTCAGCTAATGCTAAACACAGCTCCCAGCCATGACTCCAAGGAAGACATTTACCAGGTTCTACAGCTTTTCCTATCACACAAGTCACAGCCCTGAGAACCATCAGGTAATACCCTTGAGTGGGGCACCAAGGACCAAAGAATAACAAAGTTTCCCTGCTGATGTTCCCCCTGGTTGCTGAAGCAGAAGCTTAGCACTGCACCCGTGCCTATTTCAACACTTCCTGTATTGCTTTGTTTTTCAAGAGTGTTTGTGTTTCCATAACACCAAGCACAAGCCAGACAAACAAAGTGGCTTTCCCCACTTGCTTGAGATGCTCTGTTCTTAAAAAATGAGAAGCTCAATGGCATAAGTTCCTAGTTCCTACAAGTTTTTTTAAGAATCAATAACCTCTCCCTATTAATTGCACTTATGTGATAGGCTTTAAAAGGTGCTTTTAGCATCAGCTTAACACTAGAAAGCAAAAAGGACGTGACTGTTGTAAATAAGATTAAAAAATTCTTTTTTTTCAGACTGAAGCTTTTTGAGGCCCTCCAACAGGAGAACAATGTTTATTTTAATGTGGCTGATATCAGAAAATACTAAAACCTCTTTTATGATCAGAGTATAGAAATAAAACTCTTGTCTGCAACCTAAACAGTAAGGCAAGTCATCAGTAATATTAATACATGATCACAACCTGATAGATAAGAATTTCTCTCCCCACCATCCAAGCTTTCAAACCCGTTTTGAAAGCAAACAAAATCACAGAAAATTTCCAACTGTAGTATGATGAGCCTTAAAGAAAAATTGTCTTGCCAGAAAAAAAAGTGAGTGCTTTTTACACACAAAGCAGGTATTTGCTGAAACTCTTCATTAAACTCAAAGTCTGCTTTCTGAATGACAGCTTCAAAGAAAATTTCATGTCCATACCTAAGCAAATGGATTGAAAGTAACTGAGGAAATTACTTTTTTCCAATAACTAGTCATTTTGTTAAAGTGTTTGACCATTTCCCCATGATGAATTAAATAACAGTTTTTCATAAGCAATAATACATCCAATTAAAATAATGGGGGAAATAATTTTCACCCCTGAATTTTTTTTTTTTTTTAACAAAATATGTTTATTTGCTTTCTCTGCTTCCCAGACTTAAAACCAATACAGTCTTCTTGGAAATACATTTCCTTGCAGTCAAACCCATTTTCAGCTGGAAGAACGCCCTCAGACAAAGCAGCTGTGCTTAACACTAATAATTAATGCATCTAAAATACCCCTTCATCTGGGCTCCTGAAAGCATTCTACAAATAATGAACTGCACAGAGGCAAAAGAAGGACTTTTGTTTTATAAGACAGGACACACTAACAAAACAAATGCCCACCTTTCAGAAGCAAATATAAACACTGCTGCTGCAATACAGCATCAGCCCAACGGCCTCTCCAACCCAGGAGCCTTTTGTTTTCCTGGTAGGGAAGATGCTATGGTCATGGAAGGTGGGTGAAGCCAATCCTTCGTGATCCAGATGTAATTTCCCAAAAAGACTGTCAGCGCCTTTCCCCGTGTGACAGGGTCTGCCAAGAGAATATTGGAGAACAGGTCAATGCATTCATATGGCCATAAACTAAAAGAGAAGAAGTTCCACTCAACGTGAGGAGTGATTTCTTTCCATTAAGGGTGGCAAAGCACTGGGACAGCTGCGCAGAGAGGGTGTGGAGTCTCCCTCTCTAGAGACATTCCAACCCCACCTGCTCCAGGTGACCCTGCTTTGGTAGGGGGTTGGATTGGGTGATGTCCAGACCTCCCCTCCAGCCCCAGCCATTCTGTGATTTTCTAAAAATACTCTCCCACTATCTGACAAAACTCTGTGAGGCCTGCCTGAGTCAGAACTGGTGTCTAACTGCTTTCAATTTCTAGCATTTCTACCACAGGCAGTGAGTTACACAGCTTAATTATACATTGTGCAACTTAAGTGGCTTTTCTTTGTTTGTTTGTTTGCTCAGGGTCCATTACTTACCAGTTTCATTCGACATTGCTCTACTACACAAAAATCGCTCCACATGCATCAGGGTCGAGTTGATTTTACAGACTTTGTGATGGGCAGTGTTCTCCTCTTTCTTCTGCTTGTCTTTAGCCAACAGTCTTGACCTACTGAGTCAGTCACTCTCTGTGGCAAAGCCAACCCAAAAATTTTATTCAAAAAAGAACTTTTTTGTTCTTTCCTTTCAGAATAAAGAAGATCTAGTACATTCACTGGTCTGATGCCCGTGGATGAGCAGTAAGAAGCCCACACTAGAGGTTGTTAAGTTCTGTGTTGCTTGACGTGACTATTTTTCTGCATGCCTAAAAGCCAAGATGCATTTTACCAGGAGAATAATTTTTAACACCCTCATTTATTTTTTTTTTCTGCCATTAATGAAGTGCTCAGACCCCACTCTTCTTCACACTGTTTCACCCTGGGTAAAAAAAGAAAATTAAAAATCAGCACTGTTTAAAGGTATCAGAAGCACATTCTCTTTAATAACTTGAAATGCCTGATCACAATCTTGTAGTTCATGCTGCAAACGTATCCCCAGGGGTCTTACCCAGCTTGACCTTCTTAATCATTGCTTTTTCTTACAGTATTGATGCTCTGATTTCATAGACATCCATACAGACCAGGTACAGACTCAGGAATGCAGCATGTCATCTCTCAGGTCAGCAACAATAAGGCTGTACTGGTGTTAGAACCATATTCCCAGTTAATTTTTGACAGCAGTCTGGGTTCCCTCCTCTTGCTATAATATGTAATAAGATGCTGCACAGCATTCCCAGGAGTTACTCTACTTTGTCCTGAGTCCCTGTGTTCCTGCTTCAGCTTGGTCTGAAGCTCATTAACCTTGTGCTCCATTCTGTTTGCATTTGAGGATAAGACCACCACCACATCAATGCACAACTTGGAAACTTGGTTCCTGTGTCTGTATACAGCAGATACTCTCAATACCAATGCCTGCATTTGTTTTCTGAAAATTCACTGCTTTCCTGAAGTATTAGCACTAATTTTTTATTGGATTTTGGTAAATTCTTTAGCATCTGTATCTTCTTGCTTAATAGACACCAGCCTTGAAACTTTGTTTTTTTAACAGCCCTTGTGTTCCAGCTTCTTCTAAACTCAGTTATGATCCAACTCCTGCCAAACGTACTCAAACAAAACTTCAGTCTGATATAAGCAGGAGATTTAGGTAATGATAAGGGAAGGAAAAAATCATCAACACATTTGATTTCTAAGGAACCATTCTTTTGGCAAGACAGTTCTAAACATCAGCCAGCTACAAGACATCTGGATCACACTTTGGAGAGAGGGTTTCAGAAGAATCGAACCTGATCCTGAACTTTTTAATCCATAACATCCAGGATAAATATAAAGCACATGTGTACTAGTTGCAGGAGAAGATACCCAAATGATTGGAACATTAGTTACTTGATTCCAAATTCCAACATTGCTTCAGTTCCAGCAGTTAAAAGTCTTGGGTAGAATGAGTGTGACTCCCAGACTCCCAGAGAAGCATCTGAATGATCAGACAGGAGAGTTTTCCTTAACATTCACCTGGTATACTGAACTAAAGGCAACTAAAATTACATTGGGTAATTGGACTGCAGCCAAAGAACACGCCCCAGCTGCCCAAAGAGATGGGTCTCGCTCCCACGCTCTTTCCCTCGGCTCAGCCTGAAAATTTCAAATAAAGCACTCAGCCTCTCTCTCCCCTGCTGTTTTAAGCCTCCTGGAGCTAGAAAGCAAACACCAGAGAACAACTGCCTCCCTTTGCAGGAAAACAGCTCACTTTGGGAAAGTCAGAACCAGGCTTTGGTGCATGATGGATAGCAGTAAGTAAAAAGAGCAAAGTTTTCACACAAACAATATTTGAGCTGCAGAAGTCACTCATGTGACAAAGCAGTGGCCATGAAACTGTACTCTCTTCAAAATAAAACTAATTTCTTCACCTTGGATTTTTCTGCTATGACAATAGAACCACATAAGTTTGTATCTTCGTCTTGCTCAGTGTAATCTACTTGTTAAGTGCCTTAAAGGTATTCTCAAATTCCACTGAAAGACACTCAAAAATACTTCCACGTAATTCCTAAACACCCTACGACCATAAATGGGTATTATGTTCAGAAAACAGAATGTGTGCCAAAAAGCTTTAGATCAAAGTATCTTCCAGTAGTTTTATTCCAAATTTGGCCATGAAAAAGTCCAACTTAAAAACCAAATCCATCTAACCTAGCCTTGACATTCAACTGTCTGATAACACTCTTCTTTTAAGGGGGAGGAGAAAATTTGACCAAGCTAAAGGTGACTCTGATTGAAATGACTACAACTAGAAAAATTTTTATCTAATTTATTGCAGAAAAATGTGCCAGAGAGCTTGATAAAATTTCAGCCAAAGACAACAGAGTAGACGCACGTTTCTTTCTTTTAGATGCACGTTTCTTCCTTTTTTGCCCTTTAGTTCCGTTCAAAAGAACTACATGGCACTGGCAGTATCAGCTTCCTGTAAGGCTGCCTCAACCCCCCTGATAATGTGCTTCAACAACACTGAAGAAGCCTTTCTTCATAGAATCAAAGAATCACAGAATAGTTTGGGTTGGAAGGGACCTTTAAAGGCCATCTAGTCCAACTCACGTGCAATAAGCAGGGACATTTTTGACTAGATCAGCACCTCATCCAACCTGATCTTGAATGTTTCCAGGGACAGGGCATCGACCACCTCTCTAGGCAACCTGCTTCAGTGTTTCACCACCCTCAACATAACTTCTTCCTAATACTATCTGATTCAACCCTTCTTCAGCTTAAAACCATTACCCCTTGTCCTATCACTACAGCCCTGGTAAAATGTCTGTTCCCATCTTTCTTATAAGCCCCCTTTAGGTACTGCAATGCTGCTATGAGGTCTCCCGAGGCTCCAGTTCTCTCAACCGATCTCCATAGGAGAGGTGCTCCAGCCCTTTAACCATTTTGGTGACTCGTTCCAACAGGTCCATGTCTTTCCTGCACTGGGGACCCCACAGCTGGAGGCAGCTCTGCAGGTGGGGTCTCACCTGAGCACAGCAGAGGGGCAGAATCCCTCTTTCCTTGCTGCCCATGAGCTATGGGATGAGCTCAGGACGTTTGGCTGGAGGCTGGCTGTGTCCAGCCTCTCACCCACCAGCACTTATCAACACCTGGGGTCATGCAGCCCAGCTGCAGGTTGTTGTGCATAAACTATTTATCACACTAGATTGCAGCAGTTTTTATTTGGGATGTCATTTTGATCACCATATTCTACTTCCCGACTGTAGATAAAGCCCACTGGCAGATCAGTGTGTAATAGGCTGTTCTTGCTTGGGAATATTAATGTATTTCTCTGTCAGCCTTCATATTACTATCTATTCCTTGCTGAACAATTTCATGCATTTCACAAAAGGCTTTTGATTGCTTAACAGAGCAGTTTTATCAGAACAAATGCAAATTACTATTTACAACACATTTTTGATTCTCATCTTGGTGTCAAATGCTGTTTCTCTGTTGCTACTCATTTTAAGACTTCACTTAGACCTCAGAAATGAGGATCACCTTATAAATTAAGAGTATTCACTCTGAGTAAATCTTGCATTCACTGTCTAGACTGTTGGAAGATGTTAGATTTCAGCACTGCCCTTATGCTGAGCAGATTCAGATTCCTACAGAAGACAGATGTTTGGAATTCTTGAACAACTATGTCTTGCCTAATAATACACTGAAGAATCACATTTCAGATGATGGTACTGCTTGTGTGACACCCTCCTATTTCCACTTTTTTCCAAAGAAATGAAATGGAGAAAAAACAGAAGAGGAAAGCAAATAGCATTTATTGTCTAAAGAAACTTCAGTTGTGATCCTGAAGCAAATTTTAAGGTTTTTCTTTTTACAGAAACTGGTTGTACTTAATAGAAACTATTCAGAACAGCAATTGGATTAATCAGGAATATGCCCTTCTAGCCCAAGAATTGAGCTGATAAAGCAACTTCTGAACAATTTATTTTATACAGGCACAAGGCAGCTTCTTCTAATTTTAGCAGGTTAATGACAAAATTAGATACAACTAGTTCATCTGTGCAGCTGTGCTGAATCTGACACACTTTACCAGAACGGTTATAAGAAGTTAACAAAATTCTCACACAAAGAAGTTTACCCGAGATAGAGCATGAAAGCTGGGAATTGTTTATTTAAGGCATCCTGGACACACTGTATTAATGTCTCCTACAGAATACAGGTTAAACCCTGAGCAACTGGTTATCTTCTTCTGTGTTACGAAATGTAGTTCTCAGAATACTTGCATGTAGATATTCAGTATGGAGCTCTTTTGAGCACCCATTCTTCCGCAGCCTTTGATACCTTTAAACACAAAGTTTTGTTTTCATGGTGCATAAAACAGGATTTCTGTCGGCATAACTTATGTTCTGTTTCACAACAATAAACATTTTTTTTGTGTATTGTGTGTTGTGTATTACTTTTAAGGTGTTCAGACAAGAAAATATTTTTAAAAATTTTAATAGTGTTACTTTTAACTCTGAAAATGAATACAAAACAATGTATTTTCCTCTCTATTTGTAAACTTGTTAAAAACTTAGTCTAAGCATATTTTCACATTGACTTGGGCTAGGAATAGCCAGTTTTCAGGCAGAATTTCACAGATGTGCAACACGGTTCCATACCACAATCCCATTCTGTATGGTTCGTGTGATCTAAAATACACAATTACACCTATTCAAAAAGACATCCAAAACTTAAAAAAAACATGGAAAGGCAGCATGTGCTGGTGTTGCTTGATAACTAGCTGATTATTATCTAGTTAATTGGCAGCTTCAAGTTAATCCATGACATCAAGCTACAAAAAAATGAGACACCAAGTGAATACCTCAAGCATTTATAACTGAACACTAAGTTTCAGTGTAACATGTAAGGAATAGGACTTCTACTTTGTCCAGAGTCTGGGGTGTTTTAATTCTTCAGTGTTAAAGAAAATACTAATTTTAGCTTTCAAGGTATAGCACATTTGCAATGAAGGTGGATTTCAAACTGAGTTCAATGCTGTTGGTCATCACCATGGAAATGTGACTAGATAGGCACAAGAAATTTCTTTGGTACTTTTATTTTTCTTTTCTCTAAGCACAGCACTGGTGACAGCTTTCCAAATTTAGAGATGTACCTGGAACTAGAACCTTGCCTTTTCAAATCAGATCTCCCTCCACATTCTCTTTGGCATCCCTGCACAAAGATTAACCTAACCCCTCTTTGCTGAACAATACTCTTCAAAGCAGTACTCTCTAAAGAAAATAGTCTGATTTTGTAAAAATAGTTTATTCTAAAAATTGGCACATCAATGAAAAGACTCCTCTGAAAAGATTCTATTCTTATGTATTGTAACATCTCCAAAATGCCAAAGTTCTCAGTTATGAAGTGTATGCTACTTTAAACTGCTTCACATCTTGAGCAAAAAAAGACGGAACAAGTGGAAAGCAGCAAGATTTCAGCAAATGCTAATAAATACTTCCAGTGCTTCTGACATTAAAGAATGGTTTAGGTTGGAACAGACCTTAAGGATCATCAACTCAAGCATTAACCCAGCATGGCTAAGGCCAACACTAAACCATATCCCCATGTGTGACATCTACGTGTCCTTTTAAATCCCTCCAAGGATGTTTACTCCATCACCTCCCTGGACAGCCTGTTCCAATGGTTTTCAACCTTTTCTGGGAGGAAATTCTTCCTAATATCCAACCTAAACCTCCCCTGGTACAACTTGAGGCTGTTTCTCCTCATCCTGTCACTTATTACTTGGAAGCAGAGCCTGACCACCCCCCCCACCAGCTGCCCCCTCCTGTCAGGGAGTTGTGCAGAGCCATGAGGTCCCCACTGAGCCTCCTTTGCTCCAGGCTGAGCCCCTTTCCCAGCTCCCTCAGCCGCTCCTGCTGCTCCAGACCCTTCCCCAGCTCTGTTCACCTCTCTGGACTTGTTGGTCTTTCATGTTGTGAGGGGCCCAGAGCTGCCCCAGGATTTGAGGTGTGGCCTCAGCAGTGCCCAGCACAGGGACAGTCACTGCCCTGCTCCTGCTGCCACAGCCTGGCTGGGACAGCCCAGGATGCCATTGGCCTTCTTGGCCACCTGGGCACCCCTGGGCTCATGTCCAGCTGCTGTCACCAGCACCCCCAGGGCCTTTTCCAGCTCTCCAGCCACTTTTCCCCCAGTCTGGAGCTGCAGGGGGTTGTTGTGACCCAAGGGCAGGGCCCAGCAGTTCCCCTGGTTGTACCTCACCCCACTGGCCTCATCCCATGGATGCAGCCTGTCCAGATCCCTCTGCAGAGCCCTCCTGCCCCACAGCAGATCCACACTCCCGCCCAGCTCGGTGCTGTCAGACACTGACTGAGGGGCCCTCGATCCCCTCCTCCAGGCCTTTCATGAAGATGTTAAACAGGCCTGGCCCCAGTACTGATCCCATGGGAACCCCACCGGTGCCCAGCCCCAGCTGGACATCCCTCCCTTCCCCACCACTCCCCGGCCCTGCCATCAGCCAGTTCTTCTCCCAGAGAACAGGGCCCTGTCCATGAGCAGCCGGTTGCTCCAGGAGAGGCTGTGGGAGAAGGTGTCAAAGGCTTTGTGAAGTGCAGCTAGACACATCCCCAGCCTTTCCCTCAGCCCTGAGCAGGTCACAGGAGGGATCAGGTCGGTCAGGCAGGACCCACCTCTCCTAAACCCAGGCTGGCTGGCCCTGATCCCCTGGTTGTCCTGTTCCTGTTGCTGGTGGCACTCAAGGTGATCTGCTCCATGAGCTCCCTGGCACTGAGGGCAGGCGACAGGCCTGTAATTCCCTGGACCCTCCTTCTGACCATTGCTGTAGATTTGTGTCACATTTGCCAACCTCCAGTTAACTGGGACCTCCCCAGTTTGCCTGGACTGCTGGTAAATGATTGGAAGTGGCTCAGCGAGCTCTCTGCCAGCTCCCTCAGCACCCCTGGGTGGATCCCATCCCACCACTTGGGAGTGTCCAGCTGGTATAGGAGCTCACTGACCATTCCCTCCTGGATTATGCGGCAACATTCTGCTCCCATCCCTGTCCTGCGGCTCAGGGTGCTGACTAAACAAGGTAAATGTACTGTCCAGTATTCCTCTTTCTAATGAAGTTTGTCTTTGAAAAGAAAAAAGTGCATACACTTGGATAAAAATGCAGGCAAAAATGTCTAGTTCCTGATGAACCAGAAGATAAATATAAACCACTCGTAAAACACCAATGTGGCATGAAAAACACCTACATCTCAAATGCTTGCAAATAAAGAGTCCAAGTAAGCCAACAGCAAAAATATTGAAATGTTTCTACTTGCTAACTGTAAAGATTTTTTTAAAGTGCCAGATATTTTACTTTCACTTTAAAAAATAGAAAAATATTGAAAAATATTTACTTAAGGAAATGAAGAAAATTTAGACCAGTACAAGGTGAATTACAACAATAATTCAGCTATTTTTCTAGTTAAAGGCAATAATTCGGTACATTTTTATGGTTTTACACAGTGAAATGTGATTAAGCCTTACTGAATGACTTTCTCATTTGGGATGTGCTATAGTGAACACCTGACAGTGCAAATCAGTGTTCTCAAAATGAAACATCAGAACTGGGAGATAGGAAGATGTGAAACAAGTGGGATAGTGGGGAAAAAAGTAACAAATATGATTGTCACATTTCTGAAACTATCTTTTTAACATATAAGCATTTGAAGTTATCATAAATACAAAAATTAATAAACTTTTAACCACTATAAAAATTTGTAGTTTTAACTTACAAATCCAACATGTGCATTTACACATAGCTTACATAACACATTCCAAAAAGGCAAATGACAACACAGCCCTTTTCTCATTTCCTCAGAGAAACTTCTCAGCCAGCCTAATCTGGAAGACAAGCATCTTCAACGGTCATGGCCATCACAGGGATTTTAAGTCACTTATTCTGTTTTCTTTGCTTGTTTTTTCTTAGCACCCTCTTGGTGCTGCTCAGAAGGCTGGTCACAGACTGAAGAGCCGTTGGAAGATGTGGCACCTTCACCCTTCACTTTGGAAGGTGTCTTTCGCGAGCCAAAAAAGATTTGGCACAATGCAGCCTCAAAGGGAGCAAGTGGAGAAGTTGCACATCTTGTCAACATCATTTTTACCTACGAAGAACAAGGATCAAGTTACAATAAAAGTTGCGATGGCTTCACAGATAAACAAGTTCAAAGCTGAATGGGTGTATGCCATTTTTAACTTCACACACAAGAATGAGGCCATGCCACCAATAACAAAAGCCTGCTCACTTTAGCTGAAACTGGTCAAAGAATGCTCTTTTTTCTGACCAACACTTCACACAGCTATGAAGGGGATTCTTCATCAGGAACTGTAGCAACAGGACAAGGGGGAATGGGTACAAACTGAAAGAGGGGAAATTTAAGCTGTATACTAGGAAGAAATTCTTTACTGTGAGTGAGAGTGGTGAGATACAGGTTGCCCTGAGATGTTGTAGATACCCCAACCCTGGCAATGTTCAAGGCCAGGTTGGATAAAGCCTTGACAAACCTGGACTAGTAGAAGATGTCTCTGCTCATGGCAGGGGGATGGAACTGGATGACCTCCGAGGTCCTTTCCAGCCCTTAACATTGTATGACTCTATGATTCTATGAGCTATACACAAATGTGCACAAAAAATTTCTCTGTAAGATTAATCATCCTAAGAGTAAATCACATATAATGCCATATAACTAAGGTGAAGAGCAACTTTTATGTGTAAGTTTTGTGCCTTGATCAAACTGAAAAACCACAAAGAGAGTGGCTTCCTTCCATTTAAATTGAAAGAATGGAACATGTAAGGACCCGAATGTACAGGTGCATAACCAGACTTTAATTAGAATTCCAGACAGCCATTCTCATTCCATAAAGTTCAGAGATTTAGCTGGGCATCCCTTAGGACACATAACTTGGAATCAGGATTGAAAAAACTGTATTTTAGATCTGGGTACTGGACAAGTTTATATTGCAACTGTTTCTATGGCTTTCAGAGACATGACAACTTTCTAAGACACTAAATATACACTTTTTTGCCTTATTACTTTATTAGTTAAGTGGGTGCTTGAGTTCCTGACTGTCAGTACAACCATCCAGCATAAGGATTCAGTTACTTCAGTGCAGCCTGACAGCCAGCTTCTGTGGACACCTGCACATTTCTGACTTCCAGAACAACATTCCTTTCCTTCTCCATTCCCAGCATCCACAGTTCAACAATGCCTTTATCAGTTTAGATGGAGAATCAAGAACATAAGCTTCAAGTCTTGGCTCTCTAAAGTAACTTCTGCAGAATTAAACTTGTCAGCTCCTTCACAGAAAGGAGACTGGCAACAACCACCCTTCCACACATTCTCCAGTCGGTTCAACAGCAGCTCTGAAGCTCTTAGAATTGCCAAGTATCTGCTAACAGAGATTAGGTTTTCCTATAAAGTAGTAATCCAGAAGAAAGGCATCTTCCTGGAAATGAACAAGACTGGAGGGACTGAAGACTTCCATACAGAAGTAGTGTCTATTTTATTACAAAACAGTTACAGCTACTTCAAAGTGATTTTGGTATGCTTTCTCTTCCCACCCAAACACCTTGAGACCACTTTAAACCGGAGGAGAATCCACCTGGCTTGTTTTACAAACCCGCTGGTGACTGCACAGGTACACACAAAAGACAGAGAACAGGAGAGTTTCTTTCCACAAGAATAAGCTTTGTTTGAGATTACAGACATACAAGCCTGGAATATCAAATACCGAGTGCCAAAATTCCTGATTTTTTTCTTTTCCTCCCTGTCCCCCCCATACACTGAACAGTATCAGTAACACAACAGGTCTTCTGTTCTGCTCATGTATAGAACACTAAACACATAACTTAAGCAGGAGCTGGCCTTCCCATCCAGAAGCATGCATTCTAAAAATTAAGTAAAATATTTTCTGTTATTTGGTTACTAGCAACACTTTCCAATTCTTACCTTGAAGACAACAAGAAAGATGGTGTATAAAAACACAAGGTTGTGTCTTGCTATTGGCAAGTACTGTCTGCGTTGCAGGGTGAAAAGAACTGCTCCTATCAAAGTTACCTTCACAGGGCTAGAAATCAAACAAAGAACATCAATTTCTCTTCTCTGCTCTACAGTGGAAGCTGCCTGAGTGCAAAAGATTTCTGAATGGAACTAATGAAAACTTGTGGTAACAGAAGTAAGATCCAAAATCCAGCTATAATTAAATTAATATTTTCACTTTATATACTATTACTATGCTTTCTGTCCAGACAGCATAAAGTCCAGCACTACTCTGCACATGCAGCTAACTCCTATTTGACAAATCCTCCTCAAATCAATGCTTCTATTCAGATTTTGTATGCCAGCTTGCTTCTCTTCTTCCTCTCCCAATGTATCTTATTGAAGAGCTAAATCACAGAGCTCACACTACCTGGACTAGACAAAAAAACAGGTTCCTCTACTATACTCCAGGAGTTAGTTACTCCAAGGAGCTGCTTAAGGTGTTGAAGAGCGACATAGTCCAAGTCTTGGTCCACAGTAACACTCCAGCAGCTCTAGGGCTGTGTCAGCTTAGACCTGACTGAAGCCAGGCCTGTGTTACCAGGTTTTGTTAACACAGCTGTGCTGACCTGAGACATGCGAAGATTTCCAGTCTGTTTCCAGTTTACAGCAGTCTTTGTTGTGGTACTAAATCCCTTCCTAGGTATGCATTCAGAAAGCAAGAGATCTTTGATCAGATCTTATCCAGTGGCCTGACTGGCAGAATTATGTGCATTTCTTAATCTGCATGTGACATGTACAGGTGACATTCCTGTTATCACAGAGCATCTACTCTAGATCTGTTCTTCACTGTCTTTTCAGTAACCAAAAAACTGCATCAACTTCCCGCTCAAGAAGCCCAAAAAACAAACCTGTGCACACAGGCATCTAGTTCATTCGCAGGATGTTAGATACTTTTACTTTGTAACTTAGTTCAATTTAATGCTCTTAATTTATACGTAAACAAAACTTTTAAAATCTTTTTTGAGTTACTTTGAGCCATTCCCACAGTGGTGAAGGAGAATATATGCAAGTGATGCCAATCATTAAGCACTGCTCTGGTGTTGCACCTGTAAAGACAATTTTATTTTGGTCTACAGTGCTATTTTTGACAGTAAACTTTTCCTTCTGAAAGTTTACTTTCGAGACTGCCATTAAGCACTGACAAGAGAAAGAGAAATTCTAAATACTTAGAATTTTGGAAAAAGCCAAGAACTAACATAATCCACAAAAAGTTGAAATATTGCCAAAGAGAAGGCTACAAATGTCTCAATTCTGTGTCTAGGAGTGGCTGCAGAAAAGCAAGATGGTTTTTTAAAAAAATAAAATTATTATTTTTAAAGACCTGACTGTAACCTGGGAAAGATCAAAAGAATTTTAGGAAATTATCACAGTGACCTTATCTTGACTTACAATAATAGCTTGTGGCTTTCCAGCCTGTTTCAATTCTCATTTTACAGAGAAAACCAGGAGGCATGTAATATTCCCCATTCTTTGCTTCTGCAAGAGAAGTAACTTTTCCCATCTTGCAGGTCATTTTTGCTATACTGAATAACCAATTTGTACCTTCTCAAATAATTGATGTCTTTGGAGGAAAATAGCACTGGCAGCAAAAGAGTGACAGTGTTCAAAGGAAGCCATCTTAGTGATGCTCAGAACATACACCCAAAATTCACTTGTGTATTTCTGGTACCACTGTACTTTCATTTTGGATAGAAGACCATGTCCCTGTAAGACAAACTGAGTCAATACTGCTTTCTAGCAACTTCCCACTAGCTCTTTACTGCTTTCTGACAAGTTCTGTTGACTTGTCTTCCCATTTGCTGCTCTTGTGCTGTGAGCATAAAATGATTAAAACATCTGCTGAAAGTCCCAAAGACCATCATCCCATCTTTCAGAGGATACAAACCAAAACAGAGTGCAATTATGTCCTAATGCTTTTTTTTTTTTTTTTTTTTTTGGCCTCAACCACTAAAAGTGAGCATCAACACAAGGAGTTAGCAAAACAACAGCTAACATGTTGCAGCTTTTTAAAAAAAACTTACTAGGACATCTTCAGGAGCTCATTGGTTTCAGGTTTCCACACTCCTCTCACCAACTGCTCAAAGTTGGAAATTAGGCCACCACCAGCACCTGAAATTGCAGATTTATGGTAAGTTTCCACTGACTGCTACCACCACTATGCCATTGCTCCCAGAAGAACTCATGACACCAGGTGCTAAAGGTGGCACCAAAGCCCAGACTCAAAAAGCCTTAATCCAACCTTTCAGGCAAACAAGACTTGAACAACGGCCATGAAATTTCAGAGGTTGAGATACTCAGCAAGAACCTCAGGTCTACCTTTAAGTGACAGCATCTGAACAGATGCACTCATCACATTCACATGTGTTGCTTCCCACAGCGGCACAGAATCAAGAGCTGCACAACTGCTTTCTGAAGTGACCCTGATGGTGTGGCTGCAAATACAGCTGTCAGGAAGGTGGCTTCTTCCAGAGTTGTACTCCAATCAGCAGGCAGGAAAGAAGGGTCATCCCCATGTTTAAAACCAGGTAATGGTCACAACCCAAAAACCCACGATTACCAGTTCTCTTCTTCAGCCTCATGCAAGGACACAGGTCTGAGGCAATAATGCTGTTGGAATGTTCAGCAGTAGCTACACAGAAGATTTACTTCTTTACTGTCATCAACTGCCCATCCTACAAGGTCTCATAAGACCTTCTGATGGGAACTTCCCTCAAAGTTCTTCAATGTCACCCTTAATCCAGGCAGAGAAACTGCAGCACAGGCTTTTTCCTTGAGGGGACATGAGCCTGCATCAGCACAACCATGCCCAGCACAGCAACAGTTCCGCTGAGGGGCTAGATGTTTAAACACCACTCCAAAAAACCCCAAACCCTCAGAATAAGATGTTAGGCACATTACCTCTGGCCCAGCCCACAGCTACCATGACAAGCCAGGCATCTTTGTAGACAATGTCTGCATGTGCAATGCCATCTGTGATCTTCCACGTCCTTGTCACTTCTTTCATTCCTGCCACCAGAAGACGAAGAGGCAGAAAGGAAAAGCACCGGCAGAATACGTCCTCTGGGCAATAAAACACTAGGTACCTGAAAATTATGAGAAAAAACCCATCAGCCACATTTTTGCTAAGGAATTATCTTTTAATAATCTTTAAGGATAATTTTGGAATATGACTAGCAATGCTTGAAATACTACTGGCAACTTAAAGTCTTGTGGTACACATCTTGGAAAAAATTTGAGTAGCTTCTGAGCACACTTGAGCTTTTGCACCAAAACCAAATGCTATTGCCTCATTGTCCCAAAGAATCCATTAAAGTCCATGGGAAACATATTTACATTTTTCCAATTGTTCTACACCTTATATATCACATTTTTATCGTCCAAGTTATTTAAGTGGTGTCTGATTGACTTTGTGCAGTTTATTTTGTGAGTTATTTTTTGTTTAGTTCACTGTAGGGGGTTGTTTTGGTTTGGGGATATTTTTTTTAATAGGATTACAACAGGGTGGTAAATGAAATGCTGACTCTGTGCTTCCAGACTGTAGGTACATGGAATTATATAACTTTAGCAAGAATGCCTCCACTAGTTAGTGTCATGCTAGATGAAATGCATGGCTATTTTTAAACACACTTAACATCTTAGTACTCACCAATTCTAGCTTTTCCAGCTTGGCAATTACAAACACATTTCTTTATTTAAAGCATTGATTGCTTTTAAAACCAAGTAAAGATGGCTAACAGTTAAATCCTAAAATGACAGTACATTTTAAAAGATTAAATTACGTGGTGTTTTATTGTATCTCTTCAATAATAAATAAAATTCAGTTCTTACAGAGACATTCACAAAAACCCAATCAAGATTAAGTATCTTGATTAAGTTATCTTAAGTAGATTATTTCAGCACAGGAGTAAGAGAGTAAGAGTTGCATAAGAGCAGAGAAAGTGCTTTAAAAAAAGGGTAACTTTTTGTTTTCTTAAAAAACAAAACCAAACCAAAAACCCACTGCCCGTTTGCTTTAAGGTTTTTGAGCTCAATCCTGCCTACCAAGAATTTCTAAGGCCATTCCCTTTATCTCCTATTGTAATGTCAGACGCCTCTGTAAGCAACCAGGCTTCAGCTGATACTAAGCCAAAGATGTAGAGAGAGGATGTATTTCAGAGGCTACTACAAACAGCCATCTAAGCCACCTACTCACCAGACAACTCACACCACAATTAATTTACATCTGTAGAATGTGGGTTTAGGACCCTGAAGCACAGGTTAGAGGACTGAAGCTGGCACTGAAGACCCACCACGGCACTTCTGCCTGTAATCTCTGCTAACAGTAGATGCCGCTGCTCTACAGACTATTTAGGAGCATTCCTCAAGGCCAGCACAACCCCACTCTGCAGTTTCTAGTGTGGCTTGGGGAATTTCCCTTCTCGCGATCTGGGACCAGGAATTAAGGTCATTATACTCACGAAGAGGGAACTTTGTAAAGCTGGAAGCTTAAAACGTTTCATAACGTTCACAGCTCCTCACTAAAACCTCGTTTAATTTGCACAGCAAATCACATTTGACCATGGTGAGTTAAACAGAAATCCCATTCTCTTCAAGTGTACTCCTAGCTCATGTCACTTGACAAAAAAAGCAATCAGTCTGCCCACATCAAACTAACTGAACCACAGGCAGCTTCTGTAGGCTCTGTTAATAATTCACTAATTAATATATATATTATTAATTGCACCTATTTGTCTAAATCAAATATGTCATCCTCTATTGCAACACAAAGACCAGAAAACTAATACATATACACAGACAGAAACACTTGCTTTCACTTTAATGAATTTGCAATTGTGAAACTTAAGGGGCTAGTGGAACTAAAGGATTTTAAGCAGGCCAGACTCTCCAAATGTTGTGATTGAGCTTCCTAAATTCAAAACCCCACTGCTCCTCATAATTTTTGTTAAGTTTGATGTTTTCTTCAAAGATGACTTTCTGGAACAAATTAACTCCACTGCAAGGCCACATTTATATGAAAATAACTCCAGCATTTTTTTTTTTTAACTCCAAAGCAGGCCAAATTGCCACATACTTGATTCAATCATACCATTCAGCTCACTACTGTCTTCCACCACAACACCCACCCACTTGGGAAGGAATGAAATATAAAAAAAACTATGTGTCTGGCAGTAGAAAATGGGGGAAAGATGTGTCTTGGAACCCCAGTTACAGGAAAAGTCCAAAATTTTTACATCAGCCAGGTTCTGGTCTTCAAGAGCTACTTCTGAAAAACTTGATTGCTTTTATGACTAACCTATGCTCAGCAAATCAGCAACTCAATTCATTTCATTAAAAGGTAATGTTTCCAGCTGTTTGACCAGGAATACTATAAAAACCTAAGGCAAGTCTAGTCTAGCAACAGAGCATTTTGTTGCACAACAGGCTGTAAGAGTTGCTCTCTATTCCCACAAAACAGCATCTTACAGCTGCTGTGACACTCTGGATAAAAGAGACAGCACCCAAACCCACAACATTTTTAAGTCAAAATGCTGATTTACATGGAACCTTGATGGTATCGTATCAGTTTACAGCATATAGCTTCCTTAGAGCCAGTATTACTCATCCTACCCAACTGTGGCTGCTTACCAGACTGAGGATGCCAGTAGAATA
Source organism: Corvus moneduloides (assembly GCF_009650955.1). NCBI lineage: Eukaryota > Metazoa > Chordata > Aves > Passeriformes > Corvidae > Corvus > Corvus moneduloides. Next base: position 74,295,104 of record NC_045511.1, read on the forward strand.
TTTATGGTCTTTGCCAGAAATGCTACTGGAGGTTCACCAAGCATCAACGAAGACAAAACTGAACCCCCAAAGCAATAAAGCATTGCACTAAACCAGCAGGCCAATGGACTTCGGACTGACACTTCCACAGCTCCTGTGGAAAAAAACCGCATAAACAGAGATGAAAACTGGAGAATAGCAGCATGTTTTGAAGGTCAGTATTTTTCAATTTAGCTCCTTCAAGTAATGAAAAATCCTCCAGCAATCAGCAGGCTCTCACAGGAAAATTTTCCAGAGATACAAACCTCAGGGTACGGTGACTTTAACTTCCACCTCCTAAACAGGAGTGAAAGGCTGATGACGTGTTCTCTGAACATCTTTTGTGCATTAGTTTGTTATATCTGGCTACCAAAAAGAAAAAGCTTTCAGAGCATGGCAGCAAGGTCTTGTTGTTAATAGCCTGACACAGGGACACACTTGCTTTCAAATTTGTATTAAAAACACGTAAGTGGCTGATCTAAACAGGATTACTAACATTTGGATGGTTATTCTAGGAATTCCATTTCTGCTTTAGAGTGTTCCAAGAATTCAAGGTAACTTGTTTTCCTTTTTCCTCATAATACCCTGCTCTGATTGCTGGCCAGAATGAAAACAGCATCCAAGATAATTATCAAATAGTTTTCACCTGCAGTCTTGAAGAGAGAAAAAAGGTTACCTTGAACTATAATAATAAATGTAAATTTCCCTCATTATTAAAAGGTTGACAGTTTTGTTTATTTCATTACCTTTAAAATGAATTATCCCTTTAAAATGCAAGTGAACTATGTCAAAAATATTGACAAAAATATTCAATATTAAAAGATTATACTGGAGGTAATGGGATGCATTAACCATTTTCAGAGAAAAAAACATTTTACCAAAGCTAGAAATATCCTCAAGTAGTCGTTTCGACTATTTCCTTCCACTTTAAAAGTTCAGTGTTGCCAAAGCTTCCCCTCTGCACTGGTGCCCAGCTCTGTTTGCCTGAACGAGTTTAATTTTCCGTAGTCCAAAGGCTGAAGTTCACAAAAGCACTAGTGTCTGCCCCAAAATGAAATTTGACCTCCATTCCCAATTCAGAGTAGAAGCTTTGGTTTTTCAGGCATTTCTGTGGGAAAAGAAGATTCTTACCCAAGGTGAGAGGCTCAAATATATAAAAATATTCTCAATATTCTCAATACAATTCACTAAATATATTAATAAGATTGTTCCAGTTTTAGTGCTTGCATAGATATTAAGTATTGCAGCACTATCTAAATTCCCATGTAACAGACAATTTATAAAAATAAGTACTCCTAAGCCTTACAGAATATCTGAATATAACATATCTCTTTTATTTTTAACTGGTTTGTAATTTATTTTTTAAACTGCAGTACCTGGTGATCCAAGTAAGACACCTGCAAAATATTAATGGCTTGTGTTTACTACTTTTGGAGTGAATTTAAAACTAGATAGGCATCTGTTCTCTCTTCAAATCCATTCTCCTGCCTTTCAGCAATCACCAGCTTCTCCACACTTCCTTTTCCCCACAGCTAGCAACAAGTGGTTTTCAGTTTTGAGGGCACATACAGGAATTACAGCTATTATTACCAGATTGCCCTCTATGATTAAGCTCCACAGCAATGAAGATAAATTTCTTCATTTTACAAGTAAACGAACAAGAGACTGGAAACTCTACTGCACTTCAAGATTTTTCTGTTGGTCAACACTAGAATTGGCTCAAATGCCAGTATTTAACAATTCATACCAGTTATTCTAACAAGGAATATAACCAACACAGAAGGCAATGAGGCAAAAAACATTGATACTAATTTAAAGATCATCTTAGCATTGCAACCTAAATTATGACAGGGGTGTAACCTTTCAGAAGACAAACTCGGTTTTAAGTAGGTCACATGTTTTTTACACAAAGTGGTCATTTATATTTGTCCTCTGATGCATCCTGGAAAATTAATGAGGCATCACACAACCATGCAATGGTGGATCTGCCAGAAGGCCACTAGGCCTACAAACGCACGCTTCAGAAAGTTAAGGAAAGGTTTCAAAACACAAGGGCTAATTTTGAATACAGTTTTAAATATTGTTCCTGACCACCAGTAACATTAAAAAAAAAAAAAACAAAACACCACCTTACCAACTATTTGTCATTAGGATAATATCTGCCTTAAACTTTTCAGCATGTTCCAAATAGGCAATCAGGAATGCATACTACATACACACCTAAGGGAGCAAACCAGGAGGATTTGTACAGGTCTTTCTAGTACCCCATTAAACCACACATAACATCATTGGTTAAGATGAAGGATTTATAGAGTCAGACTTAATAGAGCAAAACTATGCTGAAGAAATTATTTCTCCTCAAGTCACCTGAAACACATCATAGAAAAATGGCAAGAACAAACACCTTTTGCAGCCCCCCACCCATCCCAAAAAAAGAAAACTGCCAGTTCTACAACTGGCTGGAGTTACAAGCAAGCAACTCCTAGGCCATCCTAAAAGCACTAATCAAGAACTCTTATTTTAAAACACGCAGAAAGCAACAAGTTGGTTGTCACTGCTGTAGCTTGCCAGTAGTCACAATGAGCAAGAAAGCCTGGCTAGGAGGATTGGAAAAGTCCCAGTTAGTGTGCACCCATCCATGATCCAAATGCCCACACCAAATCTGATTTTAAGCAGCAGGGGTGGGTTGGTATTTTAATGACACAGTCATCTGGGATAAAATAAACGTGGCTGTAACTTGAGCACATACTTCTTACATCACCAGGCACTCAAGGCTATCCCGTTATTTCCCTGTCAAATATAGCTACTGTTTTAAGTTTCCAAAGAGAACATACAACCTAGACAGTATTAATCGACAATAATATATCCATACTGAGTATTCATAATAACTGCTATTTCACTTATGATTTAATACTCAGTTCAAACCACTTGGGAAGCGAGAAACAGGCAAGCAGGCAGTCACCTGGATTAGTTATTAATTCCAAGTATTAGAAAATACTCAAGCATTCTGAACTATCCAGCTATTAAGCCAAGAAAAAAAAACACAGAAGCATGGATCTGAGCAGACTTCTGACAGCAATTCTGCTTTCCGTAAGTGTTGTCTCAGTAAAGTTATGCTGATGCAAAGCAGAGAGGCCTCTCATCCTGGTCTTTAGGTGTGCCCATTCCACAGGAAAGTTTAAAAGTATTGCATGATAATGTCAGAAAGTCCCTTTTTAAATAGAACAAGACACATTACACAATGCCACAGGCCAGCACCCATTAAAAATTTTAGCAATATTAACAATGTTTCGTGAAGATGCTAAAATACATAAGCACTTTACACCAGTCCTCACAGCCTGTTAAGTGAATTTCCTCAGCAGAAAGTCAAAATTCACCATGGAACATTTAGCAAGGGAGCAAAGAACAAGCTCTCACTAAACAAAAACATTGCAGAGCCCTAGAAATCTGAGGCAAGCAGCAGCTCCCAAATCTGCTATCCCAAATTTTTTAATCCCAAAAAATTTAACCCCAAAAAAAGCTTAGTTTCCTACACAGTTATCACCTGGGGTGCACGGTTACTATAAATATGTCCAAACGCACACCACAAGTAGTTTGATTCTAAACATTGAAACAAGGCCAGTCTCTACGTTTGTGACAGCAAAAAGAAAAAAAAAACAGGCTTGGGGTTAACAGCCACAGTCCAGATTTTCTAGAAGAGAGCATGTAGAGACTAAAATGCCATGATGTGTTCTCTCACAAAAACTCATCCGTGGAAGTGGAAAGCTTTGTTAAATTCACTTTACAATCTATGGGGTACAATGCTGACAAGCCACTGGCACACGACCTACCCATGAGAGTCCTGAGCTGTTTCCTACAAAGCAGAACTGCCTTAACACCCCCCTGTACAAACAGGGTGTGTGAAGGATGTAAATTCTAGTATCTCCCCTCTCAGATGCAATTCTGGGCAGAGAGATATTGGCCTGTGTTACACACACCATCTCTGCACCCATAAACCTAACTTGGAGGGACCTTAGCCCTTTCACTCCTGAGACTTTAAGATTGAGACAAATAAATAAATAACTAAATTTAAGAATTAAAATGTTTTCAGCGAAACTCCTGGCTGAATTAGCCAGTGCCTCCTAAGTTCTGGAAAGCGAGAAGAGCTTGGCTGGGTGTCTTCTGCGGGCAATAAGACGTCGCTTATGGACAGACGGGCTAATGCAGGCGGCAGACAATCCCATTTACACGGCCATGGGGTAACTGGGACGGCGGCTCCCCTCAGGGCCCCATCCTCACCCTGCCGGGGCTGGGCACCCCGCCGACACACACGCACACGGCGCAGGGCCGGGGGAACACGGAGGAACACCGGGATTGGGATGGGGGTGTGGGGTGTCCGCCCCGTCCCATCTCGCCCCGCTCACCCCGCTGCTCCTTCAGCGCCAGGACGGAGGCGACATAATGCGCCAGGTCGAAGAAAGGGAACATGCGGAGGCGGGAGAAGCTCAGCGGCACCTGCCACAGCTCCATGGCCGGGCACGGAGCTCCCGAAGCGGCTGCCCGGGACAGGAGAGGCGAGGGAGCCCTCAGGAGGCGGCTTGGCCGCTCCCGGCCGCCGTCAGCGCGGGGCGGGGCGGGGCGGGGGCGGCGCCTCATGGGCCATCCCCTCCCTCAGCCGCGCGGCGGGGCTGTCTGAGCGCCCGCGGTGCGTGTCATGCCTTTTGTTTGCCTTTTTTCGGTCAAGGTACTGCTAGTCTTGCTCCATGCGCAGTTTGAGATCGGTTGTGGCCTCCTCTGGAGCCCTTCCTGCGTTTGTGCAGCTTCTGTGCGCACCTCGTGCACAGGGCACTTACCCTGGTACATTTTTCTTTTTTTTTTCCCTATCGAGAATTTCTGAAGCTCATCAAGGATATTTAGCATTACCAACGTGTATTGTCGTTCCATCTGTGGCCTTTCCCAATCTGATGCCATCTATTCATCAGTTACTGAGGGTGTTGATGTACACCAGGTCCTGGTCAGAGCTCAGCAGAAACACTTTAATGCATCTTTACATCCATTTTGGTAGTGAAGGCCATTGTTAACTTTGCCTCCTGAAAGATTTGTTTCGAGCATTGCACCAATCCCACAGTATTTTCAGCAAAACTAGTTTGCTCCTGAGCTTCCCAAGTGAAACGTTTTCAAAGATCTGCTAGCTCCAAGATAATGACATTTGCTTTTTCTTTGTTCACCAGACTAGCTAACTTTAATGAGCTGAAGGATATTTGTGTACTGAGGATGGTTTGAGTTGCAGGGGACCGTAACGCTCATTCATGGGCAGGGACACCTTCCACTATCCCAGGTTTCTACCAGCTCTGCCAGCCTGGCCTTGGACACTTGCAGAGATCCAGGGACAGCCACAGCTTCTCTGGGCACCCTGTGCCAGGGCCTCACCACTCTCACAGGGAAGAATTTGTTCCTCATATCTAATCTGAATCTATTCTCTTTCACTATGAAGCCATTCCCCCCTTGTCCTCTCACTGCATGCCCTTGTAAACATATCTCCATCTTTCTGACAGGCTCTCTTCAAGCATTGGAAAGCTACAATTTTGTCACCCCAAAGCCAAAGTACACTAACTTGACACTGTTCTTGATGGAACACTGTTAAGTTTGTTGTTTTCATCTTTTCTGCATATTAACCTTTTTCTTTTTTTCCCCTCTGGACATGGAAGTTAAATTTATGTGTTTGTGAGTTTTTGGCTGATTTTCCCTACTAAATTTCCTCTACACTGTTTTTGTCTTTTCCATTCACTTCCACAGGCTGGTGAAAAGAACTCTTGAAGGCTCTGAGTTTTCCACACTGTATGGTGTAGTTGAGCAAAGCAATCTGAAAATGTGCAACTTTCACAGGTGCTCTTAACCTTGTTCTTTGCCTACCAAGAACTAATTTCAGGAAATGACTGGAATTGTAGAATTGTTCTGGGGAAAATATTTATGCCAGTTAACATAGCAAACACTTGAACTTTTCCCAGAATAATTTCAGCTTGCTATGAATAGCAAGCTATTATTTTCATTGATTGGCCTTTTATCAGTACAATATTCACAGAATAAGTTCCTATTCTCAATGTCTCTTCCTTTGTGTGCATCCAGTGACTCATTTGCTCCATGACAATTGACCCATGTGCATGCAGCTCATTTCTATTTCCTGGCTGTTGCCATCTTCATTTCATCTACATGAAGAGATCATAACTTAGTCAAAATGATCTCTTACTTGTCATTAACAAATCTAGTTCTTATTTTCTGTCGTGCTTGTGTGCAGACACAGAAACCGGAGTTTGCTTTCTAGAGCAGAATATCGACTTGCCCCAGCTGATACATAATAAGACATAATACATTAGTGAGCTGCATTCTGTGGCAGAAATCGGTTCAGCGTCGTATTGTTTCCCCCTGAGCAGGGCTCTGTGTCCGTGCAGCTGCAGGCGCGGAGCTCGTGATGGGATTTAAAACGATGTAGGCGTTTTCATTCCTTGCAGTACTGGTTTATCCCCACCGAGTGGCATCCGTTTCATTCCTAGGCAGTGAAAACTACTCAGGCTGTCTCGTATGTGTTCATAGAAGGAGAGGGAGAGAAAGAAAAATGTCAGTGACCACAAAGAATCTATAGTGGCACAAAAAGAAGTCGCCATTTGGGCCAGCAACATCTGCACTGCAGCCACCACTGTGCCTGCAACTTGTGTAGGTATACTCAAATTCTTCAACGTGCCAGCAGTGATACTTCTACTGGTGCTATTTTGCAGCAGATCAGCAATACTTACCTGAACTTTCAATTTTTAGTCAGGTCCCCAAATACATAACCCTGCCTTGTCACTGCACCCCAAGTTGCTCTCCAAAGCAGAGTTGTGCTGCTTTTGGCTGGGATAATTTCCTTCCCAGGGGCTGGTGTGGGGCTGTGTTTTGGATTTGTGCTGAACTCAGGGCTGATGATACAGAGATGTTTTTGTTATTTCTGAGCAGGGCTTGCACAGAGCCAAGGCCATTTCTGCTCCTCGTGCTGAGGAGACCCAGCCAGGACAGGAGACCCCAACTGACCCAAGGGACATTCCAGACCATGGGACATCATGCTCAGTGTATAAAGTGGGGGGAAGAAGGAAGGAAGGGGACACTTAGAGAGATGGTATTTGTCCTCCCAAGTCACCATGATGTGTGGTGGGACCCTGCTCTGCTGGGAATGGCTGAACACCTGCCCAGGCATGGGAAGCAGGGAATTCATTCCTTGTTTTGCTTCGCTTGTGTGACCAGCTTTTGCTTCCCTTATTAAACTGGCCTTATCCCAACCTGTGAACTTTTACCCTTCCAGTTCTCTCCCCAGTCCCACTGGTGGGAGAGAGAGTGGCTGCTCGGGGCTGGGCTGGTGGTTGGGGTTAGACAACACAGAGGTAGCTGGTGTGGAGGTGGATCTCACAGCAGTGAGGTGAGAAAGTGTGTTAACCGACACAGTTAAACAAGAAAGAAGTTTTGGTGAGTTTTCTGCCTCCAGCTCCAGCAGGCAATAAGAGCAGCAGTTTCTCTAAGACTGCTAGTAACCAGGGAGAGATTCCTCTGTGTTCAGGGTGGCATCTTAGCAGAGTAGAGGAAGAGCAGAGGAAGCCACCAGAGAGAAATCAGATCACAGAACACAGTCTGTAACAAAAGTAGAGTAACAAACAAGAAAACTTAAGATTTGATCAATTTTCCCAGCTGTCCTGGATATTTCAGCAATAATTTAAAGATAGCAGGGGATAAAACCTCTTAAATAATCCTGTTCATCCTTGAGCCAACTATACAGATGCTGAGAGAATGTGGCAGTGTGAGCTGATGCTATTAGTGTGTAAGCTAGGTACACTTGTCTCTGTGTGTGTGAGTGACACAATTTTTGTGTTTTGCTGATTTTAAACTGGAAGAACAGATGCCCCTTTTTCCATTTCTTGGGAGCAAGCTAACAATAAGATCTGAGTAGCACAGTATACCCATAAGAAATTTAAAGATGGACTGGTTAGTATACTGCTGTGTTATATGAGTGTATGAAATCAAAGCACAAGCCCAAACTGACTCTCTTGCCCAAGGAATGTTATCCTGACCTTAAAAAACCTCACTGTAAACACCTGCTGAATAGTTACCCAACTTGCACATTCTCCAGAGTACTTTTCAGCAGGATTATGCTAATTTTGTACTCGAAAAAAAGGATCTGTGTACTTAGCATGGAAGTATAGCTGGTGAAATTGCTGCTTAATGTGGGATATGTTTATTTAGTCTTTTATTTCGTAATGATTGTTGGGATCCTACAGACAGTGGCCTGGAATTCAAAAATGGTGCCTTAAGGAAACAAAGGATGAGAACTTCTTTAGTATATTTCACCAGTATGTCTCAAAACTCTTGCTCTTCTCTCTCAAAATCAGGAAATTAGAAACATTCTTTTTTTATTAATTATTAGATTAAATTTATTTATCTTTTAAGAAGAAGATCTCTCAAACTCAAGTCTGTGTGTCAAAATCAAGTCAGGTGAAAATAGTAATCTTTGTCACATACGGAAATAGACATTTCCACTGTCTGCTCTCATCCTGCCACATTTGTGATTTGTAGCCATCTGCCACACTGCTGTCTGTCTCCTTCCAGTCGAATTCTTGCTCTGCTCCACAGTTTTCTGCTTTGTTTCCCTGTTTTCCAACAGTCTTTTATCCCCATCAAGCTCCTTACTTTGATCTTCTAGTACATTTTCCCCTGTTTCCTCTCTTGCCAGCACCATATATTCATCAACCCTGCATATTTCTTTCAGTATCATTCCCCCACGGCTTACCTGGTTTTCTTGGTTTCTCCATGCCGTCATCAGCATTTACTCGTGGCTTAGTGCACCTCTCAGTCTCCCGTCTGTCTCTGAGAATCTGGCTATTCATCCCACTCTTGTCACCTTACTTGTGTATGCCTTCAATCAATACTCATATACTCAGGCCCCACCTTTACATTTGTGTAACTTCCATCTTCGTGTTTCACTCCTGTTACCCTCCTTCTTTTTCACAGTTTTCTCCAGAAAGTCAGGTTCTGTCTCCTTTCAGATTTTCTGAAAAGAATTGAGAAAACAAATCACAGGAAGTTCAGATGGCCAATTTTCTCCTAACACAACTTTACTCTGGTTTATTTTGTGCGCTGGTTAGTGCCAATCTAAATTGCAAAGAGGAGAAATTATGGGTTTTTTTTAAACTAAGCAGTCGTGTTATTTGACTTACATCCACCTCAGATCCCTCCTCCTTCATTCCAGATTAGATTCTCACAAATATTTAAGGATCCATTTAAAATTTCTCTTCTCTACAGCCTTTGAAGCAGCAGCACTGTGTTCATTCCTAGCTGAAGCCTGGGACTGTAGCAGCTGTAGCCAATGCTGCTGGCTCTATCCAGGAGCTCCCTGGGGTCTAATCTTAGGTCATGGACACACAAGTAGGCAAAAGTGTGTACTTCAGGCTGTAGATGTATACAAAAAGAGTTTGTGTGTCTGAAAAATAAATACTGGAGTATTTTGTATCTTTATTGCAATAGTAAACTCAGTCATGACTTCACTTAGAGCTGAATTCATGTTAACAAAAGTTAGGATCTTGGCTGCTAAGCCTCTCCTTAGCACATCTTATTCCTTAACAGTATTCTTTTTGAAAGGAGCTGATTTATAGAGTGGACTTTAACTGTTATTACCTTGTTTATCTCTCTACTGCATCATTAGATATATCACTTGCTGATTAGTTGATAGGACTCAGACAAGCTCCAGCCCCCTGTTGATCCGACCAAGATTTAAAGGATGCTTTTCCCCAAAGTAGTGACTTTGCCTCAGCAATGGCATGCAGGAGTGCTGTACTGTCACTGTCCTGTAATGTTCCCTGGGTGAGCTTTTATCCGTTGTGTTGACTTGTGGTTCAGCTCCAGCAAACACAGAGCAGCCTCCCTGTCCTCTCAGCCGGTACATGATTCTCAGGACTGGGTGCTCAATACACCTACTGTGCCTTTCATCAGTGTAGGTAATTCACCAGTCCTGCTCTACCCACATGAGCATCTCTTCTGGGTCTGAAAGTTGTGGGCCTGCTTCGTCCAACTGCTCAGGGTTTTCTTTTTCTGGAAAAGCACATGTCAGTGATAATCACTGCTGAGTAGTTTCAAGGTTGTAGTCAATCAAGGCTGGCAATACATTCTTTACATATTCTTGTTATGTATTAGCTTTGTATGTCACAATATTACTTAAGGGTTTCAAATGAATTGCATTAAACTCCCTGTATATATACAGCAAAATAAACATCCTTGCCTACAGTGACTCACTATCTCTATAAACAAAAAAAGGGGGTCTGGAGCAGGTCATCCCTGAGGTCAGGAGAAACACAAGGGGACAGAGCAAGACCTTCTCCTCAAGATTATGCTACTTACTCTGTTTATCTCCTTTGCCAAACCCTTGCCAGTCTGATCTCAACCAAGAGCTGCTGTAGAAGGGAAGAAAAGGATACAGGAAGACCTCAAACAGGACAAATGACCAGTCTTGATACTACTCCCATGGAGTAAGTCCCGTGCATTCACTGGCTTTTCTCTGTTGCACACATCAGTAGGGCAAAAGCCGAGGTCTTTAAAGTTCATTAGATGTCCGTGGATTTTAGGTGTTCCAAGAGCTCCAGGCATCTAGTATTCAGGGAGCATGGGATCTGGGATTACTGATTGTCTCAGATTTAAAATTATCTATTTAATCAGATCAATTTATATGAAATATTACACAGTTCATAAAAATACTGTGTAGTTTGGATCACATTGGATAAGCTTCTCTGCTTCCCAGGGAAAGGAAGAAAAGCAAGGGACATTTCTATTCATACTGTGAACACAGATGCTTCCATCAACATATGACAATTTCAAAATACTCTTTATATTTGAATTTAACCTGGTAATCTTACATTTCTGATACTTTTTTTTCTGCTCCTTTGCTTAGTTGCTCCATTCGCAGTGTTATTTAGAGCTAATTTTGTTAAATACTGATATATGCCTTGTGATGCACTACACATTCAGCAAATGAGATCTCAAATAAAGAAGCGCAATGCTGGCAAGATAGCGCATATTTTCTACCCTATCAGGTAAACTTCATGTATTAGCCTAATGCAAGTGCAGCTGAACCCAGGACTGGACCTGAGATGACAGCTTCAGGACAGTCATTTTTCCACCTCCATTTGCTTTCATTAAATGGTGTCCACAGGTATTCTGCTTTGGGCTGCAGGACTAAACAAATAGTCTGTTCTGCATGAGAACAAGAGAAGCTGTCCTATTTAGGGTAGAGTGCAGAGCAACTGTCTTCTTTCCGTCTCCCGTTTTCCCTTGCAACAGCAAAGGATCTGTGGAGATACTTGACTGGACACAGTCCTGGACAAACAACTCTAGGTGAGATGGCTTGAACAGGAGGCTTAGACCAGATTATCTCAGGAGGTCCCTACAAATGGAAACAGTTTTGGGATTGCTTTAATCTTGAAAATATTTTTTTCCATACCCTTTATATGTTTTTTCTCACAGTTGTTTCCTGATCAATTCTGCCTACAGCAAAGAGAATGGAAAACCAAGCTGGGACTCTGTCAGCTCCCGCAGAGGGATGAGTCCAAGCTGAGAGTTGTGAGCTTGTGTCTGCAAAGTCAATGCCCATTATTCAATAAATTTCGAGGACATCGTCAATCTAATTGGACAGATGAGGGTGTGTGTGCTCAGAAGCTGTCTAGTGCCATAGCTACCATCTGACAAACAATTTGTGGACCATACTTCAACTACTAGATTCTGGGAAGGATTAGTTAAGGAGAAAAAAAAAAAAAGCAACATTCAACAGGAAACAGACTTCTCATTGTGCCCCTTCATTGTATATTCTCCGTGTTCCCTTTTCTGCTCAGTGGCGCAGGCCAGTTTGGGACACTCTAAATTGTCAAGAGCAGCAAGGGGTTACCCGGAGAGTGCTTTGTTTGGCAATACAGACAGCTTTTTTTGTTAACTGACTTGAACCCATTGTCTGTGCATCCCCCTCCCAAACCTCTCTCCTGCCCTCACCACCCTTATCCCCAGCCCAGTTCACCCCCACAGATCCCCTTACTCTGGGTTCATGAAGTACAAATTAGCATAATCAGATTATCTGCATGGGGTTGTTCAGCACGGAGCTGAAAAGGAAGAAAAGAAAAAGTGGCTGACAAAGAGAAGCCCTGAGGAGGGCAGAGCGGGTGGCATTGCTGTTGTGCTGTGGTGCTGAAAACTTGCACCTGCATAGCAAGCAGATCCTCTTCTCACTAAGGACTCTTAGATGGTATTAAAGCATAGGAATTAATTGGGGGGAGGGTAAGGAGACTGAAAGGATGGCAAGGGAGCTGGGATGGACGGGAGAGGAAGGGGAAGGGGAAGGGGAAGGGGAAGAAGGGGAAGGGGAAGGGGAAGAAAGGGAAAGGGAAGGGGAAGAAGGGGAAGGGGAAGGGGAAGAAGGGGAAGGGGAAGGGGAAGAAGGGGAAGGGGAAGAAGGGGAAGGGGAAGGGGAAGGGGAAGGGGAAGGGGAAAGGAAAGGAGAGGAGAGGAAAGGAGAGGAGAGGAAAGGAGAGGAGAGGAAAGGAAAGGAGAGGAGAGGAGAGGAGAGGAAAGGAGAGGAGAGGAAAGGAGAGGAGAGGAGAGGAGAGGAGAGGAGAGGAGAGGAGAGGAGAGGAGAGGAGAGGAGAGGAGAGGAGAGGAGAGGAGAGGAGAGGAGAGGAGAGGAGAGGAGAGGAGAGGAGAGGAGAGGAGAGGAGAGGAGAGGAGAGGAGAGGAGAGGAGAGGAGAGGAGAGGAGAGGAGAGGAGAGGAGAGGAGAGGAGAGGAGAGGAGAGGAGAGGAGAGGAGAGGAGAGGAGAGGAGAGGAGAGGAGAGGAGAGGAGAGGAGAGGAGAGGAGAGGAGAGGAGAGGAGAGGAGAGGAGAGGAGAGGAGAGGAGAGGAGAGGAGAGGAGAGGAGAGGAGAGGAGAGGAGAGGAGAGGAGAGGAGAGGAGAGGAGAGGAGAGGAGAGGAGAGGAGAGGAGAGGAGAGGAGAGGAGAGGAGAGGAGAGGAGAGGAGAGGAGAGGAGAGGAGAGGAGAGGAGAGGAGAGGAGAGGAGAGGAGAGGAGAGGAGAGGAGAGGAGAGGAGAGGAGAGGAGAGGAGAGGAGAGGAGAGGAGAGGAGAGGAGAGGAGAGGAGAGGAGAGGAGAGGAGAGGAGAGGAGAGGAGAGGAGAGGAGAGGAGAGGAGAGGAGAGGAGAGGAGAGGAGAGGAGAGGAGAGGAGAGGAGAGGAGAGGAGAGGAGAGGAGAGGAGAGGAGAGGAGAGGAGAGGAGAGGAGAGGAGAGGAGAGGAGAGGAGAGGAGAGGAGAGGAGAGGAGAGGAGAGGAGAGGAGAGGAGAGGAGAGGAGAGGAGAGGAGAGGAGAGGAGAGGAGAGGAGAGGAGAGGAGAGGAGAGGAGAGGAGAGGAGAGGAGAGGAGAGGAAAGGAGAGGAGAGGAGAGGAGAGGAGAGGAGAGGAAAGGAAAGGAAAGGAAAGGAAAGGAAAGGAAAGGAAAGGAAAGGAAAGGAAAGGAAAGGAAAGGAAAGGAAAGGAAAGGAAAGGAAAGGAAAGGAAAGGAAAGGAAAGGAAAGGAAAGGAAAGGAAAGGAAAGGAAAGGAAAGGAAAGGAAAGGAAAGGAAAGGAAAGGAAAGGAAAGGAAAGGAAAGGAAAGGAAAGGAAAGGAAAGGAAAGGAAAGGAAAGGAAAGGAAAGGAAAGGAAAGGAAAGGAAAGGAAAGGAAAGGAAAGGAAAGGAAAGGAAAGGAAAGGAAAGGAAAGGAAAGGAAAGGAAAGGAAAGGAAAGGAAAGGAAAGGAAAGGAAAGGAAAGGAAAGGAAAGGAAAGGAAAGGAAAGGAAAGGAAAGGAAAGGAAAGGAAAGGAAAGGAAAGGAAAGGAGAAAGGAAAGGAGAAAGGAAAGGAAAGGAAAGGAAAGGAAAGGAGAAAGGAAAGGAAAGGAGAAAGGAAAGGAGAAAGGAAAGGAAAGGAGAAAGGAAAGGAAAGGAGAAAGGAAAGGAGAAGGAAAGGAAAGGAAAGGAGAAAGGAAAGGAAAGGAGAAAGGAAAGGAAAGGAGAAAGGAAAGGAAAGGAGAAAGGAAAGGAAAGGAGAAAGGAAAGGAAAGGAGAAAGGAAAGGAAAGGAGAAAGGAAAGGAAAGGAGAAAGGAAAGGAAAGGAGAAAGGAAAGGAAAGGAGAAAGGAAAGGAAAGGAGAAAGGAAAGGAAAGGAGAAAGGAAAGGAAAGGAGAAAGGAAAGGAAAGGAGAAAGGAAAGGAAAGGAAAGGAGTTCTATTAATGTAACTATCTGGACTGGGAATGTCCATCTCTATTCGTCATGGAGAAGAGATCATCTTGGTAATCTGGGCTATCAAGATAAGACTTTTAGAGTCTCTGCAGGAGACTGATAAGAAACGTGGTAGGAAAAAAAGCGCCAGTTGTCTAGGGGCAGGGTATGTTTCTGCGGTAGGGTGGGGGGGCTGGTTTTCCTGGGCATTTTCTGTGGTGGTCTTGCCTTGCTAAGAGTAGTAAACGATCTGCTTGATTGCCTTAGTGCCTGCCCTAATTCTCTTCTTTCTGCCCATGCTGGGAGATGAACGCTCCCAGAGGACTCAAGACTCAAATCTGTAGCCACAGGTTTTAAAAGCAGCTAGGGGCTCTACATGCTTGTGTATTCAGGAACATGAGATTAAATGACTTGAAGGTGCCTGTTTTTAAAAATATCTTTGAGCTGCTTCTACACTGCCAGCTCTTCCAGCTGACTTGTCTGACCAGTCACCCTCGTCTTTCTGACGTATCTTAAAAGCATGCATGGGCAGAGATTACAAGAAAAACACCCCAAAAAGCAGTCATGGCAACCCTAAAATGTTTTAAGTTGAGCCCTCAAGATCAAGAGTCTTACTGACAGCCCCAGCACTAGACTTTTTCAGTACTTCAGAGAGTCAGGATAAAAGGAAACATAAATGTCAGGGTAAGTCAAGCTTTGAGGAAGTATTTATGACAAACTCCTGCCTAACTTGAACCTGCAGTTTTCAAGAGGAAGTATTGTCTTTGGTTTGATTTATCTTAACAGCACCACACAGAGGGCTGCTGGAAATATTTAACTGATGAAGTTGTGATAAATAGCAGAGAAAATTTTTTCTTTTTACTATTATTTTAGGAGTATTTTCACTTACTTGAATTTAAAAATTTGACTTTAGCAACTTACAGCTCTACTGTTGAGGGAAATAGAAAACATATTTGATAATCAGAAACATAATATATGTCTGTGTTGGTTCAGGAGCCTGTACTTTTGGGAAATATTTGAAATTAATAGGAGCCGCTATTTCAGAATTACCTAACTGGCCACTTGACTTACTTGTTAGATGTAAGAGAAACAAGGTGATGTTACTCTGTTTTCTGCAGCTGACATATAGAGGAGTCATAGAGAGGAAATCTGTGCCCCTACAACAAGTGTAGTGTCCATCCAGTTTATGTCTGGCATGGTTAATTCATCCTCCATGCTTTCTCTGGCAATCTGTCTTGTTTCACTTTTCTCACTTATATTATTCTTTAGTCTGAAAGAAGAATCATTTTGATTATAAAGGCAAAATTTGTGGGGTTTTTTTGTATGTGACCTTAAATGAACTTCAAGATGGATTTCAAGGAGATGATAAGGGTAACACAGATCAATGGATAATAGATAGACAGAAAGATAGAAAAACAGATATGTCTGCTTTCTTTGTGTTTGCTGTACCTGCTCAGCTATTCCGTTCAAAATTGTCAGGTAGAATTATGCTGCTGAAGTTACCTGCCATGACTTTCTCCCCTCACTTCTAAACCTGAGAGCTGGGGAGCACCTGTTTGCATTCCACATGTCTGTGCAGAAAAGTGGCCTTTGAGATTGGGCTGTCCTGTGCCAAGCACGGTGGCTGGGCATGTTCTCCAGACAGCAGCTGGCTGCTCTTCTGTGCTGGAAAATTTGGGAAAAATGTTTGCAGCATAGCTCAGAAGGAAGAGCCAGAGCAGGCAGCTCCCTTCAGTATTGAGTTATTTCAGTTCCTTTTCGAGTGGTGGGAATGTTTCCCACCCAAGCAGGCTGTGCCAGCACCAAGTGCTCTTGGCAAGTCCAATCTGCCAAGCTCACTCTCTCTGTAGGGAACTCTCAACTGGCAGCTGACTTTTTGCCATTCAGTCCCACAGAGATCACTGCAAAGCCTCTCAGCCGGACCAGATTCTTCCTTCTGAAATACCTGTTAACCTATAGGCAGTAAAACATTTCAGGTCACAGTCAGCTGGTCTGAGATCCTGTGGTTAACTAGGTCTGATAGCCTCCACTCAAGGTGCTTTTAGGCATTGCACCTGAGAGTTCGGGTCTTTCCCATAAGTGTAAAGCTTTTTAAAGCTGGAATTTAGTGGCATGAGGTCTTGAGCTGAGGGAATCCATAGGTTGCGTTCTGGTTGGTTGTATATCAATGTATCAGAGCACGGCAATTCTGCTGGTGGTCTGAAGAGAGAGTTAATATTGTCTGCTCTTGGCCTTTCTCGCCCCCAGAACTGAGCACTGCTGTCTGCCAGGGTTTGCCAAATACAGTCACCAAGAGAAAATAATGCTAATCAATGTCTACAGACAGGGTTGGAAGCAGAATGCCTCCCTGGAGACTTGCTGACTGCAGGCTGTCATCCTTTAGCTTTTCATTAAGGTTTTAGGCTACCCAAGAGTCTGTCTTTCAACGTGTAGAGAGGGGAATTTCAGAGGAAGTGAGGGACCTTCCTCAGCTCTGAGATACTGTGCCCCAAGGCGTCTGCAGAAAGGTGGATGCATGGGAAACCTCTGCTGCCCTGTGCTTGTGAATACCTCTCTGCATTACTTGCCAGCATGAAAGTCGGAGACTTCATCTGAATCCCAATGCAGTCCATGCTGAGATCCACAGGACCCTCACTGACTTCTTCCTGTCCTTCATCCTTAAGCTCTTCTGTGCTGTTTTGTGACATTGACACTCAGCAGGACAGATGTACCTGGGAAAGGTTGGCTGCTCCTTGCCTCTCTTTCTGGCTCTCAGTGCTGAGGGGTCTCTTCTCCGAAGGAAGTTTATCACGGGGTCCTCTTTTGTGCTCTGCTGGGTTTGCAATCCAAGGCAGTGAAACAAACTGTAGAGGGATGGGATGTGCATTTGTGCTCACATATGGAAAGGGAGTGGAGTGAGAATACAATGGGATGAGGCTCTATTCTTTACAGAGAAGAGTTGGACCAACTCAGAGTGCAAAGAAAATCCTGCCCTTGGCTTACAGAGAGAACAAAAGTGACTAAATTCAACCAAATATAGGTATCGATTGAGCACAGGGCAATCTCTACCTTCTGTAACCCAAGTCATTTTTTGAGCTGCTTCTTCCACCCACCTTCTCCCTTCTGATTCTCTCAGCACCTGCTGTATTAAAAATACAATTACACCCTTGAAAAGTGACGGATTTAGACTGTCACTGTGTTGATGACCTTTAGATTTAAGACTGGCTCCCAAGTGACCCCTGCCCCACAGGTCAGTAGTTAAGTCACCCATTCTCTCCACCCCCTTTCATCACTCAGCCTTCAAAGAACAAAAGTCAGATCTGCCTTGCTCACACTACTTTAGCCGTGGTCACTGCATATCATTCCCTAGCAGCAAAGAAATTTGTGGGAACTGGTTAGATACTGGAAGATGAGTTGCTAAATGGTTCATGAATCATAACGCCTGTGAAGCACATTGGTGCTGCACCTTTACTTCTTGTTCAGAGAAAGATGCTGGGATGGATCTTAGCATCCTAAAACAACTCTGCTTTGCCATTTAATGTGGCTGTCCCAGGAATCCTGTGAGTCTCCCTGTGTGATGCTCACTGTACTCTCCTCCCCACTGATTTAGACAAGGTACAGCAAACAAGGCTACTGAGTAAAAGCCTCACCACAAAGTCTTCCTCAGCGTGGGCAATACTCCAGAAACCACGAGGCACCACACAGATGTGGGAGCTCACTGTGCACTGTCCAGTGCCAGGCACAGTGTGCTGACATCCACCAGGATTTGAATCCACAGAATCTCAAACCAAAACCCAGACTGCAGACCTGCCCTTCCTCTAACCACAGGCTGGCCATCACTGGGATTCGTGCACAAGACTACAGCATCCTTGCAAGATACATTTGCAACTTACTCCTTTCCTTACCCAGCCCAAATATCCAACTTCAATTACATTCCATAGCCACAAGGGGATATTGAGAAAGTGGACATGACTGACAGCAGCCTGCACGCTTGTTCCTGGTTATTAGGAACAGTGTACAGTGACACTGCACCTCTCCTGGCATCAGTTCCCGTAGGGTCTGTAACAGCTGAACAGTGGCAGAACATATTTCCTGCCTCTGGAGAAAGTAATCCTCATTTGATCTGAAATGTGGACCTGTATTCTTCCACTGATCCTTTTAGAAATTCCAAGTAAAGGAGTGTCTCACTGAGATTCCTGCATCACAATTTCACAGGAGTACGCCTCACACCCTCTGTGCAGGTTAGGAGTACCGTGCAGGTTGGAGCAAGCCATGACTCTTTTAACTTTCCAGCACTCCCTTTTGTACCAGGAGATACTAAAAATGCTCCTAGAAAATGCCACCTTACCTGGTGTTCCTTGCAATATTGACAGCCATAGCTTCACAGAAAAAAAAATAAAATTACAAAAGTGAAAAAAAATGCTATTCACACAACTCTGTTCAACACTGCTAGTTATATCTAGGGGACAATAGGATCCTTAGGACTAGGGATATTCTTGTCACTTATACTAAGGTTTTCCCACTGCAGCAACATATCTGAGACATTTTCAGCCAACTCCAATTAACTTGGTCCGTCTCCATGGCACAGGTCCCGTTATCTCACAGGACTATGTTGACATAGCTGTACCGTGCCCACTTCCAGAGGAGGGATTGCCACATGATCCTCAGCACACAAACTAATTTGGCATCACCTGCTGTAAGCAGAGGGCTCTCTCTAAGGTGACATTGCCTTGCTTAGTGTAAATACATACTGGACATCACATATAAATACATTTTGAACCTCACATTTGTTGATTTCATGACTTTTATATATGATTCCCTGAGATGATGCTTTTCTGACACACATTTTGTGCAGAAATTCCTCTCTTGGTGTATCATAGAGCACTGTCAGGGACGTGAGACATCCAGCCAAGCATGAAACTGGAACTGGCCCTGTGTCCCAGTGATTTGCCATCTCTTCCTCACGACTTCTGCATCTGTCATCCTATTGCTCCCTCTCCCTTTCCCAGCCTCAGATTCAGTTGGGGATTAGGTGTTCTCATCAGATGTTTGCCAGAAAACATCTTTACATCCTAAGCTCCCCTCAACTTTGAATTAATTTTTATATCTGAACCTGGACTCCTGTTTGAATCTTTATGCTGTGCCTATCTGAACACCTCCAGATAACAATGGACTCTGAATTAATTCTTTAGAGTGTCTTATGCTTTTTAAAATGAGGTTGATTAAAATCTTTTGAATTGCGAATGTTTGGAAGAGATAAATAATAATGTTGCACAATGAAATTTTAGTTCTCTATCTTTTTCAAGGGCTGGTCAAAATCTTCCTAGCATGTAGATGCAAATAGATATACGACCCAAAATTGCAAGAAATTGTAATAAACAAAGATCTGCTGTCATTTTTCATCATTTGATAATGTTGTTTCTACCATCAAGAGTCTTGCATAAGAGATAGTAGAAGAATCCTCTGCTGGAAATTACATCCCAATGTTTTTGGGATTCTCTACCAAGTGGTATGCAAATGTAAAATGCAATTTTAGAGAAGTTTAGAAAGACAAAGATTAGTTTCTTAAATAATTTATTTGGAATATATTAGGTGTTAAATAACATCATATAGCACAGTGTTATCAGTTGCACCGTATTTGTTCATGATCACACAGATAAGAAATCCCCAAAACACAAAGAAGAAACTTGACCAAAAAAAAGAAATCTTTGGTAGAGAGATCTAGTGAAATACTTGTTGAATGTGACAGTAGGGAGCCCCTGTACTGAAAGGAGATCAAAGAAAGCGGTGATATGAACCAAAGCAGTAACAAGAAGGGAAGTTTTTTAGCATAGAAAATACAACAAGCATGTTATGTTACAAAATTGCCAGGTTTTCTTTCCCCTTCCCAGTGTGACAGCTGCTCACAAGATGTTTTTCCTTGCCTTGGTGATGTGTGTTTCCTAGGATAGCAAGGACTGATAGACCCAATAGCACCACCACGCCTCAGCAGTAAGTGCTCTGATTTACTTAGGCTAATCTGTCCTGCTGCAACTCCAGCAAGCCAGCGGAAAGCTGGGAGGAGGACGTGGCTCATTACATTTGAGGTGCTGTGCAGAAGAGGCTGTGGCTCCATTTAGTCACATTAAGGTGGGCCGAGGTCGGGAGAAGCGAACCATGGGAAGGGCTCTCAGTGCTTTCCACGCAGCTGCTCCCCCGGGCAGTCCTGACAGCTGACAAACCCAAGGATTAGCAAACTGACTATTAGCAGTGTTGAGAAACTAAATCAAATCAACATGAACCCTTTCCGCTTCTTTTCTTTCCTTCTTTTGGCCAGAATCTATCCACTGGCATGCTTGTACCTTACAGCACCAGTGCTGGATGGGGTGAGCTGTGTTCTTGTCAGACCTTAGCTTTTGTCAGTGCTGAGGACAGCTTGACATTCCCATAGCAGGAGACAGCCCTGGCTTCTTTGGTGCAGCTCAGCTTCAGGTGCCAAATCCCCTCATGCAGAAGGACTGTACATGTTGCATGCACAAACCCTAGTTCTGCTTTCTGAAAGCACCTCTTTGTCTCATGAACAAACAGAAACAGCCCAGGGACATGCCTTGCCCTAAGGGAGCTACATTTCTTCACCAGTTGTAAACAACTGTCTTTTCTAAGCCTTGACATGTACCTTGGTCCACATGGAAATCAAGAGGGACTTGTGTCAGTGGGAGCAGGATCTCACCAGAAAGCCATTCTACTTAAAGCTGGTGACATTTTCTCTGCTCCTCTAGGCTGCTCGTAACTCACAGGAGCAGACCAGGCCTTGGCAGGCACAGGTTGTAACTCAGGCAGGAAATTAAAATTGATTTCTTTGTGGGCAACAATAACCCACAGTGGCCACTTTCATGAAGCCTCTTTTCATCCCGCTTGTCAGCTAAACACCTACAGCATGGTGGTTGGTGTTTTTCCTACAGGGAAATAACTCACAAATGGAAGATATTTACACCAGTTTCTTTGTGGTTGCTCTGTTGGGCCATTTGGGAATAGTATCCAGGTGGGAGAGCCTCAGCTAGAGCAGGTGAAATCAGGGAGTTTAAGGGCAGTCAGCAAGGTATGGCAGGCATAACCATGGACATAGGCTTGTCCACAAAGGTTTTCACAGCGTATCACTGAGGCCTTTGTCCTAGGACCTCCCTCCCAAAGCAGCACCTCCCTCCCAAAGCATTGCTACAGCTCCTACAGAAGAACAAAGGCATTGAGCCACCAACCTCTTTGATGGGCTTTTAAGGTAGCTGGGGCATAGCTGACCATCTTCCTTCGCATTCACACTGTCACTGCTATGGAGGAGATTTACTTTGCCTATTGAACCCACTGAAACTCATCTATGACAATGTATTTTGTCACTTTAAATTGGCACTTTTTGCTTTAACCTAACATTTAATTTTATTTAATGTGCTTTCCTCTGACAC
The DNA here is from genome assembly GCF_009650955.1 of Corvus moneduloides. Classification (NCBI taxonomy): domain Eukaryota; kingdom Metazoa; phylum Chordata; class Aves; order Passeriformes; family Corvidae; genus Corvus; species Corvus moneduloides. The sequence goes on from NC_045511.1 coordinate 74,316,821, forward strand.
AAGGGATCTGTCCAGTCTGATGAAGAAAGATGCAGCCAGGTTCAAGGGCTAGGACTTTTTAAACAAAAGACTCAAGCTAGAAATAAGATTCACAAGTTCAAGAGTGAGTGCAATTAGCCCGTAGAACAACTGGTAGAGGACTCTGTCAAATATCACATCTCTCAAAATCTTTTACTTCTGAGGCCAGATGTCTGTTGTGGACAAATTTTGTGGTGCTGTCATAATTCTTCATCTCAATAATGTTTCCTTGAAATAGCATGGGAGAATAATCTCTTTCCCTGTCAGAAACACTGAATGAATTTCTATGCCCTGATTTATGGAGGAGATCCAGGCAGAAGACTCTTTTGGCTTGGACTCTGCCATGACAGCAGTATGTCCTTCCAAGCTCCCAGAGACCACAAGTTCTCCGTCTGGACTTCCAGGTTTTTTGCACGACCAAGGACTTCCTATCCTATTAAATAAAAATGCAAATAAAATAGCGATAAATATAAATAAATAATCACAATACACAGAGGAGCAACCCACAGATTCTGCCAGGAGAGAGGGACTATCACACTAACACCAAGACTGCACATCTCACTGTCTGCTAGGGGATGATGACTCTGACCAACACTCTGCTATATTGCTGCTCATGCTGGGACAGGAGACACCACAGTTTTCAATCAGTGTCAGCTCTTCCATGCTCTGCAAGTGTGGGGCTTGCTGGAAGAACCCCAGGATGCTGCCCCGAGGTGCCACTGCTGTCTGCTGGAGGCCTGGCTCTCCCAGGACCTTGACAAGGAAGTTGATGTATCTCATGGCCAACCGGAGTGTCTCGTTCTTGCTCAGTTTTTTGTCTGGTGGGTGAGTGGGAATGAGTTTCCTCAGCTTGGCAAAGGCGCTGTTGACATTTTGCTGCCTCCACCTCTCCCTGGTGTTGGTGAAGATCTTTCTTGTCATTCTTAAGGTGCTGCAAAGCAAAGGAGATGGTGAGTGAATGCTGGATACCCCTGGCTTTCACACAGGCTGCTTTTTTTAGGGGCACTGTACCCTCCAGGAAAGTGGTAAGCACAGAGTGGTGGTGTTAGGCTTCTAATTTTTGCTCTTTGTGGCTGGCACTCTTGTCCTGCATGTCCTTCACAGAGTCACTCTAAAGTCATCATAAGTATTGGAGAGGCAACCTGATGCCAGAGTTCAGTAAGAACTTCACAAAGGAAATAAAGGAGTTTAATTTCCATATACAAGCATTTGGTGCTGCTACAAGCCCAGCTTCTCCAGGTTCCTCAGAGTTCCCCTGCAACAGAATTCCCAACAGACAATGCATTTGTCATCCCACCAGGCTGTGTGAGAGCCACACAGGCACTTTTTATGGGGGAAGGCAGGCAGAGCCAGTGCAGAACATATCCACACCTCATTTCACACCTTCCTGGAATCTGCTCCTAGCTGGCCCTAGCTTGGTGATTCCTGGCTGAAACGAAGCCAAGTGGACCTTCACCATGGGCCTTCAATGAGCAGCCAGGTAACACCATAGACATGTGTGGCTGTGGTTATTTCAGGAGGTTATTTCCCTTCTCCAAGGAAGCACCAGTCTGGTTCTGTGCCCAGCCCACACTGGCTGCTCACTGCTGGTGTCAGAGACTTTTCAGTCTGGCTTCTGCTTTAGCCTCTGAGAAATGCCAAGCCTAAGCCACAAATGTCATAAGTGCATGAGGGAAAGTGTGATTCCTACAAAACATGCTGGCATTCCAGACAAAACCTCTCCCCAGTTGTTCCCTGTCTACCTTCACAGAGCCAAGCAAAGGGAGCCCTGTGCCCAGAGCAGACCTGGCAAAGAACAGTACTGAGGCAAGGGGTGCACAGTGATTTTAAATGCCATTTACCAGAAAGACTGCCAAAAGTTCTTTGTGTTGCCCCAGCCCCTCTCCCACCACCATGGGAAAGTGTCTTCCCTTCTCTCCCATAGCCCTGGAGGAGACACTGATTGCTCCATTTCTGAAGCAGCTCTCTATGCCAATGGCACACAGACAGCTGGAGCAGGAAACAGCTATCCACAGCCAAGAGACTAAAGGACAAATGTTTCCACTTACCCTCTAATGCATGTGAAAAGCTCAGCTTTTTATACTCATTGGCAAACCCTTCTTTACAGTAGTCCTGTAAAGGGGAGTGGGGAGCAGAGGGAACAGCATCCTTCATCCACAGGAAGAGGAAACTTTGGGATGACAGCCCAGCTGTGATCCTGCTTCCATCTGAAGCAGCCTCACACCATGCAAGACATCCGGGGTTCACCAAAATACACGGTAAAAGTCCATGGGAATAAAGAAACACAAATGTGACTCACAGTTTAATTGGGATGTCCTGTCAGGGAGCCAAGGCAGGGAAGTTTCTGCCCAGCTCCTTCAAGTTCTAGTCCAGCATGGATTACCAGCTGCCAGGGGAACACAGCTGCAGCACTATAAATCCTGTCACAGCTGTGTTCAGAGACCTCTGGTCAGGGATGCAGCTGGTACAGGCACACCCCTGTACACTGTAAATGGCTCCTCACGCTGGCAATACCTCACAGGCTCCTCTTGGCCCTGGCCTTTACACTGCTAACATATTTCTATTTTGGTGGAATACTGAAATTACTGTCATACCTTTAGGGGATGAGAAAATTGTCTCATCAAAATGGCCTTGCTTCATGAAAGGCTCTTTTAAAAAACAAACCCTCGTATTTCAGGTTGCTGAAAGTTTTTCGTGTCTTTTATAGACTTACATTAAGACTCATTGCTTGATTCAAATGGGGATTGTATCTCTCTTTTTATTCTTTTTTTAAAAAATTGTTCTCCTACTCTGTGTATCATTTTTGGTTCGTGCTGTGGGAACAAATCTGCTTAGTACTTTGCACCTACCTCAAGCACGTTGCATGTACCTTTTTGGCAAGAACACTGCCACGTCAGTGGTACAGATTTTAAACACAGCCTTCCAGTGCTCCTCTGTACTGCAGTGTGTTCAGTGCCCAAGGCAAAACTTTTGCCTTTACAGATTTATTCTTCCAAGCAGCTGCTCAGATCCGTGTGAAATTCACAATGCCACCTGCTTCTTTCTGTCTTCTGTTTTGGTGTTTATGTTGTTTGATTTTTTTCTTTTTTTTTTTCTTCTGAAGACATACTTATCTGTGTACAAAGATATTTATTTTTTGTAACATAGGGAAAGTTATTTGGGCTTCCTTTTTTCTTCTAATTGGTTGACTGGACTGTATTTTGCCAGGTCTTCGGAGCTCTGTGCTGTAATTCTGCCATGTGGGTCAATGTTTGCTGGATACCTGTTTACATCTCAGCTACAAATACCAAGAGAGAGTCTGTTTCTTGTCATCCTCCTGCTGCAGACAGTCCCCAGCACAATACTCCAGGAAAGCAGGTTAACACCCAGCCCTGGTGCTGTGAACATGCCCTCTTGTCCTGTTAGTGGTGTTATTGGTGGAAAAATAAACCCAGCCTACTCCTTCAGGCCGTGCTTTCTTTGTCTCTCTACTCATGCCTCTGGAAAGGACAATGCTACGTTTGTGGTCATAAGCCTTGTCAGCAAACAGATGCCTTTGTGAGAACAGCTCCTGCTTTACACTTCAAAAACGTGTGTTTGTATTTCTGACATTTATTCGAGATCTGCAAACAGCAGCTCCTTTCCTTTCCCAGTGCCTCCTCTTGCAGTGATAGCTCTATGGGGAGCTTTGTAAGACACCTCCATACATCTCTCCACCTTAAATTTCTCTCCTTTTTGTCTTTACTGGTGTGGGTTTCCTGTTGTTGTGCTTGGAGTTTCAGTTAGAAACATAGAAAAAAAGTTATCCTGGTCCAATCCTGCAGTAACTGTAATTTTTCACCTTAGCTTTTTTCCTCTAGTCACCTACACATCCCTCGAGTTCTCTGCAACCACAGCACCTTCTAGTTAAAATGCAGCCAGTTTGCTGGCAAGGGATCTGATTTCCATTTCTTCTGTCTCGTTCCCTTCCTTCTTTTCCTTCCTTCTCTCCAACCTTTCTCACCAAACTTGTCTTTCAACATGTTATTTGCAACTTCAGGTCTTTGCTAATTTTGCACATCTGAGCAATGTATTTTTAAGCTTTCTCTGATGCACTGTATAAAATACATGTCATCTAGTAGTTGTGTGCAGTTTGTATCCCACTGGTCTGTTTTAAGTCTGTGCAGAAGTCACCTGATTGTACATATAATCTACAGATTTATTGCACTAACCTGCAGGTTTGGACTCTGTACTTTCTGCTCACCTTCCCTAACCACGTATTAACAACCCCACATTTAGATGACGATTAAAAACCCAGGAAGATAGCATCTTAGATTCAAGAGGATTAATTCTGCTCTCAGCAATGTAAATCTGGAAGTTTACACCATTTTCACTGGAGGAATTACTTTTAAGGACAAAATTTTGCACTGAGGAAAGGATTTAACTCAGCTCAAGGAGGCATGTCCAGAAGTAGGAGCTAAATGCAGTTTCATGAGCTAAGGTGCACAGCTGCAACATGTGAAGAGAATTGTGCAAAGAAACAACCCCAGTGAATCTGCTCCAACAACCAGAAAGAGAAAAAAACAAAGGAAAAACAAGCCACCACCGCCCACCAAACAGACAACTGAAGGTCCTTCCACCCCCTGCCTACCCACTTGAAAAATATAAAAATGTGTGGTGGGCGGAATACTGGCTATTTTTAGTGCAGCCACGAATGTCGCCAGACAAAAGACTGAACCGCAGAAGAGATGAGGATCTCTACCTAGCAGCAGTTCTCACAGCCTCTCCATGCAAAAGCCTTTCAGGCAATTCAGGCAGCGGCAGCAGCGGCAGCAGCAGAGCAGCTTAGGCACAAAGCTCATCTCTGCCAGACATTCCCCAGCAAATGGCCCCCGAGCCAGCGGTTAATGTCTGAGGGTTGGCAGGGGACTCGCCAGGAGCCCGGCACTCAGTCATAATTAGCAGGATGCTATTAACTAAAGATCTTGGACAAGGAAGTTCCTCCCTCAAGTTATACCTCTGACCTCGATGAAGTTAAATCCATGTTGAAACTGGCCACTGGAGACCTACTCCTGCAAATCTTAATCAGACAGCAGATGCCTGCTGCCACCTAGAATTGGAGTGCTTCTAGTAAACCTGTGGTGCTGCACCATCACTCCACAGGGGAAACCCAGTGCCTGCTAAAATTGGTTATTTAACACATTTTGTAAAGTCCCCCCAGCCCTTAAGTAAATGGCAACAGAAGAGCAGATGGTGCCTGTTTCCTCTACCAGGCAGGTGCTTGTGAGCACGATCTGCCGTGGGGAGCAAAGGTTCCCCAGCTATCACTCTTTCTGCTGTGCTTTGTTCGCTTTGCATCCCTGTGATCTGGGCAAGAGGAGAAAGGGGAAACTCACAGTTTCCCTCTACATTTTCACACAAGCCTCAGAGCGTGGCACTCAGCTTCATGCAGAGGGCAAGACTGAGCATTGCTGTCACAAGACAAAGCACTACCTATGGCTAACATGTGACTATTTTTTTTTCCCCATTCCCTAGGGGGAACAAACTCACTCCTTGCAGCTTAGCCATGCACTGTTTGCTGTATGGCTGCTTGGATTTCAGGGTCTTTCTTTGGGTTGGGAGGGGAAGAAAGGACAGAGGGGACAGTTCACCCCAGCTTGATGGATTGCAAGAGGAGCAGCTCACCTCTAGGTACAGGCTCTCCCGTCCCAGCTTTCCTCAGCTCACTCTCCCCATTGCTGCCTCCCTGTATCTCAGTACCTTTTCCAAAGTGCCTCCCACCTGAAATCCCACAGGTGCATTGCTGGACAAGGACACAGAGAGATCTCTGAATCTGAGAGTGGATGCTGGGCTGGCAACCAGGGAGTTGAGCTTCTGTCCATGTTTCCCTGCCATGCATCAGGCAAATTCCTTCTTTTTTTTTTTTTTCCCCCTGCACCTTCTTTTCCCTCCTGCTTTTAAACCGCTGCAAAGTTCGTGGAAAAAATTACTGAATGTGTGTGTGAGCATTTGTGTGTTAGAGCAGACACGAACACAGGATGGCCCAGTCTTTCAGTGCTGGTGTAATGAATGAGAAGAGCCTCTCCCTGCGTTCCCAGTGTGATTCCTAGCACTATCCATGAACTTCATTTTATTTCAAACAAGGTGTGGGAAGAGGAACTACTTCAGGAGTAAACAAGGGCTCCTATCTCTGCCTCATGCCTCTGTTGGGAGTGTTATCCGACAATCATATTGCGGTACGCAGTACAGCAGAGCAGCAAAAGCACTATAAAAACCAGCCCACGCTGACACGGTGATTTACCTTTTTTAGAGCCTGTAAATCTAGGACAAAATGCACATAGTAGAATCTCTGCTTCTGGGAGCCCTCCTGTCTAAGGGCAGCATTTACAGAAACTCTCACAGCCACACTTGTGCTCTCACTGAACCTTTAGGAAAAGGAAATCACTGGAGTCTTCAAAAACAGCTGTGTGAAGGTCTCAGGATTCAGTCAGCTTTCATGTTTGGGGTTACTATACTGCATGCGATCCCAGTTTCAAGAGAAAGGTCTTTCACCTGACCCAGAACTGCCCCTGGGCTTCTGAGCTTTGTAATCCAGTTGCCCTCCTGGAGGGTGCAGGTCTTTGGCAGAGAACAGCTCTCTGCTTTGTGAGAAATCAGCCTTGTCTGCAGACTCTGCACACTGTGGCATCATGGCCTCTAGGCCTGCCTTGGGAAAGGAAGATCTGCAAAGCAATGGGCTGCCACCCAGATGGGATTTGGGAGAGCACAAAGTATGTGGCCGAGAACTTGACAATAGCCTTAAAGACGTAGCTCAAGAAAAGGTTTACTCTGTGCATGGGAGTGGACTTTTTTTGGATTTGGGGGTTTCCTGTTGTTGTTGATTTTTTCATGTGGCTCCCTTCTGCTCAGTATGTTTTATGGTGCTTTGCAGAAAGATGAACTATACCAAAAAAATCTCTACACCAAAAAAATAAAGAACCCACTCATGGGCTGCAACAGCTTTTGCTAAATGGAGTTCCAGTGCATTAGCAGGGGCATGACAGCTTGCTAAGCTGAGAAAGGAGCACTTTGCCAGGAGGTTTAGCCTTTATTTGCTAAAGTTGCATTTGTGTTATTTTCTGTTCCAGAGAATCTCAGAGTCTCTCTTGGAAAACTGCTTCTCTGGCCTGAATGGCAGTTCCTGTGGGTTTCCTTTAACAAGAGTCTCTGCAAATTAACAGCCCAAGTACTACATACAGACACTCTCCCCATGTTTTAAGGTAAACACAGAGAAGAAAAACAATTTGGTTCTGTTCCAGGAGTTCTTCAGGTCTCTTTTTTTTGTTCCCCCCTGTTCCACACTGATATTTCTCCCACCTCATTGCATCACTCATTCCTGCCTCCCTCTCTCTGCCACAACGAGGCAGGAGGGCAGCTGTGAATGGCAGAAACCATTTGCCCTGCCTATGTCCACGTCCTCCTTCCTGGAAGGAGAATGTAAGCGAGGAGTGGGACCAAGTGCTGCATGTCTTACAGCTCAGCAGAGAGCAGTCTGCAGCAGCTCACACTGTTAGAGAAGTTGGGAACAGAGAGGAGAAAATCCAGGTCTGCAAAGGACATTTGCATCAGGGGAAAGGTAGATTATTCGTTATGCTTGGATGTGGCCCCCAAACAATATTTGCTTTTGCTTTCTGTCCAGGTCTGCTCTGAGGCTGGTAGCAAATCTGTGACTGCAGGCAAAGCAAGACTGAAGGTCTGAGAGCATCCGGTGCAGAGCCTGTCTTCCTGCCAGACCTCAAACCAGGCTGCTGACCACCTTGGGTCACACCAGTGCCTGCTGTGCCTAAGACCAGAGGTCACCATGAGCAGAGAAACGTGGCCACCACGGCAAAACATAGCTTCCAAAAGTGGGATGCAAACTGCAAGACAAGGAGCACAACCCTGTTTTTCCCTGAATGTCTTGCCACCGATCTCTGTGGGGCTGCTCCTGAGAGAAACAGCAGCACAAAACTCATCCCTGCCTCAGCCACCTGTGTTTAGTCCACAAGTTTCCTGCCTGGTATACTGAGCACTTCATTTTCATCTACTCATATCACAACTACCATAAAGATTTATGTAAACAGACAGCAAAAACAAGCTGCATTTATTTTAGGTTTTTTAATCTGGTTGGTTATCTTTGTGGTTGTTTGTTCGTTTAGTTGGTTTTTTGTTTTTGGTTTTGGTTGGTTTGGGGGTTTTTTTGTGTCTGTGTAAAATAATATAGAAATGCATGATGGAAAAAGATTCTGAAAATGAAATATTGTCCTGTAAAGTTACAAGGAAATCAGGAAGGATAGAGACAACTACTTCAGGAAACATGCGTGTTTTGCTGTTTATTCACTTTCTCTGGCAATAGTTTTATGCAGAAGGCTGGAAATAGAAACGGGTTTTAGATTGTCAGTTTCAAAAGCTTTGTCACAAATCTGAGAGTTACTAATATTTAACAGTAGAAGTGAAATTAAAAAACAGTTGCTAAGCTTTTCCTCCTAAGTGCACTGTTGAACTGAGGAAAATTCAAATTCTTATGTATTTTACATATGCATCAGCTGTAGCACAGCTGACCTATAAAGTATGGAGATACTTTTAAATATGTGGGGATTGGAATTTAAAACTGATTCCTTACACCTTTACCTGTTGACACTGTCAGTGAATTTTCACACAGTCTAGTGAATAAGCATACAGCATAAGACTAATTAGTACATGATTATTTGTACTTTTGCAAGGAATTTGTTTTAAATAACAAACAGCATTGGAGAATTCAGTTAAGTTTTAGTCCTTAACTCAGGGAGTCTATGATGCTCTGTCTAATCCTTTTGCACCAGTGCAATAGCTCTGATTTACAGCACTTTGCAGTGCTATAAATGAGTTTGCCTAGTGTTTAATTATGCAGCTATGATGTAATAAAATAGGAATAGTAGGAATAGTTAAGAACCGTAATTAAAATCACTTTAGTTTCCTCCACATGTCACCACCAACATTTCTCTCAAAAGCACTAAAACAAATCAATATTTTCTTCTGGTAAGGTCCAACTCACTGAATCTCTGCAGATGCTAGGAATTTGGAAAGTTCAGGTACAAACTGTGTCTTCACTTGACGAAGTGCAGCCAGCTGTAAGTGGCTGTTTGTCAGATGAGGTGCCTTACTCTTAAATTTTTGATGACAAGAGCCAGAGGTGCCACAATAAGAAATGAAAATCCAGCAAACTGGTAAAAGGCTACTGCAGAAATCCCTTCTTTTAAGGATATTCCCTGCTCTGAGGGGAAACTTTGGCATTCCTAAGAAAGTTGCAAGATCAGCACGAAAGAGGGGAGGATAGCTGTAAAGAGAAGAGGCCGTTGTCACTTACTTTTCTGGTACTTGTGCCTCTGGAAACCTGGTGAACAGGCAGCAAGATCAGATGCTTCCTATGTTTCTTTCCCGACTGCTTTTCCAGTGCCTGGCCACAGAGCTTGCTCTTGCTGGAGTCAGCTTAGCGCCGGTCCCGGCTGCCTCATTTATAGAGTAGCAGGTCCTTTGTCTGGCGCGTGTCACCACTAGTCCTGGCAATCCAGGGAGCTCGTTTTGCATCTCCCAGGAGATTCTCTCTCTGTCTTGCCTTTTCTCCGCTCACCACATGCCCCCTGCCCTTTTCTGGAGCTGGTATGGGGTGGTAGCTAGAACCATCCTTACCAGCTTTAGTCACTTAGCTAAGTGACTATGGCTTAAGTCAGGTGAACTTTGGCGGGAAAGGATGAAACCAGCATTAGCAATAATGTAATTTTCCTCTCTGTTTCCTCTTCTGTTTGAGGAGATTTTTTTTTTTTTAATTTTACTTATTTATCCAAATCTGAGCTTGTCAGTGTTTCCAGAGACAGAGCTGGCTCTTTCAAAAGCCCTCTCTAGCATGACTCAGAACTGAGGAACAGGCTGGAGTATTTATTGCACTCCCAACCAGGAGGAGGCTCCTGCTCTGCTCTGACAGGATGTGAGGTGCATTTGGGGGGGTGACCATGTGCAGACAAGTGGATCCTGCACTCCCTGCTTTGGTGGAATCTCCCTCTCACTTGGAGTCACTGCTGGCACCTTCTGCAGCCAGAGGACAGCAACAGCTGCTGCTGTCCCGGTGCTGCCCCAAGCCCTGGCTGCCCCTCTGCCTCACTCTATGTCAGCAGGAGGCCACAGGTGTGAATTCACACCTCTTCCAGCCTGCCCTTCACTTCAGGGCACAGTGCACTGAAGGTTTAACTCATGCTTTTACAGCAAAGGTGAGTCAGCTCCACACCCCCATGGCTAAGGTAAGGTCAGCGAAACACAGGCTTCTTCCTCTACTGCTGGGGTGTCCCCAAAGCTTCTTCTCTGCTAAAGGACAACAGGCAAGCAAGGTGACATCTGAGTGCAAAACCCAAAACCTGCAGAATAACCCCATTCCCATCATGTGTCTGTGTCCATGACAGAGACCGGTCCATCCAGCCTCGGCCTTGCCCTGGGTAACAATGTATTCATCGGTCAAACACTGGCACAGGCTGCCCAGAGATGTGGTAGATGCCCCACCCCTGGAAACACTCACGGTCACTTTGGATGGGGCACTGAGCAACCTGGTAGGATTAAAGATGTCCCTGCTCAATGCAGGGAGGTTGGACAAGGTGGCCTTTAAATGTCTCTTCCAACCCAAATCAGTCTTCGTTTCTATGAAAATAGTCGCAAAATCGCCCCAGGCACGGACCAGCTTAGGTTTAATACAGATCCTTTGGGACCGATACAATCCTTTCTGCTCCTCCATCCACGTCTCCATTAAGTGCTGGGAGTTTGTTTTGGATGCACATCAGAGCAAATAGAGAGAACAAGAGCAAGATACGTACTTATGCCCTGGTGCAATAGGAAGTATGCTGGGGATATAAAGGGGAACACGGGATAGGGAAGGAGAAGCTCCAGCTCATCACCCTACTTTCATGGGGCGGGAAAAGCTCTGCACCCAGGATAAGCCAGCTTTAGGCACACTCCACCACTTCCCTCTGCCAAGTCCCAGGAAAGCTCAGCTAGTACCCAGGCCAGATCACCCCAAACAGCAAGATGGTTCAGCAGTGCTCACCTACTGGGTTTTTAAAGCACTGAGAATGTTTCAGTTAACAGGAATGCACCATGAATATTAATAAGCTAGGAGTGGAATGATGCGGTTGCTCTCCGGAGAGAATGAGCCTCGGGTCCCTGCCGGGGCAGAGCTGTTCCCTGCAGAACTCGACTGAAGGTTCAGCCCTTTCACACGGTAAATTAACAGTGGCACTACAGCCTGAAAGCTGTGTCAACCGCTTCATTTAGCACAAGTGTTATGTTAACTAAAGGCCCTATTCCGGAGGGGCCTTTGGCCTCACAGAAGCCTAATTTCCATGTAATTTACATTGGAGAGTTGGAGAGTGCCCCTCCTCTCTGTTACTTCCTCCAACCCATTATGTACCCAAAATCTGCCCCGGGATGCTCCAGCCTAGCAGGCAGGAGTAGGGAAGGGGGCTTGTAGGTCCAGAAAGGGAAGGGAGCTGAAGCTCTTGATCCCTAACTGCTTGGATACTTCACTGCCTAGAGCTTTCCAAACCTGGCCAGACAAAGCACTAAAAAACACACAGTCAGCAAAGCTTCTTTCCTTGCAGGGAGTGGGGCAGGATGGACTGCTTTTCATTCCCACTCATGCATCCACGCAGGAGAGCATGCAAACACAACAGCACTTTGTCCTGCACTGCTGGGGCACTCCAGGACCCACTGCCAGGCCTGGGCAGGAGGTCCCAGGTGCAGAGCCAGCACTGGGAATGCTGATGAGATGGCACAGTGTTGCTGACTTTTACACCAACTTCAAGGGTCTTTTTCACCCTGTAAAAATGCTCTGGAGGGGTCATACGTCAGAGTCTGCTTCACTGTGTCTTTATTAAGCTTCCTATTGAGCTGTGATTACTTGGCACCCATGAACCACACCAGTCTCATTCATCTCCCTCTCCATACTTGTCAGCGACCTGGCAGCAGGGGGAGCACATTACCAATCCATCCCTGCAGCACTGGCATTACTTTTCCACAGATCAACCCGTAGTTGCCAGGATAGTACAGCTCAGCCAGGAGCAAGAGCTGTGGAAGCAACATTGCTCCCTGGGCTTGCTCCTCCTCACAAAAATTTCTGCTGGGATACATCCTGACAGTTTCCCTGGAGTCTGGGGCAATTCTTTACCTGCAACAGGTCTGGTTTTCAGCAGCCACCCGTTACCAGTTCATGAAAATTGAAGGGGATGCCAAATGCATTTTGTAAGGTGTGATATTAGCAGGTTATTTCACCCACCTCACTTCTGCACCAGGAACTGCTTGACCTGGATGAAGTAGCACTGGCTGCACTGTTCTTATGCAACTGCACTTCCACATGTGGCTCTGTGAAGTGGGACACTTGAGAGTTGGCCACTTTGAAGAGGTCAAGAACATGTGGGTGGCTGCAAAGTGTGAATGTCTCAAAACTGGGTCTCTTTTTGAAATTCGGCATGCCAGGATTAACATTCCAGCCCCTGAAACATCCTAGGGGCATAACCCTCGTTGTTCCTCTTCCTAAAAGGAAGGAAAGCTGTTTCTGGCATAGGGGACTGTGTGGTATGCCAGCAGAAGCAAAAGGCTTTATCCTGCTACACAACTTCCAGGGCGAAGAGAAGCCTTTCCAAGACAGAGCGATGGTCAGATGTGCAAACAAATGTTTATGGTTCACACTGGGCCAGACCTCAAACTCTGTCTTTCTCTAGCAAGACTCTTTCTTGCAAGTGACCAGGATATAGCAGAGAATCCTGCCTAAATATGAGCAGAGATTTCAAAGGATGGGCCTGGATTCAAGTAATTTTTTCTGCTTTGTGAGGTGACCCAGGTGAGCCTGATGAAAGCAGCTCACAGAGAGTGATGGGCAGGAAAAGGACAGCGAGAGGCTGCAAACGCACAGCTGTGTTATCACTGTGAGTTCAGAGCCATGCTCTACATATGGGAACAATAAGAAACAATTACACACATCTGGGCTCCTGACCTTTAAAATCATAATTTAGATTAATGGATTTTGAGAATATTGAGCTGGAGGAGGATGCTTGAGGTTCAGAATACCAGCTGCATGCAGACTGCTTGAAATATTAAACTTTCATCATCTGAAGCTTTTTCGTAGCATTTTGAATTTCTTATTAGCGTTAACAAAACACATCAGGGGGTGCTTTAAATTCTGGCCACACTTTCTGGCTTAATTCCAGAAGCCAAAAATCTTCTCCTTTTTAATGCTGAAACTTGCTGATAGCATTGAAGAAAATGTTTAGCCACATTAGAATAAAAGAGACTGAAAACCTAGTGTGCCTCTAAACCTTTTCACGGGGAGCAAGGGGAGAGACAAACAGCTCATTTTCCACTTGACACAGGTGCACCTCAACATTAAAAGTTCTTGGAAATCACCTAAAATAGAGGAAAACAAGGCAGGCATCTGAAAGGATAGCAGCTGCCACTTTCAGGGACACGCAATGTGGAGCTCAGCCAGGTAGCATGCAGCAATAAGACAACCACATCAGCATCACTCAAAAGAAAGAAGATTCAAAGAAATATGGAGTTGAGTTTAAGAAAACCTTTCTGACCAGACTGAAGGCCCCAAAGGTCTTTGCCATAGGTGCACCTTCTACAACAAACTTAAAACTAATGAGAAAAAGTTGTCAAGAGACCAAGAGGTTTAATTTCCAGTATGACTTCAGGCAAAACCCTCAACCCCCAGCCATCCGGATTCGATGTGTTGGGAATCTCTAGGATTTTCCACAGTCTGGCAAGTCCTCTTCCTTCATGTGCAAGTCTTTGGAACCCCGTAGCTTGTTGTTTGAGGTGAACTCTTGTAAGAAAGAAGGGAATTTGCTCTGATCTGTCTAGCATCTCTTAGTGCATGTTGCTGCATGGGAATAGCTGAGGTTGAAATCCCTCAAAGCAGAGGTCCCTTGTTTGGTGCTTGAGGCTGCTCCTCTTGCAGGACCAGCAGTGCATGTGTGTGCAAAGGGACTTTCCAATAAACCCAGCCTTTCAGGAGCTCATTATGATCACACAGTCCATTTCAGATAGAAAAAACAGATGTACTCACTATTCTGACTCTTAAAGGTAGCTTTCTTCCTTTGCTTTTAAAGTTATTCCATCCTAGTATTTTGCTGAATTATGAACATATGCCCATATTGCTGCCTTGATGGTGGGGGAGATGGTATCGTTTCAAATTTCATTTTCAACAGCCTTGTTTCCATTGTTTTTAAGTACCTTTCTGTTATTTCAGAAGCTCAGCTGGTGCAAAGTGATGAACTTTCGTCAGTTACTACAGAACAGTACTGATTTGCAGCATGCAGGTATCACCCCATTACTCTTTTAATTCACCTGAATTCCATCACATGACCATGCTAAACACCCCCTTACTTTCCACTGCCTCTACAGAAAGCCAACAGCAGACAGAGAAAGGAACACGAATTTTTGACAAAATTCCTCCAGCTGAGAGCTGTGCAGGATGTTTATCTGACCACCTGCATTTTCAAAATAATTTTTCAAGGTCAGGCAGAAGCTCCTAATGGTTTGGACCAGGGTGTCCATTCCCCACCTGACCATGAGTATCATTCCTGCAGAGCTGATGTCCCGGCCTTTCACACCCCAGCACAGGGAAGCAGCTCCATTTACACCAGTGAAGTCCTACCTGTACACATTGATGTGTCCCCACCCCACCCGTGTCTGTCACCTGAGCCCATGAAACCAAGACATGCCCTGTGACCTGCTGGATCCATCAAACCTGCAGGATATGAACCTTGTTTGTACAAATTTTAAACAGCCCTCGAGACAGCTTTGCCTGCCCTGAGTGAACAAGACATAAATATCAGGATGTGTGTTCAGCAGTGGAAAAGGACTGGGGGGCAACTTCTCTTGGCCATCTGTGAGTACCAAAAGCCCAGTGCAAAGCCCTGGTTGTATCTGCCAGAGCAGAGGCAGCCCCATCCTTGTCACAAACAAATTGCATTCATCCAGGAGTACCTTAGCACAAATGTAGCTCAGCTTGATTTTCTGGGTCGTTTTTGATGGGCACACAGAGAATTAACAAGCTCTCAGCTCCTCTCTTTTAGTTGCAACTGACCTCTCTTGCCTTCTCCAGCTTTCTACTCCAGTTGGCAAAAAAAAATACCATTGGTTCTCCCTGGAGGAAAAATGTGACAGCCTCAGAGACCAAGTGAGAGCCATAAGCCATGTTCTGTGAAACCGTCAAACTTGAGGAAGGTACTGGTGTGACTGCCTGGGCTCCTGACCAGTGTTTCAGGAAGACACAAGCCTGTACCAAACCCAGAGCCAGAGGAGGTGATAACCTTGTCTGCACTAAAGCAGGTTTTGGGCAATATAAGTCCAGGCTTTGCAGGCACAGATTGTTTTTGGTAACCTGTCCCTTCCTTCAGTTTGGTTACTGTGCTCAGGGGCTGAGCCCAGGCTGGTGGCAGCCTCTCTCAACCAAACCTTGTTTGTGGTGCTGGACTTTCCACTGTGAATAACAAACTCACAACAAATTACAAATGCAAAGTAACAGGCAGGAATCACAGAATAAGCTGAGTTGGAAGGCACCCTCAAGGATCATCAGGCCAACTCCTGGCCCTGCACAACACTGTCCCCAAGAGTCACACCATGTGCCTGGGAGCATTGCTCAAACACTTCCATGCTCCAAGGAAGGCTCTTCCAGCACACCATCCTTGGGCAAAGTGCTGGCCTCCAGGAACACAACAGCATTGCCCTCCCCAGCCCAGCACCAAGGCACTGCTCATGCACAGGCAGCACTCACTCCTGACCTTTGGTTTGCTGGTGTCTCCCACTGCTTGGCCAAGGCAGAATGCCTGCCTGCCTGCCTGCATGGAAACAAAGCCCTGCTCCTGCTCCTCATCCCAGCACTCTCTGCCCACCCCTTTCAGCACTGCTGCCTTTTTGCAGTTTAAATGTTCCTTTTTAGAGTGCCTTTTATTTCCAGCTTGGAGAGCAGGGGGACGAAAGATGGAATAGGGATGCTGAAGTAGTAATTTGCATAATCTGATTAACAGAGGATTATCCAATGGCTGCTGAACAGCCTTAGTGTGCTTGAGCTAAAAACCTTACTATTCATTGCTCTCACCACCCTGCAGGGCGGCTGCACCTGCAGCACCAGCTAATACTCTCCTGGGGACTTCAAGGAAGGAGAAAAGCGGGGGCATATTTTTATTATTATCTGGGGGAGGGTTGAGGAGCTGCAGCTTCTTGTGTGCAGCCCCTAATTGATCTGTCTGCATTAGTCACCAGGAAGATGAAATGAAAGCTGAGCCAGTTGGCATTATCAGGAACAGCCATCACCTTTGAAAAGGGCAAAGGGCCCAGTTTCCCTGTGGCCAGTTCAGTGGGGCCCATCCTGATCTGCCATGAAAGAAGCTGAGTAGAAGGGGCCTGCATATGCAAAAAGCACAATTTCCCCTGAGCCTCGCTCAGCTGGGAGCAAACCAGTCCCAACCCTTGCTCTAAGACCTCTAAGATCATCAAGCCTAGCCATTAACCCAACACTGCCAAGTCCACCATAAACCATGTCCCTAAGTGCCTAATCTACATGTCTCTTATATCCCTCCAGGGATGGTGGTTCCACCATTTCCCTTGGCAGCCTGTTCCAGTGCTTGACAAAGCTCTCAGAGGAGAAATTTTTGCTGGTATCCAATCTAAATCTCCCCTGGCACAACTTGAGGCTGTTTCCTCTTGTCCTGTCACCTGGGAGACGAGATCAACCCCCACCTTGCTATGACCTCCTTCCAGGTAATTGAAAGAAAAATAAGGTACTCCTGCCCCAAGCCTCCTTTTCTCCAGGCTAAATAATTCCAGTTCTCATAGTGGAGAGCAGCAAACTCTCCTGTAACAATTCAGCAGGCAGGCTAAAACAAAAACCAACCTGAAAGGACAGATAAATACCATAGCTGCTTGAGCACACTACAAAACTCAGCACCACATAAGGGCATTGACTGTCCAGCTCACCCAGAAGGAATGGGAGATGGATGAAATTCAGGTCCTGGCAAGACAAGACGAGATCAACATCTGCTGGTTTCCACAGAACCAGGTCTGCATCCCAAGCATCTATCCGTGATGAAGGGTTGAAACTCCCAACTGAGAAACTAGACTCTACAATGTGGACTCTAGAATGGAGAGAACTGGGGACACAGAGATCTCCAGCTCAGGAGAAAAACCAGATAACGTAACCTGGAACCTCCCACACACATTCACATCAAAGCCAGGGGAAGAGGAAGAATTTGGATTTTTTTTCCCCCATTATACAAAGGGACATCTGTAAGGCAGGCAACTTTAAAAGATTTTAGAACCTTCCAATGAAACTAAAACTGGACTTTCTAGAAGAAAAAGACACAACCAAATTTAATCCCCACCCCCAGTAGAAATGCTGCAATATAATCACCAAGACTAATTGTGAGTCTTTGTTTCCAGGAGCACACTTCATCCTCACAGTGAGGTCTGGAGATGCTTTACATATTCATTTGTGACTCAGACCGCTCATTTGTTTTTGAAGACCTGCCTGACAGCTGCCATTCACTGACAACACCTAAACAGATTTACAGCTCAGTGTGTCTTCCTTACTCCTCCTCACAGTGTGAATGAACAATGGAACACAGTGGCCTAGTAGAACAGGGAGGTTGCAGAGCATCCTGAAGTCATCCTGCCTGTTTGGTCATCCAAATTCTCCTCCTCTTCTTAAGCAAGAAGAGGAAAAACTTCTGACTTCGGGGCAAAAAATGCAAGACTAAAGGCTGAGAAGCAGCCACCAGAGGACACGTTATGTGTGCACAGCCATCACCACTGAGAGGGTTGTTTTTTTCAAGGAGCTGTGACACAGAGAAATAAATGTCCTTTGGCTGTTCAACCCTCAGTGCTCCCTGGAAACAATGGCCCCTGCCAGCTGCTGGTTGACCTGCCAGGCTGGACAGGAGTTGCACCGGTGGGATGGCCAACAGGGTGTCCAAGGTGTCCATAGCAGTGGTATCTCCATACTCCTCTCTGTGGCAGAGGGGTCACAAAGATATTTCCGTGCTTTGGTGTAATTAATATTCCTGGGTTTAGGAGTTAACTAGAATATACAGAAAGTGATAATACTGCATCCTGGGGTACACAAGCTCTCCTGCTTTGAGAAAGCTCTGTTGCTAACCTAATCCTTCATGCTGGCATCTTCTCAGATGTCAAGCAGAATAAAGAACTGACAGCAACCCCACTGGAATTTCTCTTGCCACGTGCTGTGGGAAACCTGTCTCCTACAGAGCCTTATTTCTCTGTACACCTCTGTACAGCTCTTTGAGGCCTTCTTATGTCTCAGGATTGTTGAATCTAGACCCTTGCTTCCTGATCAGAAAAACATTCAATATGGCAAGAGGCAAAATGGATGTGAAAGGAACTTGCACGTGTTGGTGGATAAAAGTCAGGCCCCTTCTTCACTTGGTCTTGTTACTTCAGTACAGGCCTGTTCTGTGTTTTGGAATTGAAGGGCTAGGACCTGGTGCAGATCATCTGGCACCTCATGGTGTCCCAGGAAAGTTGAACATTTCCACAGATCACAGACACAGCAGGGACAACAGCAGCATCTGTTTACTCCATCGTGTGTTCCCAGAGATGGACTTTTATATATATTCCCCAGAGGCTCAGCAGCCAGGGGAAAAACATCTCCTCACAACTGCTATTACCTTTTTTCCACTCTTCTGTCACCCCCAAAAAAGCAGCAGAGCTATTTAGCTGCCATCCATTCCCCAGGCACACAAACTTGACCCACATGAGGCACAGAAAATACACAGACAGCACAAACAGAATGAAGAAGAAAAAACCCTTCTCCTGAGCAGCGGGCACATTTCTCACAATAAATCTTCAACATACAAATAGCAGCAGCTCCTCCCCAGCAGACAAAGTTATGGATCAAAAATCATGCCAGGGAAACACATACAAATGTCAGGGTCTAGATCTGCTCACAGTGGTGAGAGGGAGGGATGCATCTTGTGAGGAGGTTGTGCTGCTCCAGCATTAGATATCTGCTTAAACATTGACTGTTCTCCTCAGAAAGGTGCAACATACCAGGGGCTCTTCCCTTTCTCCCTTGCCCAGCCCTGCCCCCGGGCCCCTCCTGGCTGACTCCGGCTCCCTCCGCAGCTGAACAACTGTTTGGGAACACAGGACAGCTCAGCTCGGGGGCCCTGCGTTATTTATGAGTTTGGAAATCAGAGCCGTTCGGTTCACTGCCAGTAAATGGCAGTGATTGGAAGGAGGCGAGGGGGAGGCTTGTGTGCAGCTCTTGATTCTCTATTCCCTGTGAAAAGGGAATCACTCCAGCTAACTGGCCCACGGAGATAAGGATTTCAGACAATCTGCATTAGCCTGATAAGCCAGGTTTGCATTTCATAAAGATTGTTTGTTAAGAACCTCAGTAAAGTAAAATACAGTCAGACGGGCTTATCAGCACAACTCATTTCCACTCACAACCCTCTGCCTGTCAGCGCTGACATTTTTTTTTTCCCCTATAAATTAAGGTCCCTGCTTGTGCCTCGGGTCTCTGGGATGGAACACGGACCGGGCAGCATTGGGGGAGGGCTGGGGAGGACAAGGAAGAATAGCCTGAAACCTCCCAGCTGCGACTGGTCACTGTTAGAGCCGTGGTCCTGATCCACAGTGTGTGGAAGGGCAGCAGTGCCCACCTAGTGGGTGGTTTGGATTTGCCCTTTTTAGGGCTAACCAAAGCAGCTGGGCTGGCATAAGCAGCCTTCCCTCTTTGCACCAACTAAGAATCAGAACAGGAAGAAGGAGTTTATACACATTTTCCTCTATTTCATGTTTTCCCATTCCCTCCCATAAAAAAACATAGTTCCTAACGTGTGAAGTTAGGGACTCTCAGGTCCCTGGCAGTCTTCCCTCTTCAAAAAGGCCATAGTCAAGCATTTTGCTATAAAACAGCCTTGATGAATCATGGAAAAATATTAGAACACCCTCTGGTGCTCACCCTTACCCCCTCTTTTTTTCCCAGTACCTGCAGGGAGCACACCAAGGCCGTTCTGTTTGGACAGTGCTGCCTTTCCAGGAGGTGGATGCCCATTTCTGCACAGACCCTGGGCATTATTCAGGTATCACACTAATTCAGATTCAGAAAATCCTTTTGCAGTCCGCCTTGGATGAAGAGTCCCAGGGAAAGGCAGCCACACAAAAACAATTAACAAACTCAAGGCCTTCCACAGTTTGTCAGCCAGCACAATTACAAACTCACTTAATCTGTATCATCTGTTGTTTCCAGCTGCCATTGCTCCACACTTTTATTAGGGTTTTTTTGGCAGAAAGACCTCAGCAAGGCAGAAGGCATCCCGGTAGGGCTTTGCATTTCTACCTTAGTCCTTGCTAATGCTGTGGAGTTAACACAACAATTACTGCCGTAGGTAAGGACTCCAGCCCTCAGCATGAGCACTGGCGACCATCATAAAAGTTTCATTAGCCCCATGTCAAACAGACTCTTCCTTTTCAGGGCCATTTGTAGGTAAAATCTGAACTTGTGTGGCCCCAGTGGCAACATCTTTTATCACTTCAGTGGAAGTTCTCATGAAACCCCCTTGCCTCAAAACATGAGATGGGAGATGCACCAGTCTGGTCACCACTCTGGCCAAAATCCAAAGTACCCATCTCCAGG
Organism: Corvus moneduloides; assembly: GCF_009650955.1. NCBI lineage: Eukaryota > Metazoa > Chordata > Aves > Passeriformes > Corvidae > Corvus > Corvus moneduloides. The sequence continues at coordinate 74,337,498 of NC_045511.1, forward strand.
CTTCAACCAGCCTCATGCCAGGCTGCCAGATGAGACATTAGTGAGGACTGGTTAACAACCAGAGTGGCTCAGAAGTGGTGCTGGGAGGGATTGGAAGATTTAGTGGTCAAAGAAAGAACAGGTAACAGTATTTTCTGGGCCTTTCCTTGTCTTGTTCACAGGAGACATTGTGGACCTTTACTCAGAGGTTAGAACACCTCCACTGTGCTACCGGGAAAGGCAGGTCCAAGGAGGGCTGAGGGGCAGCAGATTAATTGCCTGACTTCATTAACTGCTTGCAGCAAAGTGGCTGTAAAAGACCAGCAAGAAGAGGCTAACGATGGTCTTGGCACATTGACCTCAGCAACAGCTTTATCGCAGCAGGAAAGAACAGGCACTTTTTCTGATCAAACAGCAAATGCATTACAGAGGCATCATAAACCCAGAGAAGTGGCTGCAGCAAACAACCAGGGACTAAAGGCATCAGCAGTGCAGGAAAGTCATCACAGGTGGCTACAGGCAGCACATGCCAGGGTCTTTGATGGAGATGGGTCCCAAGTTCCTTCACTGGTGGTATTCTTGTGTTTCCAGGTATGTTGGAGATACAGGGATTGAGTTTACCATTAACAGATTTGTAGATGTCACCAAACTGAGCGGGAGTGTGGATCTGCTGTGGGGCAGGAGGGCTCTGCAGAGGGATCTGGACAGGCTGCATCCATGGGATGAGGCCAGTGGGGTGAGGTACAACCAGGGGAACTGCTGGGCCCTGCCCTTGGGTCACAACAACCCCCTGCAGCTCCAGACTGGGGGAAAAGTAGCTGGAAAAGGCCCTGGGGGTGCTGGTGACAGCAGCTGAACATGAGTCCAGGGGTGCCCAGGCAGCCAAGAAGGCCAATGGCGCCTGGGCTGTCCCAGCTGTGGTGTGGCAGCAGGAGCAGACTGTCCCTGTGCTGGGCACTGCTGAGGCCACACCTCGAGTGCTGTGTCCAGTTCTGGGCCCCTCACAGCAAGAAATTGAGGATCTGGAGTGAGTCCAGAGAAGGGAATGGAGCTGGGGAAGGGTCTGGAGCACCAGGAGTGGCTGAGGGAGCTGGGAAAGGGGCTCAGCCTGGAGAAAAGAAGGCTCAGGAGGGACCTTGTGGCTCTGCACAAGTCCCTGACGGGAGGGGGCAGCCGGGGGGGTCGGGCTCTGCTCCCAGGGAACAGGGACAGGAGGAGAGGAAATGGCCTCGAGCTGTGCTAGGGGAGATTCAGGTTGGGCATTAGGAGGAATTTATTCACAGAAAAGGTAATCAGACATTGGAGTGGGCTGCCCAGGGAGGTGGTGGAAGTGACAGTCCTTGGAGGTGTTGAGGAAAGGCTGGAATTAGCACTCAGTACTCTGGTCTGGTTGACAGAGTGGTGATTAGTCCCAGGTTAGACTTGATGATCTCAGAGGTCTTTTCCAACCTACTTGATTCTCTTACACGTATTTATGAAGCTCACAGAGCAAAACAACACCAACCAAGAACACTTCAAGTCAAGCCAAAAGCCATACTGACATCCTTTTCCCTGTCTGTGCTGGGACTGAGACACAGAAGTGCACTTTTCTTCCCAAAAGGACACCTCGTTATGTAAGAATGGAGGCTACATCGCACTGCTGCGGGGGATGTCAGACCCTGGGGCTGAGAAGGCATGCTCCAAGAAATAAGACCTCCTTTTCTTCCAAATAATGCACAAGAACCCACTGTGTCGCTTAACTGGGTGGGTACAGGGGTATAATCTGCTCACCTCTCACCCCAACAGAGGGATAGGGAGGAGAATCAAGAGAAAAAGGCCCATAAAACTCATGGGTTGAGATAAGAACAGTTTAATAACTGAAAACAAAGTAAAATCCTAATAATGCTGATAATAAGAGCAATAATAAAGCAAGAAAGCCAAAGAGAAACAAGATGTGCACAGTTGCTCACCACCCATAGATTGATGCCCATCCCATCCCCAGCAGGGATCAGCCCCCTCCCAGCCAACTCCCCCAGTTTACACACAGAGCTTGATATTCTCTGAAACCCTTGGATTGTTCAGCTCACCTGCCCCAAAGGCTTCTTATGCACCTGCCCACTGGTACCGCATGAGAAACTGAGAAGTCCTTGATTTACAGTGAGCATTACATAGCAACAGCTAAAACACAGGCACGTTACCAACGTTTATTCTCATGCTGAATCCAACATCACAGCAACACACCAGCTACTGAGAAGAGCACTAACTCTGTCCTAGCTGAAACCATGACAATAAAGAAAATTTTGCCCAGCGAATAAGGCACCAGATGTCTGGTCAGTCATGGAGGGACCCCTTTCTGCATGACACAAGTGTATCTTGGCTTCCCAAAATAAAATGATTAATTAAGACAAACCACAAAAAACCCCTCCCAAAGCCCAACAGCCTGGCCTGGCTCCTGTCTTTACCAGCTGTTACCTATTTAATCTTCTCTCCCTTTCTGTGTTTGTTCAGAAATCCCTCTTCAAGTGCAGCTGGAAAAGGTTGTTACCAACAGGCGACCAAGCCTGAATGCTGACAATGTGAGATGATTACAGGAGCCCAAAGAGCAGACACACAGATTTTTCTACAGAAAATGCTCCTGCTGTCCCAATGGGCTCCTGAGACACTGCTCTGGACAGTGACAGTGATAAAGAAGGGGTAGTATCAACTCCAGAAGAGATGCCACACAGTTCAACAGTAGCTCCTCGTGGAAGCTGCTTTTGAAGTTTTGACTTTTCTGACAGGAAGTGGCTGGGTAAAAGGCACTGTAATTATTTGCTTTATGTCAAAGAGAGCCACTTGGCTTATCCTGGTTTTGAAGTGGAAGGAACAGAAATGGCTGAGCTGAGGAAACACAATGCTATTAAGCAAGATTATTAGCTGGTGTAAACCGTCTGTTGGTGCCACTTTACCAAAACAGCTGATGTAGATCAGTGAAAACAAGCGCTGGACAGACTTTGACGTCCTCGCACATCATTTCTCAAGTTCCCTTATTCTGTTCTGCAATTCACAGTATGATAGAAACACATGAAGAGGAAGGAAGGAAGTCTGAGCAGTGAGGTAGCTGGCCCTGAACTCCTGAACCGCTGTGTGAACTCGGAGAATTCTGCTGGTGAGTAATAAAGGACAGAACCATGTCCCTGGGAGCCACTGCACTGTCACAAGCCAGTCCTTGGAAGGAAGGTGTCTGTGTTGTTACACATCTCGTTTATCTGTGCAAAACACACAGTTGCAGTGCACGGTGCAAAGCAGAGACTGATTTTCTCCTAAGCTGACAGACTTTAGACTTCTAGAGAATTCCAAAGCAGCAAAGGGTGCAGGCTGTTCAAAACTAGCAACCAGCATCTCCCAGACTCTGCTTCAACAGCAAGGGCATAACAAGATCAGCTACTACTTTTTGACCTGGACAGCAGGGAAAGACTCATCCATACTTCCAGGATCCTCTCCTACCTGCCTCACCACAGTTTTGCCCATCTTCCATGTCTGAGGTTAAAAGGGCAATGTGGTGGAACAGACACAGGCCCTTCTGTCAGAATAATGGTCCTGGACGGGTGAAAGGTGTCAGCATCTCCTTCAGACCCTCCCTGCCCTGTACAGTCAAGCATTGTCCATCCCATGATTGTTCAGCAGCCTCAACTCTTTTGTTGCAAACAGTCACATTTTTTCAAGTGTTCAAGATGCTGCAGTTTTCTCTCATTTCCAGTGGCAATTCACCATCACTCCTAGCATGAGCTCTAGTGTCTGATTCCAGAAATAGATCCTTGCTTAAGCTTGTGTACAAATGATGATTCCAATTTCCACTTTGTAAAAGCAGAAAGTTGTGGAAAACTGCTACAGAATCATGGGAAATAGGAACTCCCTCCAGATGGAAGATAAGATTAACTAGACAGTCCTTAACTGCACTCAGCCTTGGCTGGCATTTACCTGATGTGTTCTTAGAGACCCCCAAAGTCATAGGTTTTACACATTTCCACATGTAAAATACTCCAGTTTCTATGCAGGTGGATCAATTTGCATTCCTCCCATTTACTTCTATTTCCTACCACCCATGGATAGGGAGCACACACATCCCTTCCTTTTTTTATAACCATCTTTTATGGCTTTTGAACATGGTCTTTTTATGGTCCCTTCTCTTCAGGCAATGCTATTTCTTCGATCTTTCCTTGCCATTATTCTGGAGCTTTGAACACTTTTCCATCTTTAACAGCACATAAATAACATGAAAAACCTTGTTTGCTACAGTAAAGTCAAGGGACTCCGCATATGGCCACTTAAGACCATTAGGAGAACTTAGGAATTGCCCTCCTCTGCAGACCACTTCCAAAATGAAGGCAGTTAGTAAGTTAAGAAGGTAACACAGAATTAAGAATCCATTTCAGGTGAGGCAATTCTGGAGAACCTAAAAGGAACACACCTCAATCTGTCTGTTCCTGTGGGAATGGTAAGGCTTCAGCCTCCTGCTGTGCCTTCAAACAGCAGCAGTTCTATGATGTTCACACCTCTCCTTGGGACCCAACCTGCATCCAAGCAGGAAATCTGTGGCTAGAGCCACTGCACAGAGAGTGACAGGAGATGTGCAATGTGCAATCTGTTTGTGTAAGTAAAGGATCCTTTCCCCTACATGTGGGCATCTACTTTATTCTGACTATTTATTGAAAAATAAAAGCTCAAAGACAAGCAGTCAATAAGCAGTGTAAGAAACATTTCAGGACTTTCCTCTGTGCATTATGTCATGGTAATTGCAGTGAAGTCTGTTAAATGCTGCCCAAGATGACCAAACAAAGGATGAAACAGCATCTTGAGTTGCAAATTAGACTCCCCTTTTAATCAGTGTTAAATACACACTTGAATCTTCTGAAGAGAAAACATTTTAACCTGAAGAATACCTTACAGGTATAATCACCCATTCAAGACATCCTCCCTTTCAGGGACATGCTTTTTTTTTTTTCCCATCAGTCTTTTCATCTACACAGTCAAAAATTGACAGATTATAATTTTCTGAGAGCATCTCTTCTTTCACTCTTAAACATTTATCACATCTGAGAAACTCGCAGGCTTACTGCGTGTTATTACACTGCGAAGTTCAGGACAACAGTTATGAACATGGAAACCACAAGGACATTCTCTTTTTTTTTCCATCCTAAGAAAAAAGTACCAAAAAATTCTACCTGAGAAATTATCCCCTATGATGTTGTGGTTACTTTAGCAAGTGAATCGTGTTAGCAGGAATTTATATCTCTCTCTTCTTAACCAGGCAGAGCTAACAAAGTTACCATGCAACTCCAAGAGCCAGCCTGACAAGTTGTTGCCAGAAGCTGAATAATTTACTCCAGTATTTCAGTGGCAGGAGAAACTGAAACTGACAGGACTGGCAGGATTGCTGCTGCAAATTTCATGAACAGTTGGTATTTGTACACATTTCTCCTTTTCCATAGAGAGAAGACTCTGTTCTGTGAAACAGAAAACTATGAATAACCCCCATTTCTACCTACTTGCAGGAAAGCAGGGATAGCTGTAATTTTCTAAAAATCAGTCAAACCTTTTACAGGGAGAACACGAGAACTGGGACATTAAACCAGACTTTTATTTTTTTTCATGGGGAAGCCATCCCAGCAGCATGCACCTTCACATTCTTAGAGAAGAAAAGAGCAAATTGAAAAATGTCCAGTGTGGATAGTTTCTCCTTCCATTCATTTAGTGTTACACCATTACCAGATACCTCCTAGATGTAAAGCAGGTAGTCCCATGGCTCCTGTGCAACATAAACATTCCACTCCCCAGAGCAACCCCTTGCACATGGTAGGGATGTATCAGTCCCAAATCAAGCACATCTGAGGTACTCGTAACTCTGGTGTTTTGAAGTTAAACAGTCACACAATCTCCCTTGAAAAAAAGAGGAACTTCTCTGAGATTCTCCCATCCTAACCTTCTCTCAAGCTTGAGAATTGAACAGTCTGAAGGTTTTGATGATCCCAGGAATGTCGAAGCCACCTGGTCACTGTTTACATTTAAACAGTCAACTGCCCGTAAGTCCACTGCAGTCCTCTCTACTCCCTTTGTGCAGCAGCTTTCCTTTCAGCTTCCCTTCCCTCCAGTTGCTTTTCATCTTCTCCTTTAACCACCTGGAAAAAGCACGATGAAGTTGAAGAAAATACCTGTTAAGCAAAGGCAGGTAAATGTCTCCTTAGGAAACACACAAGGCGTTACAAAGGGAACAGATGTCAATGCCTTTGGGCACTGGGAAATCACAAAGTGACAGTTCTGGTGACAGACTCTGTCAGCAGCTAGGGGTCAGTAGATTTGGATGACATCATCCCACTCATCAACAGGCCAGACTCCATTGTCCTGCACGTTGGAGGGTGAACTCTTCCAGTCCCACATCTTCACCGGCACCTTCCACTCTGGGCCATAGTTGGCCTCCACATACTGCAGGGTTTCACAGGGCACATGGACCTTGAGCTCCACAAATTCAGTCCAGCACAGAGTAAACTTGGGAAAGAGATACCTGTGCCAGAACAAAAGGGCATGGTCACTGGCAGAAGGCTAGAATGCATCTCTAAGTTCAAGGAGAAAGCAAGCAGCTGCAGAGAGTGGCCACGTTACATTTATACTGTTTTTTCTCCTACACAGTGGACAAGGGTGTTATCAACAGTAACGGGTGAACATTTGCCTCGTGTGCTTAGGAAGGAGCATTTCTAATTCTTTTGTTGCTTGTGCACATATCATTCTGCCACCTATAGGTTAGACCCTGCCAGTTCCAAACGGGATTTAACAGTGACCCTTTATAGAAAGGTGTCAAGAGGGTGATACATGCTTACAGCAGTGGCAGTTCACAGGTAAATTTCGCAGCTTCACCAGAATGACATCCTATAGAAGTATCAGAGTTGAGGTGCTAAACAACACCAAAGTCTACCTACTATTCCTGCAGAGGATCACTCCCACTTCTGAAGTTCTGAAGACTTCCACACACAAAAAAAAAGTCATCCTAAAATTCCTTTTCACAGGTTAAAATGAAACCATAAGCGCTTTGTCCTTTTGTAAAAGGTTTGTGCATTTGTATGATGAACTAGAATTGCCCCCGTGTTCTTGCAAGCATGAAGTGAATTTTATTTCTAAGGTCTGAGCAAACAATACGAGAAATAAAATAATTTTGCTTTATGCCTTAAGTGGAGGGAAAGAACAAAGTGATCACGCATTTTTTGTATATATATCCAGAGACTACTGATTAAACTAAATTCTTACACAAAGTCCTCTCTGTTAAAAACCTACAGAATTAACTCACTTTAAGGATTAAAGCAAACAGCGTGGATTTGATTCCCAGACTCAGTTTTTGTAGATACTCATTTTCTACTGGAGAGTGCAACTGTCCAGTATTAATTTTGCAAACAAGAAGCCTCAACTGTTGCAACTCCAAGACAATATCAGGAGGACTCATATGCTTGTGTCAGGAATGCTGAGGAAGTGTTTGTGCACATGGAAATAAATGTAAACCACACAGCCAGACTGTGAGGGTTAGACACCAGCTCTCCAAGGAAACAGAGGCTAAAAATAACTCTGAGAAATATTTTAGGGACTCTATGAGAAATGCTTTAGTTCTCCACCCTTTTAGATGTATAGAAAGTACGCCTGTGCAAATACTTAACTTCCTGAAGAAAACATCTTTTACCTTTCAGTTTTAATCTTAGAAGAGAACTCCTACCCTTCTCCCTGACGATCTAGTAGCAATCAACATCTCTACCACATAATCGGCTGGTGAGATTTCTTTTAAATTGCTAGAGTGGATTTAGAACTCAGCATGACCAATCACTTCTCTTCTGACTGACCTCCTCACTTTTGCCTCCCTCCAAAATTCTAATAGGGCTGAAGACTGAGCAAAACTGAGGGTCATTCTGGTGTTGCACATATTCAGATTAATCACGCCAAATGCTCTCACATCTCACAGTAACAAAAGCTGGATCTCTTTTCTACTTTCTGAGGATGTGTTTGGCATTACTTGGGTAAGGATTCTGAACAGCTACGTTCTGTCCTGGCTCAGGGCTTTTATGGTGGTAAACAAGCAGTTTTTCCTGCTCCTTTTCTGTATGCATCAAACTAAGAAACACCAGCTCAGAAAAAGAGGCTTGGCTTCCTTATGATGGTATGCCTAAGCAAAGTTATTATCTGATTCTCATTGAACTAGAAAGCCACGTTTGGTACTTTTAAAAAGCTACCACCAAAAATAAGTACGAAGCTACAAGAAAAGGAGAGAGTTTTGTGAAAGCTGGAGTTCCAAAAGAGCTGTAATATCCAATGATACAGAAGCTGGAGTTCAGCACATGGTCACATTTACCCCCTAATCTCATGTCTTGGACAAGTCATTACCAAAGGAACAGGGGAAAAACATCTCTCAAGTATCCAAGGGTTGATGCTACAGTGGAATTTTGAAGGAGCATGTCAACTCCATTGGCATGGAAACAGCAACGGCAATTTAGATGCAACAGAAGCACAAAGAAAAGGAAAGGAATTTATTGGTCAGATTGCTTTTCAGAAAGCATCACACAAGAAAACTGGAACTGCTGCTGTATTCTAAAAAAAAAAAAAACTCTGCTACACAGCACATTTTCTGTGGGGATATTCCAAGAGCTCTTCCTTTAGTCCATTTCTAAATGTGCCTTTTGAATCTGGTTACCAAAGTATCTTTCCCAGTCTTTATTTATCACTTCAGAACAAAGATAATGAAGACAAGGATTTGGACATTATCTCCAACTGGATGACAGTGCTCACTAAATTCTCATTAGCTATATATGAACAAATACATTTCAAGCAAAATATGAAAGATAATGAAATCCTATAGAAGCCAACAAGGTTTTCAACTAGTCTGCAGCTATCTCCTTCTGAGTGAAGTTGGGTGATGGAAATAAATCTAATTGTCAAAACGTATATTCAGTTTGCTGAGTCGATTAGGAAGCTTGTTTGCTGATTTAATACTGAAAGGGGTAAAACAAGAAACATGGGATCCTATTCAAAATTCCATTTCCAGAACATGAAGAGTAAGGCCTGCAGGAATCATCTGCTTTGCTGTCACAACACTGCAGCCAACCCAATATTCCAAATTGCTACCTCAAAATCCCAACTTGTGAGTTTTACTGTGCAAGAAGAGTTGAGGCTTTTTGCCATAATATTTCTTCATCAAGACAGAAGGATTAATCTTCTACTGCAAAATTAGGTTTTGCAATAAATACTGTTTTAAAGACTTTTTCTCATCTTGGGTGTTTATGTAACTGGGAGCCTGTCACAGTCAGATAAGATCTGCCTGATACATGATACACCAGCCCTGCTCTTGATTTCACAAGAGATCTGCCATTTACTCTCTAGTAAGGCACAGGACTGTTCTCTCTCTGCTTCACTGGTCTCAGAGTGCAGAATCTCCACTGATTCCCCTCTGACATCCACATTTCCACAAAGAGCACAGACTTTGCTAGGCAACAGCACACAAAATGCCATCAGTGAAAACTAGCCTGTTCAATTTCTTTCCTATTAGTAGTACAAATCAGCTCTTACTTAAATTTCTTGCCCGACTTGGCCTGAGTTCCTCCATTCCATATGTAGTCATCCTCTTCATAGAAGAAAAAAATATCAAGTTTCACACCATCTTCTCCCTGAAAGGAGAGTTCCAAGCTGTCTTCCACCTGGAAGACAAAAATACACACTGTATCTAACATAAAAATACAAAGCAATTTGTCAGCAGAAAACAAAATTTATTTTCATGAGATATACAGGGTGACTTCTATTCTAACTGAAGAAAACACACTAATTCTGCGTTATTTTTAAACTTTTTAAACACTTCTGCAACTGAACTCAAAGTTCAGAAAGTTTCAAAAAAACTCAAACCTACAGAAAGACACACGGAGTAAAATGTTCATTATCTATGTACCTTGCCAAATTTGTGCTTCAGTGGCAACCCAGCTTTCTGGAAGGCTGGAATGATATCTGCTTTGTAGTCCCTTATAAAGATTCCCAAATCCACATCTTTGCTGTGAGGAATGACATTGCACTGTCTATACCAGCCTGTGGGGGAAAAAATAAACCAGAAAAATCCCAAAGTACTTAATTCAGGAATAGGAATTCAACAGAACCAAAGCAACACAAAAATGAACTGTCCTAAGATGACCAGGCAGAAGTCTTTGGCTGAGGCCATAAACAAGACTTCTGCCTTTCTTTAGTATGGAATGAATCACATCAAAGAAAACAAGTATTACTGCACTTATAGTCATCTCTCTCCTCTCAGAAAGCCAAGAATGCAAGAGAAAAAAAATATAAAATATCTTCAGTTTTCTAATTTAAATGCATTTATATTAAAAAAAAAAAAAATATTCTCTATCTGGGCCCAAAACTAATCAGCAATGAACAGCTACACAGCCACAGCTGTGCTTCTGATTTCCAACTATTGTTTTATACTGCATCCAAAATGTTAATCATCTTTCAGTCACCACTGCAAAGCAGAGAGACAAGAAGTGGGACACCCTTTTGTCTGTTTCATTAAGGCAGCTTTTAGTAACTGCTCATTCAGAAAATTATATTCCCTAGGATTAAATAAATACAAGCCAAATGTGCACACACGAGTTTTCACAAACTGTTTCAATAACAAAGGAATCCTCACCAGTGATAAGACACTACTTCTACCTTCAGCAGAACTGAAAACTTGCATTACCTACTCAAATGCACTATTTTATTAAAAGTTTGTTTTTTAAAGAAAGTAAATAAATGTAAACTGTATTTTAGAAGTCAGTGATAAGCATCAAATTGCATGGGAAGTAAAACAGGGTTAGAGTGTACATGGACAGCAGAAATATGTGCTCATCATTGCGTTTTCCAACTGGCACTTCAGTGAATTCCACGTCACATAAATTAGGGAACTGTTGATTACTTCGCAGCAGTGATGAATACAACACAGGTAATTGCTAACAACACCAAATGCTTCACTGGAAACTTGCCCAGCATCTCCACGGCCCAGATTTCTAAAGAAAAAGCTTTTTTTCAAGAGCAAAAAGGCCTATTTCAGTACAGTTATTACCTTCCAACCCAGTACGTTTGGCCTCTGCTGACATCACAAGCAACGGAGGATGAAGTGTTTAAAGTTTCAGATGAGTTTAAAAACGCAACACAACACAAATGTTTTACCGAGACACGTTCCACTGCTCAGCCAGAACTTTACTCCCAAGTTATTCAGTGTCAAGGCAGCCAGATGAAGCAAGGATTTTGCCTTTTTCCTGAATTCCACTGCATCAAGAGAGGCATCATCAGGATACAGCTGCAAGGCAAGAGTAAGGAAGTTACTTGCCGCTTCATTTTTCTCACCGTCCTAGGAGAAAAGGATCTTTAAAAATTTATTTAACTAATACCTGTTTTCACATACATAGCCCATTTTCAGAACATGCACTGGAATGACAAGTTAAAATCAAAACTCTGAATCACCAACCTTCCTTTTTTTCCAAATCATCAGAATGCAAATTAACAGTAGACTAGAATAAGAAAATAGGTATTAGACACTGATTCTCAGCACTTGGCAGCAACACGGGTGAGCCCTTGTTCTGCATATGCTGAAGTCAATTCCCGAAGTCCCAAGGGGAACACATGGACAGATTCAGTCCCTGCCAGCACATCAAGGCTTTTCCAACCTCCAGAACTCCATGATCAATTTATTTGGCGCCACCAAGTGACAGAATTGGGTGTTAAGTTTTACGGGAAACTGCCAAGGAGAAGAAACTGTGAGAACACAAAAATCTTCTAGACGCAACTGCAGCAAGGTCTGCTGTCCATGCAAAGCCAAAACCATCACGGAAGCCTGGGCAAACACGACCAGTTCTAACAAAGGAACAACCACGCAGCTTTGTAAAGGATTCCTTTAAGAGCTTTAGGGCAACAAGCAGCCAAAATGAACTTTTCAAAACAGGTGCCAGCTGCCTATCTCAGTGTCAAAGCTCCAGCAAAGTTCAAAAAACATTCATGGGCACATTTTCTCTGCCTGTGGTGATTTCTGCCTGGAGACTGAAGTGGAACATACTTTCCTGTCTTTTGCACATGAAGGGACAACACATGGATGCCCTTGTGACCCTCCTGCTACACAAACAGGGATCTACAGCCTACTAGACTGAACAGGAGTGGTCCTCCCTTTCCCCAGCACCTGAAAGACTGAGGAATGGAGCCTCCAGTGTCCTTTTCGCCCTTCCATGAACTCAGAGATGGCTCAGATTCAGTGGCCTGACTCTAACTCTGCAGTCTTAACTGTGAACTCTTGGTCAGTTTATATCTCGTGCCTTTTTCAAGTTAGGACAAAATGCTCCCCACACTGCAGCAGAGACTGTTCTATCTGCTAAATCAGGTAGCAAAATTCTAAAAATAATTCTCCGAATAAAACATTAGCTTACACAGTCAGAAAAGCAGCTAAATAAGTCACTTTGGAATGTGACCATTTCAAATACGCCAAACGAAGAATATGGAACTGCAGGACATGGCTCAAAAAATGTGAAATGAAACACTACTCAAAACTTTGAAGATTGCCATAAGGAAAGTTTTCAGCCATGAAGATACAGAAGATCTTAGTTTTATTTACATGAGATCCATTTAACAGTAAGGCTGTGTAAGAACTATGGATATGTTGGCTCCCTCTTGGAAAAAAATGTGCTTACAAGTGAAAAAAAAAAAAAGGCCATGATCTCCAGGTAAAGTTCTGCTTTCATTACCACTTAGCAAACTGTTTGGAACAGAATCAAGGATTGTATTCAGCTTTGTGCATGTGAACAGTCCCATTCAGGTCAAAAAACACCAGTGAGCTGTTCTTAGGTTTGGGTCAATCAGTGAAAACACACATTTCATCGCAGAGACACCACCTGGTTACCACTAACCTGAAAGAAAGCCCGAGCTTCTCTGTACCTACATTCAAGAAATCTAGAGTGGGACATCTCCTCTAGAAAACTGGACGGATTTTTTGGAATTTGAACTTTTAAGTCATCAATGGAAACAAGCAGAAGTTCTGGCCTGCAAGGAAAGAAAGATAATACATTACCCCATTTAATTCCTTTACAAACCACACGGCACTTTTTCCTTTAACTTGGGTTATAGTCTTAATGCACGCTACTGGCAGTGATTCCGCTGTCCAAATACAGCCAAAACCAATTATAAACAAAAAAAGCAACAAGAGCTTCAACAAATTCCCTATACATTTCAAAATTTTGTTTAAAAAGAACTCCTACACCTCCAAACCCCAAGTTAGTCTGTCAGATCATTGATCGCTTTACTGACTCATGACTTGAATTTGTTCAAAGATGTTGTTCAGTGCTTTCTAAAATTCAGCCTGTTTGGTTGTTTGAGATGCACTTAAGAATCAAATTTTACCCTGTACTTTGAGGCTATTTGCTTTTAAAAATTAAAAGCTGTTCAGCCTTCATAACGATTGAAGTGGGATTATTCAACAGCTTACACAGTTTACTTCAAACGTGTAGGCACATATCCCATACAGATTCCACATTTTAAAAGGACGAAAGAACTGGATCAAATTAAGGGAAAAAGTTTAACAGATTTCTTTTGACCTGTGAAACGTCTCAATACTTTCCTCATTTTCTCAGAAACGATGCTCTCAAAGCCTGCACTTTTGGAGTCTGAATCCCACATGAGCTGAATTTTATAACCTGACTTAAGGAAAGAGAATAGTTTTACACACAAAGGAAGTCATTTTCGGGGTGCCACGATGACTTTCTCCTTTTCCCTGTTGTGAACTCACTTTTCGTACGCTCCAGGGTAGCGACCAAAGTGGAGTTTCCGGAAAGGCACAAACTTTCTGTCCATGTGTTTCTTGAGTCTCAGGGGTCCGTGCCAGAGGAAATTGCCACTCCTCTCATAGAAGACCACCAGGTGAATGGCATGGGATGCCAGTTTGAATATGTAGTGCAAGGGAATTTCCACCCCAGACAGGTCATCCATCCCATCCAGGCGGGGGTCCTTGTTTATGATCTTTAGCCACTGGAACCCCATTTTCTCAGCTGTTCTAAAAAGGCCCACCTGAAAATGGGAGAGGCAGGAGGCAGAGCAGGCTAAAGATTAGAGAAACCAAAATTGAATGCTAAATGCTTATTATTAACTCACACCATTCCCCATTTCTACTTTTTAATCAGACTTCAGCACAAATGAATCAAAAATTTCTAAGAGCTTGAAGACCAGCAGCCACAAGCAATTCCAAACACCAATAAAACAACAAATAAAGGTTGTAAGCCATGCATGGATTGGGTTTGTTCCTTGCACCCTACCCTGCATTCTCAAACTATTCTCTGCAATTATTCTTCTACCAAACTTGGTGTTCCTAAGTCCTTAAATACCAACACCACTATACAAAAATGATTACTCCAAAACCTTCTTTAGTGGGGCAAATATAAATCTCGCCAAACACTGAACGCTGCATTAGGTAACAGGCTTTCATATTTCCACAAATAAAGGGAATTAAATTCTGACTGATTAAAAAAAAAACAGAAAACCAGTCAGCATCTGAAGAACCTTTCAATTTCCCCTCTTGAAATGTTTTGTATAAGCATATCAGCTTCTCCTCTGAATCATACAGAAATTATCACTGAGACACAACGCAATGGGGAGATGGATTTATCTCAGTGTGCTGCCACACAACTTTATTCTCAGTTTCTTGAATTCCTTCACAGCTATGAGCAAAACAACTGCCCGATCAGGTCTCAAGTGACATCCCTCTTCACTCAAGTTCTTCAGTGAAATAGTCACAGACCATTTCAATGTCTTCTGCTTTTTCTAATTAAAAAAAAAAAAAAAGAAGAAGAAGAAAAAAGGTGTTTACCACTGGTATCTTTAGTCTGTATAAATTAATCTAATAAATATTTCCAGACTACACTTAATTGATGAAATAATTTTGGATTCAATTTTGTCCTTCATCATGCGCTACACCTCTATTTTTAACACACGCATTAAAAAATCTCCTAATACCACAGAGCAGCAGTGATACCAACACCTTGAGTGAAATGGTATTAAGTACAAGGATGTGCTAAAAGAAATGTAAACCAGCAGACTGTGATAATTTTTCCAGACTTGTCACATCAATACCTGCATTTTCTTCTTCATAAGTCCCCAAACTCCAGATTTGTAACAGCTGCACCTACATTACATGTAGGCTCAAGGTTCTCCTCCTTTCTTTCTTTCCTTTCTTTCTTTCCTTTTGGCATGGACTCTTACTACAAGTGATTTTCTGAATATTGCAGACAGCCTCTAAAAACTTTTAGCTATAAATGACTCTTACTGTATCCAGGCTAGTAAATGGGTAACTTTTACTTCAAAACACAGATCCCTCTGCCTAAAATATTACCACCACATGAATTCAAACATGAAAGCAATATGTCACAACATCAAAGAACAGCACAAATGTGAAGACAAGCACTTACTTCATGTTTCCATGTTTTGTCCAGCAGTGCAAACGTAGTGAAGTCTCTTGGAGCACAGAAGTACTTGCATTCCGGGCTGAGGCCATCAGGAGAGCTTCTGATCTGCTCAATGTCTTTATCAACCAGTCCCAAAATCAAAGGATCGATCAAATACACTGGAATATTGTGACTGGATATTAATCCTAGGAACTTCCTAACCACATGCTGTTTGACAGAGGACAGAAACACATCTTTGCATTAAAACTCTTTAACAGAAAGAAACCCCAGCCCACTGAAAGAAGAAAATCTTATCTCCCAATACACATCCTCTGAGTGTACACTTCACTTTCATGAACAGTTGTGAGACTGAGTGAGAAGGCAGGATCAAGTGCCTCACAGAATTTGGATTCTGGTCTACCCAGGGCACTCAACACTGCATACGGTGTTAAAAGCTGTAGCAAAAGGGTTCTGTGCCTGATGCAAGGAGCTATTAACTTGGTCCAGTGCAGAACATTAATCAAGCACATTTAAACATCCATGGTACACAGAAGCCACTTACAGCAGTCACAGTCACCCTGCTACTTAAATGTATTCAACTGTAAAATTTAAATTTAATGATTTTAAAGCTCTGGCTTCAGACAGATGTGAAAACACGAGGGCAGGATGTGGGTCAACAACAGAGTTTTGGCAGCAGCATTACCTGTGTAGTACAGGCAGAAGCAAGGCCACCCTCACAGTGATTTCAGCTACATGGAGCTGAAAGGTAAGGGATGTGCTCGTATTACTTCTGTGACTAAAACTGACACACCAGACTGATGAACAGGAAAAAAAACTGGGCAAAAGTACCTGCTTCCCCTTCCCCAAGCCATCAATACTCTAAGAAAACAGATGCTTTCAGTTGAAACTTAAATAAGTCAAAAAACATAAATAATGGTAGAAAGACATGACCTTGATGCCAAGTCATCATGAGAAATGTCTTCAAATTTATTATTTTGGGCACATCACTGCAGGGACTCTGAGGAAAGCCTGGAGTGCAGTAGGTCCCTGGCAGGATCATGGAGCATCCTTTGTCACAAATGATCTCGTAAGAGCAAGTTAAACCTTTAGAAGAACTCTTCCCACAGACTGGAAGCCCCCTGTGAGCATGACACCTCACACCTGGTAGGCAGCTGCAAGGGGTGTCACCTCCAAGGGCTGTCACCTCCAAGAATAGCAAGGCATTCCTGGCACAAGCAAGCAGTCCACAGAGCAGCTAGTTTGGATTATTTCCAGGGACAGCTCTTAACCAGAGCACCTTCCCTCTTGCTGAGCAGAAACCAGGCCTTTAAATGGCCATTCTGCTAATTAGCAACATTGCATCCAATCGGAAAGGCAGCCAGCTCCCAGCACATCCTTCTCCTTAACCATCTGTGCTGTTTGTCCACTGGGAGATCAGTTAACAAAAGCCTTCTGCAAAAGTGTTTCCAAACAAGCCCTAACTACAAATATGATAACGGAGCTTCTGATTCCCCAGGGTGGGCGTTCAATCTCGCAAGCCGGAAGCAAGACACAACAAACAGATCCCATTTCCAGCACCTAATGGCACTCCCAGCACTGGTCATGAGGGCTGGAATGCAGAAGCTGGCAAATGATGAAATGTGACTTTTTCCTGCTTGGGAAGCACTTTACGCGCCAGCACAAGCAGGCAACACAGAACAGTGAGCAGATTAAACACCTGGAGTGGGCAAAGGAGGACTGGGCGACCCAGGACCGTTTCAGACTAACAAAGAAGCTGCACGGCAAACCAGCCAATCTTTCCCATAGTCAGCCTGAAAAGACACAAAACCCTGGATCAACACTTCTGTCTCAGAAAGAACAAGTGTTGCTTCCAGAAACATTAACAACACAACTGAGCACTGCACTGGCAAAGGTTGTGAAGCTGTAACTGTTTCTCAAGTTTACTTTACACTGATGTTCTGATACTCTCTTTACCGAGCAAAGTTACAAAGTGTATCTCTTTGTCTTTCAAAGCAGAAAGTGCCCAGGGAAGAGTGAAGAGAACTGGACCCTGAACTGGCAGTTCCAAGCGAGTTCTCTCTCTCAGAGACTTGTGGAAGAGCTGCATGAACCCGTGACACTGTACGTACCCATCGAGTGCTGTCTTGGCCTGACTGGCTTCCTCTGACTTTGGAAAAAGCTGCTCCATTCTATTAAAAAAAAACAAAATAATAAGAAGGGGAGGAGAAGGGAGAAAGAAACCCAAAATTTCGGGTGAATCCTTGCTTTCTTAACATGACATTCAGGGGGCTTTATCCACTTTATGGTTATGGCTGGGGTTAGGCCTCTGGTCACTCAGCTACAGCACTGAATGTGAAATCATAAACAACTGCTCTGGCTTAAGTATATCTAGAAGGACAACACAAGCCCCAGGGACCTCCAGATATGCAAGGATTGCATGGTGAGGCCTCAGGTTTCCAAGTCAATGTGCCAGTAAATGTAAAATAGGAGGATGACAAACCCTGTCAGGCAAATACCACAGGGGCAAAGACAGCAGGGCTATGCCTCAGTCCTTCCAGGTGTAATCCTGGACAACTCAGTTTTAAAGACAGCATATTCACGTGAGAGTCAAGGCAGCTCATGGCTCAGCTTCTGGCTTTTCAAAAGCACAAAGAATTTCTCAGTTGTTGTTTTAACAATCAGAAACGGTGAGAAGGAAGTCGAAGGCTGCAGCAGCACCTGTCACTGACATTGACTGCACTTAATAAGGAAAGAAAAGCCAAAAACCAAGTCAGGACACTTTGAAACCTACACGGTTCTTCTGTAAAAGTAAAGGGAGTTCCTTTGTTGAGTCGGGGTTGCAACTGTAAACTATGAAGCCAGCAGAGGATTTAATTTACTGTAACATTCACCTCTTTTGCTGTTACCGAAAATCGTCTGCCTGAACATTCCAGGCCAGGTATAAAAGGAGGAACAAACAGCATTCCAGCTATAAAAGCAGGATTTAGTCTGTGACATCCGGCACATTAAGAGCACTGAGTCACAAAGCGCTAAGACGACTGAAGAAAAAGTTGGATTTCTCTCTGCAACACCAGTGTCGGAAACCCTGCAGTCAGCTGATGCTGTCTTCCTTCGGCAGAGCCCTCAGACAGCGCTCGGTTCGACTTCGGCGTCAATAAAAATCACCGAGCAACGAGAGTTGAGGGTTAAAAGCCGTGGCGGCTCCAAGCTGGCGGGGGCATCATTCCCTCCAGGAGAAAATCAGATGCCCCTGGCTGACACAGTGACTTGGATACCAGGCTGGGAACACAAACCCGACTGTACTGGTGACACCAGACACCGGCCTGGGCTCCCCCGCCCACCCTGCCGGCGTTCCCAGCGGCTCCAGGGAATTCCGGCGGCAGAGGCAGAATTCCGGAATACATACAAACGCCGATACAGCGCTCGGCGGGGAAACGCAGCCAGACGCGGGGCAGCGCGCTTCCTCTCTTACCTTCTGCGACAGGTAGAACTTGTAATAGCACAGCTGGAAGAGCAGGAAAACCAGGCTAGTCAGCGACAGGAGCGCCAGGACCACGTTCCTGTTGATTTTCTGCATCAGCGCCCGGGCGCTCCGGGAGCCGCTGCCCGGCCGCCCTCACCGTGATGCGGCTTCACGCCGGAAAGCGCCGCCGCAAAGCGCCGCCCGCCGGCGTAAAACGCCCCCCCCCCCCCCCGCTGTCGTAAATCCCCCCCATACGGAGCTCTCCCTCACCCACCCCGAGACCCCCCCCCCAAACCTCCTCAAATCCCCCCAAAACCAAGGCGGAGGTAAAACTACACACCGAGAGACACGCAGGGTTGCAATTTCTGTATTAGTACAAAACATCGCGTCACACGCGGACGGCCCCCCCCCCCCCCCCCCCCCCCCACAACTCCATGCCGGGGGGCTCCGGGCAGGGACCCCGCGGTGCGGCCCAGGGATGCTCGGCCGCCGGAATCACCGGGAACTGCGGGAGCACCGGGCTCTGCTCCGAAGGAAACCCACGGCCGGGCTGCCGCTGCCACAGGACACCCAAAAAAATAGCGACGCTGGCGCACGACACCAACGCAAGACACGGTCAGCGTCCATCCAACACCCCGCAGGCCTCAAAATAAAAACACGGACAAGCCCAACATACTCCCAAGGTGGCTCCCCCCGTCTCCATCTCAAACGTGGGAGGGGTAAGGAAACAAGATTTGTACACTGGCCTCTGTTTTTCCTGTGTTTCTAAGAAATGAACTTCTGCCCTGGCTGTTTGGTATTTGCAGAAGTATTTATATCCCCGGATGGTTTGTTGGTTTGTTTTTTTAATTATCCTGTCTGACACTGACATCCCTAGCTGCAGTTCACCTCATAGTTTTCCACAGGACAATGGGAGCTACGCTCATCTGATGTATGAAAACCTCAAGGAAAACCTTTAGTTCCTCAAAATTCAGGCTTTCAGAGTCAAAGTAACTTCAGAATACCAGCAGTCAGTACTTAAAAAAAAAAAAATTCAGCATCTCCTTTTGGTCATAGAACAGAAAGCTCCTTTTTAGCCACCACGCAGTATCAGCTCCAGAGTAATTAACAGTAAATAAGCACGTGCCTGGTAGATTGAACTACAGGGCAAAACTACAGACCTTCAAAAAGTCTAATCCACTGCCAAGGAACCACCCCTCTCCAAATCCCTGAAAGTGGATTCACAAAGGAAAAGGTAACTCCACAGGCTCCAGGTATCCCTGCCCAGCTGCAGGCACAAACCCTGCACCAACTGCAACGAAAAGCAACACTGGGAGCAGTGTGGTGTCACTCATCTTCCTATGATGATGGGTGCTGGAGAGACACTAGTTAAGAAAAAACAGTCTAAAAAGAAAAATATCTAAAGTGCTTAAGGCAATTCTTCATATCCCCAGTTACTAAAAACAATTGGACTAGATGTTAGCAGCAAAAATTTGACATCTGTGCAAACTATTATATAACAAACCCATCCTTTAAGGGTAAAAAGTCACATGTTAAAGTTCACCTAGGACATCAGTTAAACCAAAACTTGCAAGTCACAAGTCACAGTATGAAACACTTCCAAGCTTTCCTCTAACTAACTGTTAAAGAAAAATTACATTTTTACATTGGTGCATATCAAATTCACCTCGCAGATTACACTACAACTTGCTAAAAAAAAAAAAAAAACCAAAAAAACAGCTTCATAATTAAAATGCTTTTGTGGAGGGCTGGAAAATACTCATGGTTCTCACTACACATTAGCTGGTTGTAAACATCCCCTTTCTTTCCACAAAGGGAAATTTGAAGAGGAACTGCAGCTGAACACCCAAGATCAAGACAAGTGGATGGGTGGTGACAAGGAGGTGCCAGTCTGTCCTGGTGTCTGTGTACCACAGCCCTGGACTAGAACTGGTTGAAAACTGAGTTTGTAGCAGTTTATCCCCAAAAAACTCCTAGTCAGGTGTCCATTGCAATAAAATGGAAAGAGAAAAGATTATACACAGATTATTTGCATAACAATAACATCTGCAGATAATGTGTGAAACAGATGCAGACACTGTTGACCAAGAACCACGTCACTTCTGAGTATCTTTGTCCCAAAGCCCAAGCAACAGAACTGGCAGAAGAAGGTACAGTTAAACTGGGAACTATTTTGTACTTTCCTCTGCAAAGAGAGATTACAACTTCACAATGCAAATAATTAAGAGATGCTCAAGTTCCAGATACAAAATAAACATTTAGGGCTCAGCCAACCTGTCAACTTCATGATTCCTCAAGAAAAATAACACTTCCGAGAACAGGTAATTACATTTCCTTGTTAACTTTCCACTGAACATCATAGCCAGTTTATTAGAAGGTGTCTCAAGGAATTTCTCCTCCTCTTGAGAAATTGTGAGGGACAGAAAGGAGCCATTGGTAATACTGAGGTTTGACATCATTAGATGTTAATGGTTTTATGGGCTAAAGGATACATGGAAGGAAAAATTATACTGGCCCAGCAGTAAATGAGCCAAATCATTATGGACCATGAATTTATAACAGTTTTCAGGTGATACCAGAAAACAAATCTTCAGTTAGGAAACACCTGATTTAAGAGTGTACCTGAAAACTACTTATATGCTCCTCGGCTTGATTAGAGGGAAGAAAGCAGATTAAAAAAGTCTATAATAACCAAGTAATTCCCACTGGCAAACTGGGATTTTCCACGAAGAATATAACATGATTTTTCTTTTTTTAGCTCTCCCATTACTACGAATCATTTGACTACTGTTTTACTAGGCTTGCAGATAGGAGTCAAGGTAATGGAACATCTATACATATTTAATTTTCTAATGTAATTAGAATGTAATTGATGTAATTGTGACAAGCTGGAGCTAATCTCAATATACACCACTTTAAAAATGAGTTACCCATGGAAAATAGGAAGATTTTGTAGGGGGGGGGAATCATCACAGCCTGCTCTTACTGTTTCTTCATACCAGGCCTACACATTCTTATAATATCCTTCTGAAACCACACTGCTGTGATATTTGGCTAGGCTAGGCCAGCAAATCAGTCTGTTTTCAAAATGCATCTCAGAAATCACAACCTCTAATGGGAAGCCTAGTAGTAATAAAATACATAGTTAAGTAATTTGCATTAGGAGAGCTAAAAACTGGTATTTGCTATATTCTTCACAGAAAAATAGTATTTGCAACAAAACTATTATTCAAGTCCATAACAAAATGCTTGAATACAGCATTAGAAAAGTACATAGTTACAGCTCTTGATTTTTTTAAAGTAGGCAACAGTTCAGCTTTCTGACATTTTCCTGGATTCCCAGTACTGGTTCCTAACACTTTAGTCCCAAACCTTTGCACTATCAGCACCCAGGCCCTAAACAGCAGAAGGTAGCAAACCCAGCAAAATCCAATGTTCACAAGCTTCTGTGAATAGTAGCTACACAGAAAAACAAAAACATTCAGCAGCAGAAGTGTTGAACAGACATTACTAGGCAACATTGTTCAGGCTGCTTGTTGAACCACCCAATCCATTTTCACTCTTCTGAAGAGTTTTCACGGCACTTGGCACCTGCAATCCAGTACTCACTGTGAGCCCACCACACCAGATCTGGAGGGGGAAAGAAAAAAAAAATCTGCATTATGAACCAAACATGTCTCTCCTCCCATCCCACAATTAACTAGCACAAACACAGCTGCCTGTCTTCTGTCACGGCACTCTGTAAACCATTCCAATCACAGACATGCTAATTTTTTAGTCCATAAATTCTAAAATGCTTCACATGCTATGCTTCATAACTAGTACTATGCTTCAAGACCTAGTACTCAAACCACTTGCTCCTAACTAGAAAAATTCTTTGAAGGCCAGTGTGCCAGCAGCAAGTGGAGTGACAATGAAAAGCAACTCTCACTATGCTCCAGTGCCTGAAAGCAGTGCTTATTTCTGCCATGTCATGCTAAAATTTTTTAGCCTAAACATATTACAAACAAAAAGTGTTTGAGAAGCTCCAGAGGCACAGGTACCAGTGACTTCTACTCTACACATGAAAGAATGCTGTATTTTCATGTTTATAAGTAAGTTTGAGAGGTGTAATTAAGTAGTTTGTCATTTTTACTTGTCCTGTTCAGCTAATAAGGCTGCTGTCACTCCGTGTGAGGAGCTGGCTGTGTGAGGTACAGAGGGATAGCCTGAATTTTGGCAAGCTACTGTTTCCCCATATGACTTGGGAAATGAATTTATATGAGTCAGCCTTTGCTATGCTATAGGATGGCCAACACATGTATCCCAGCATTTCTCAAGCTGTTCTCTTCCCCCCATGCTGAAAAGAATCAGCAAGGCAAATAAACAGCCATGAAAAACATCTAGGCCTGTTAAAATCCAAGGCCTACACACCCTGCTCCCAAAGCATGATGCACTTTATGGCACCTTACAACACAGCTGAGGCCTCCCAGTTCAGCTAAACAAATTACTTAAATCATTAAAGAGAATCTAATACTCAGTAACTAATCCTCCTCCTGTGCATTTTGGGCAAGGTTTGAGCCTTTAACACTGCTGAAAGTTATTGCCAATTAGCTTAGAGCCACAAAAAAGAGAGCACTGAACCGACTGGCAAGAAAATCCCACTGAGCTTTTAAAGCTGTGAAACCTGGAGACTTTTTTCCACTGGGAAACTTCTGGTGTTGTTCTGTCCCATGACACCTGCTCTGATGGCTCAGAGCATGCTGGACTCCATCAGTTTGGATCAATTATGCAGCAGGCTCATCAGCCACTGCAAGGTACTCTTAACTTCCCATACACAAATTTAATGATTTCTGTTTACATAGCTGAGACATCCCAGTGCAGAGTCCTGCCGGGGTTCTACTGTAAGCACCACACGACATCCAAAGGAAAATAGTTGAACACTTTCAAAAATTACCAGTCAGCCAAACCAAGTGCTTCCAGTTTCCTTCTTAAAAAAAAAAAAAGAAATTAAATCTGAATTCAGTGCTAGAAACTGTAAGATTTTATAAATACTGACCATGAAGCCTGGTAGCAATGGTTGGGTGAACTTTGTTCTGAAGGTGTGTAACAGCGCCTTTGAGTTTGCGTTATAAAATGACAGCTGACCTGAGAGAGAGAGAGAGAGAGAGAGAGAGAGAGAAAACAACTTGAAATTCAGCTTAACCATAGTTTAAGCTATGATGCTGTTGGCTGCCTAACTTGTACAAAAAAAACCTGATTTGTTTCCAGGATGCACTAAGTGCAGTCCAAAAGAGTGAAAATTCACTATTTTCAGTGAATTTCAGTAGCTCTGTCACACAGATGAACTCAGTGCGTTTGACATGACAAGCACTTAGGCTCTGTGTTGCCATACAAGACTGGATCAGTCTGGAAGTAATGCACCTCTTCAGCTTTGCACTGCTCCAACTCAACAGAAATAGTAGCTAACTCTTTTTGCTATATCTCCTAAAGGTGTAATTTACCTCCATCGAAGTCACAGTATACTCCTATTCTGTCTGGGACAGGTATATCTAGAGTCTTTGCTTTATTGTTATGCTTTGCTGAGAATGTGGTTTGCAGCCAGTTGTTGATATGGATGCACCAGCTGGAATTAGTCTTTCCCAGCTGGTCAAACTTCCCCGGGTTTCTGTATGTTACTCCCACGCTGTAGGATTTGCAGTCCTTCTGGGCTCTCACTTCCCAGTAATGCTGTCCACTTTCAACAGCAGTGTCTCCTACCAAGAGAGATACATTTAATTACAACTGAGTGTAATTAATTACAATTGAGTGTACATTACAGTGCTGCCTTCCAAATAGGCACCAGTGCTGCCTTTTCTACTTTATTTTAAGGCAAAGAGATAAAATCTGAACTATAAGGAATAAGAAAATTGTACAATAGAATATAAATATAAAACAGAATAATGAGACTGTATTTACCTTGTTCATCACAAGATGTTTAACACCAATTTATGCTTAAAAGCAATGAATGTCAGTCACTAAGAGCTTCGTAATAAAGAGCAGAGTTGAAGATGCAAAAATCTGGTGTCATATGGGCAAAGTGCTCTGGGCAGGACAATGCTGAGTACACAGCCTTGAACAATCACAAACTTTCCCTCTAATTCTTGCCTGATCTGCCCTTTCCTAACAGAGCAAACAAGTTCAACTCACCCAGCACTGTGTAGGATTCACCAGCAAAGCGATCCCGGCCGCCCCTCGCCGAGGCTCTTGGGCTGTTAGTGGATCTCTTCGGAGACGCTGTGTTGCTTCTAAAGGAGAGATGAACCACTCAAAACTTGGACACAGCGACAGAAATGCACACTCAGGTGTCCCCGAGTCCATCAGGTGCAAGAGACATACCCAAACACTTGAAATGACACATTAGTTCATGCCTCTAACAGCATGCATGCACAGGGGCTGAGAGGGAAGAGGTGACAGACAAACAAAACGTACAAAGTGTTGTACAAAACAAGTTCAGAGGCAGCTGAGAATGGAAACAGAGGGGGGGAAAAAAAGCAGATGTGTGGCACGTGATTTGAATGAAACACTTTGGGATGGGGAATATTCTAATGAGCAATCAGTTGTATAAAAGAATAATTTTAACCTAATGAGGTTTTCAAGCTTTTTTTTTTACCTCGGTTAGGCCCTCAGAAAGAATTACCAATAATTTAACCATTAAGCCAAGTGAAGACTATCTGCAATATTCTGCAGTAGACAGAGAATCACATCTGATTACTATTTTAAAGGCAATCAGTAGCAAAGAATTCTAACTTCTCAGAAATAGCTGTGCGGTTTACAGTTTAATTTCATTGACAAGAACCCCAAAAAAGTACAATGGCAGTCTCTGAAATACACTTGATAAGTAATTTTCAGTTTCTCATCCTCTGGAGTATATCACACATTAGCTTTGGAAGAGATACCACCCACAGAAGAGTTTTCTCTCCAACTTCTTCAGCTACAATTTGGTAAAGCTACTTGCTACTTTCATGTCCATTAATACAGTGAAATTCAGCTTGTTTTCTTTCCAATTCATTCATTATTCTCATAAACCATTTCAGAAAAGGTTAGGAAATGTCCCTTTTGCCTAATACCATCATGAAAATAAAGTCACATGGGAATCAAAAGCTAAGTGATACTAAGCTGCCATACATAAGTATGCTAAAATCTAGTTCATGACCAAGTTTGTTTCATTCCATTTACAGAAGTCTGCAAAAAAATCACTGATGAAAAAGCTGTTTACTTGAGCATCACCATTTAGCATGCAATAGAAGACAACTATGCTTCCAAATTGCTCACAAGAGCTACATGAAGGGGGTAGGTGTATATTGTGCAGGTGAACCACATCAAGTGCTTTTGGATTTTATGAACATGGGGGACGCTGCAGTTTACTTACCAAAGGAAAAAGTTAGCAAGTGATAGCATGAACAAAAAAAAAAAAAAAAAAAAAAAAAAAAAAAAAAAAAAAAGCAAAGCCAAGAATTAAAGCATCATTTCAGAGGGAGGCACTCTGCAGATTCCATCCTGCTTCATCTGCATCAGACATCATCCACTCACATTCCCAACAAACGCTGCTGAAAATTTTCTATTAGACCCAGTAAAAATGGGTTATGCAGAAAGCAACGTAGCAATGTGGCCATTTACAGAATCACAGTAAAAAATGCAGGCACTTTGCTAGAATTTTCTCAAGGTTAAGTAAGCATTAAAAGCTTCTTGGTATCATTTATTTTGTTCAAGTCTGTAAGTGGCCACTGCATGTGCTTTGTCCTCTCAAAATTTAATAGCCTTTATCAGTTCAGAAAATTGCACTGACTATTTGACATAAAAGCTTAAAAAAAACAGTTGCTCAGGCTTTTTTTTCCTCCACAGTGCTTAAGTCTCCCTTCCAATGGAAGGCAGCAAATTTCATAGCAGGAAGTCAGTTTCATGCCCATTTTCCAGTAGAGCACAGTCCTTATTAGCCAGTAACTGACACATTTCTTCCACAATTCAGTGGCCAGATATCCTTGTCTCATTGTTTAGGATTGTTGCCTACAGCACTGCAATTAGTCCCTGTTTTCTCATCCATTTCAGCAAACAGAACATATTCCAAGCAAGATGTATTCTCTTCTGGAGAAGAAATGTCAAGGAAGGAGATCAGAAATTATTGAAAGGCTTTCTTCTGGTCTAATAAATTAGAGATAATTAAGAATTTTGTTGCCATCATGTGTTTCCAACCCTTAAAAACTGCACATACGCTGTTCAAAGTAACTATACTGCAATTTTTTTTTCCCCACCTCCCATGGAGTCAGCTCCAAATTTCCCCTCTAAAGCAGGCATCTCACAGATGCTTTTAAGAAGAAACAAAAGCCTCCTACAAGAACAAAGCTCATCTAAATCCCCTGCTAGAAAAGGTCAGTCTGAGATGCAAAGTTAAATGTGCAACCATGTCCTTCTACCAAAGAAAGCTGAGCCAAGAACTTGGGAAGTTCTCTACTGACAGCTACAGAGAGAGACCAAAATATTAAATTCCCTGAGCTGAGCAAGTAGGAGCAGCTCCTTAGTTTTAAAACTAAGTTTAGCAGAAATTGCTATACTTTGTGTAGTAGAACTACTGACACTGCATGGCTTCAAGAGCTCATTTTGCTTTTTACATAAGCTTTTCTTTACTCATGATTTCAAATCAGGGATAGATCCACCTGATAGATGAATACAGGGGAATAAAACCTGTAAGAAATTAGGATCCTGGGCATTTCTTTTGGTCCCACAACTTCTAAACCAACAAGAGAGAACAAGAGAGCAAAAATAGGAGAAGTAATTTCTCAAAAAGGTGAAAAACAGTGAAAAAATGTGACACTAAAAAAGCACAACTACACAAGGAATAGGAGAATATTTGACCTAACTTTACATCTCAAAAAACCAGGATTTCTCATTTTGAACAATTGGTTCTGCAATTCAAATGGCCATGAAGCTTTTAACACATGCCATCGTGCTTCATCCTCTTCAAACATGTAATAACACTTACTTCTTACCCTCTGATGTCTAGTAACAGCTACAGCACAAGTTCAGAAACAAAGAGGTTTTCAGATTCAAAAATAAGAACAAAAAAATTATTTTAAAGTTCTCAGAAAGGAGATCTTTACCGTATTTGTAAAAAACATGCCAAAGGGTTAAGAAAGCATTAATATGTCTGTATATAACAGGGATCTTTGGACAATTATTAAAAATATATTATGCCCTTCCAACCATTTCTAATCAGGTTTCATACACATTAGGATGAATCCTTCCAGAAAGACTCTCTTCCAGTCACTGGAGAATATATACATAATCTCTGTGAATCCAAAATAAACTGCAAAGTAACTTCTAAATGTGCATGTGCACTGTTACTGATAAAGGCTATTAGATTTGTTTCTCATGACATCAAGCAAAGGAAAGTAGCAGAGATTCCCAACAAAACTAGGTGCTAGATCCTAGGGATAAGACATATTATCACCTTCTATTGCTCTTCAGCAGAGGATTCTGGCCACTGTCGACAGAAATAAGTCGTCATTAAAGAGCTGTTCCATTACTACAGCAAATTATCCCCATTTTTAAAATCCCAACAGAATTCTGTCATGCTTCTGGCAATATATGCCTATGGAGAATGTATTTGTTCATAAATTATCTCAAGGTGTGCACGTGGAAAGCCAATAATTCGTGGCTGAGGGAGTAGTCAGTTGTGTGGACCCATTCCCACCGAGTACCCCCAAAGCCCAAGAGGTCAGGTACAAACTGGAGAGTGGGGCCATAGGCTCTGTACAGATCCAGCTGAACAACAGGCTCACAGCTCTCCAGGTGAGGGAAATCCACACAGCAGGACAGGCTGAGGGACACCTGAGGGAAGAACAGCTCTGCAGAAAAGCCACTGAGAGTTTGGGAAGCAAGAAACTGACAACAACACCCTGCACCCTCGTGGCAGAGGTAGTCAACCACATCCAGCCTGCAGCCACAACACAGTGACCAGGAGCCCAAGGCAAGTGACGACTCCTCTCCTTTTGGCAGCTGTCAGACTGACCCTGAAGCCCTCCTGTGTCCAGGTCCGGCTTCCTTGGATTTATACCCTGACATACCAGAGCACATCCCATGGAAAGCCAACACCACAATTAAGGGTGTGAAGCACAGAAACACAGTTGGCTTTGCTCAGCCTGAGAAAGACAAAAACCAATTGCTGTCTTTAACAAGGCAACAGGAAAGGGAGCAGGGAAGATCAAGCCAGCCTTTCCTCAGAGGAGGTCACACTGATGGCTGAGAGGCACCTGGGACTCACTGCACCACAGGGAACTCCACTCAGGTACCAGGATATTCCTCCCCTCCCATAAAAGTGGCCTGGAATAGAGGGCTAGCAAGTTAACGCATTCTTCATCCACACATTCTTCATCCTTGGATATATTCAAGGCTCAGCCAGAGTAGACAAAGTTAAATGTTCTTCCAACAGTATTTATCCTGTGACTCAGAAGAGCAGACATCTAACAATCTACCAAGAGCTCTGCTGAAGTTAAGTGTTTTTCCTGGATGAAAACAGTATGTTTAGAGCTACCACTTCCACAATAATTACGTTTCATTATCCACTACCTTTTGTGGCTGTTTTATCAGTACGTTTTCCCTTCCAATGAGGGTTTAAGATACATTCACACATCACCTACATACCATATCAATTTTATTTAACCTTTTCTTTCTCAAAAGGACAAGGCAGTCAGTCAGCTCTTTCCTTATTTTTTTTTTATAGTAGAAATGCTGTCTATTCACCAGAACCAACCTCCAACACTAATAAACACAGAATTACATCAGCTGCCTGTTCACATTTACCTTATCTACTGTCCTGGACTTACGTAGCAAGGTTTTGGTACCAGGAGAAGGAGAAACCATAGAGCAGGCAGGTGGGCACCTGGTGGGTAGCCAAGGTCAATCCACCACACCTACACTTTAGCTCACCACACTGAATGATACCCTAACAAATGCATTTTTAAAATAAGTAGGTATTATTTAACAATTTTGACACAATTCTAGCCTCTACATCTGTGGGACAGAGGAAGGAAAATTAAAAAATTAAAATTTCTTCCAGAGAAACATTTCTGAATGAAAATTCTTTCCATGTCCCACCCTCCTCAAGTAGTTTAATTCCCTCCTGCCCTCTTCCTTTAATTGCCAGATGAGATATCCCATATACTAACAAAACAGTTCTTACCTGTTTTTATTTTCCTTCCCTTTTATTTTTTCTTGGCCTTTGCCTCCAGTAGGATCCCATTCAACATAGGTGTCTTCAACTTTCAGGTTCAGGTGAGAAGTAGTACTGTCCAAACTGAACACAAATGCTGGTCAAGACAAAATAGAAAACAGTGAAATGGTACAATGTTCTCTCCCAGTGGTGGCTGTTCACAGAAAATGATACAAGCAGTAGTAAAATTGTAGCAGAGTTTTACTGAACACAATGGAAACATCATCTTTTCAGTCTCACGGTTGCAATCAAAAAGCTAATACAACAGGCTGAATTTCCTAAATGTATTTACAGACTGTTCTATAAATGTCCTAATACCATCAGATATTACAGTCTGACCCTGAAAGAACATATACTTGAGATTTATTTTAAAGAGTTCAGAGCTCAAAAATGCACAAGTGTAAACAACAGTCGGTTTAAGCCCATGGACAAGGAAACTGATTTTCTACCGGTTGATTATTAAGGAAAGTGAATTAAGTGTTCACCCAGGAATAATGAAAACAATATGGGAAGCTTGGTAACTGCCCAAACAATCAAAATCAGAATTACTTTTCTGGCACTGGAGTAGGGAAGTATATGACTACTAAATGGGTACTATGTCTCTGATAATAATTGTTCCTTAAGAGTATTAAAATAATCCTAGAAAAGTTACCAGAATGCCCCTCAGCTCATTCAAATTGTATATAGCTTTATTCTTATGAAGTAACATTCAAAAGGAACAGAATTTATACTTATATAAATTTATATAGTTGATACCAGTCAACTGATTTTGCCCTTTACACCAGACCTGGCTGTAAATCAAGCCTCAGGATCACTCCCTTACCTTATAAGTAAAGATTTCTGTTCTGTCACAAAACATTCCTTCCAAGAAATTTCTCTTTCAATTTATTTACGAAATGATGTTAGGAAGCCAACTTAACAATTCCCAGATCAGCTGATTTCTAACACGATGACCATTCACCTTCAGCAATTTGAGGCTGCCAACTTTTTAAGTATTGACAATTTTAAGTATTTTTAAGAAATTTTTAGAAATTGCAGCTACAAAGTCAAGAAAACCCTTTCGAGCAACTTCTAGTTAGAGAAAGCTGTGTCTGTCACTAATAACAGGAAAATCACACCAACTGTTTAGATGCCCTGAGAGTCATCCACAACATTCATCCTTCTTCGCGCTGTATGTTGGCATCATGCAGCAGCACATGGGACTGTCACTCCACAGTTCAAAGCAACCAACACCAAGCTTTTGGAGAAGGTGACATTAACTGCCCCATTTTTTCAGGGTCTGAATGCCAAAAGGGCAGCTTTGTGCCAATAAGCTTCTTAATCCTTTACAGTTGTTTTCCTTTCCACTTAGGAAGTGTTTCAGCAGACTGAACATACAGGTTCATATACAAAGGCAGAGGAGTTCAAGTGCAGGGTTTTCACCACAGATAAGGTTTAAGAGTTTTTAAAATTTTACCTTTGGTTTCCAGAGTCACAGGGTCGGAGTATTCACCTGCCACAGCTTTGTTGCAAGCTTGTACTCTAAGGTTCATGTATTTTGTATCAAATTTCAGACCTACAAAGTGAATGTTTAGAAACTTGAAATCATGTTGATTACTGACAACTCCTACAAGACTAAGATCTACCCCATGCAGCAGTCTTGCATTTATCTCAGTTTTCAAAAATCATGCTTGAATACCTGTGTGAAATTTATTTAGCACACAATGTTTTGCAAAACATTCAAGTCAAAACAAAAGACAGAACTGTTATTGTACAAAGCACCCAAGACTAATGTGATATAATGGCAGCTTCATTATATGCAGAAAAAGGGGCATTTTGCTATACTTCCAAGCATAAAAAGTTACATCAGTATGCTTGGGTTTGAAGTATAAAAACCCTTTACCTGATAATGTGTATTGAGTAGCTTTAATGTAGTCGACCAGCTCCCAGTGCTGTTCACCTTTTAGTCGAGGGAGCCCATCAAAGTTGGTTTTCCTATACTCCAGCACAAAATGATCAATTCTGCTGTCCTCCTCAGGCATTCTCCACGCTACTGTGATGCAGTTGTCAGCAACCAGACATGCTGCTACATCTATCTCTGGAGCTTTAGGGACTGCAGAAAGACAAGCACACAGGTCAGTTTAAAGAAGAGAAGGCTCAAGTAGAGCAGATTTACAATTGTGAACCTACATTTGGAATAAATACCACACAGGAAGAACATTAGGAAGCAAACTTCTGTTTCTAAGTCTTTGGAAGGCAAGTTCAGCTGCACTCCTCACACAACATCACTTACATTTATTTCCATCACTACAGACACTAATATTTTCCACTAGCTTCTCTTCAGTTACCCAGTTTTCTTACTTTTTCATCCCTTTGTCTTGAAAGGAGGGGAAACAATTCCTAAAGCCCACTAAAGACTGAAGTTTTGTTTACAGACAACAGAATTCTATTTCTGTGAAATCAAAGAGCACTTAGGTCTCTGGAAAAAAGTTTTGAAAAAGAAGGCATATACGTACTATTTGCAGTGCCTAAAGGACATGCAAGGAAGACTTCTGCAGGAACTGAAAAAGAGGTTTTACTGTTTTCATTTTTTGGAGGCCAGGTCTGCAACACCCTTTTCCTTTGTTTCAGCATTGACAATAGCTTGAAATAGATATAAAGGTGGCCTGCAAGTCAATGTATCAAGCAGGAACATCAAAAAAGTAGAATACTGATGCATCTGTGGAACTGATAGGCCTACAGATTTTGTCTGTCAAAAGCCATCTCTTTTCTGAACACTCAAACCCTTAACTGTGCTGTTCTACAGAGGTCCCCATGACGAAGTCCTAACTTCACACAGGTCGCCTTGATAAAGTTGAAACAACTTTTTCCAGAACAGATTATTCACCACAAGTCCCCTCCACAATGACTGATGACAATCAGCTTCACATTACCTACAGCTGAGTCACTTAGAGATGTGTAATTTCTCTATCTAGACACAAACCCCTCCTAGCTACAGCAGGTCCACCAGAAGCAGAAAGCCTAATTTGCTTTATGAACACTACCTTCACACTTTATCTTTGTGATCTGTTCCAATATTTTAACCCAGCACTACTAAAACAAACCCTTTTGCCCTCACACATCCCTGCAGTTTAAGCCAAGAAGGAACTTACACTGAAACTGGGGGTATAGGTTTTAAATGCTTGATGGTCAGGCCAGCTGACCCCAACTGGCCCAAGGATATTCCAGACCATAGGATGTCATGCTCAGAGTATAAAATAGTGGGGGGAAGGAAGGGAGGGGGGAGATATTTGGAGTGACAGCATCTTGTCTTCCAAACCCTCTGCTATAGGGAATGGAGCTTTCCTGGGGATGGATGAACAGCTGCCTGCCCATGGTAAGCAGCAAATTAAGTCACTTACACAGCTTTTGCTTTACCTCTTAAACTGTGTTTATCTCAATCCACAATTTTTCTCACTTTTACCCTTCTTATTCTCTTCCCTACCCTGCCTGTGTGGTGCCTGCTGGGGGTTGAAGTACAAAGAAGTCTCAAGTGTTAATTACATCCATTTGAACCAAGCTTTAAAGTCATCCAATAATAATTTGAGAAGATCCCTTCAAAGAAAAATTAAGATTAGGACAATTATTTCAGCATATGTGTCTCTAAGTTTAGTTAACTACCCCAATTATTTTTATCACGGTGTAAGATACCAGGTAAAGAGTCTTCCACCTACTCAGGGTGACCAAGTCTTAAGCATAATTCTGGCAAGCAGTATTCAAACTACCACAACACCAAACCTGTTGTCAACTTCCCACACTAGGACATTAGTATTTCATTGTGTATGAAGATTTGCTCAGTGCAAATTTGCCTGCAACAGTTTGAACTTTTGGTGTCTGGGTAATTTGGACGCTTGGCACTACAGTAGAAAAAGCAAGATTGATACCCAGACAGTCAATTTTCCTGCTTACAAGTCAGAGGCCAAATTTAAATTCCTACGTATTTGACAAGGAAAAATGTACAAGATGGGTCATACTAAATAATACCTTTATCTAGATGCAAAATTTGGTTCAAACTTGCTGTTAAATCTTTACACTCCCAATCCCAACATGTGCACTGTTCCCTTAGCTGTGAAAGGCAGGGCAATGATTGACATTCAGAGTCCAAGACTAGAAGGTGAATTTCTGCCTGGACACTGCCAGCTGACCACTAGGAATAACACTGGTCATTTACTACACCTGCTACCCCATATTGTATCTGCAACACATAGGGCAGAAATGAAAACTGATGCTGCCAAGTCCTTAACAGATTTGCATTTGTGACCTAGAGATGAAACAACTTTACACCCCTGCCAGCAGTGTTCTTGTCAATATATTCTCAGTAACAGCCAAGGGCAAAGTGTTTTAAATAGGAAACCAATAGGAATAAAAAGGTATGAAAGATACACACTGGTCTAATGCACCTAGGTTTACTGTCAAGCAGTAGTAGATGGATTAATATACGTTTTGTAGTATGGTAATATCACTGTACTAATAGACTGTCCATCTCCTGTATTTCAGATCATTTCACCACTCTTGTAAGCAATGCATTAGTTTACAGTTCCACACATAACACTCCAGCACATGAGCAGGACTCTGGGGTGTCACTCAGCATCAAGCTGGCAGAGATAGTCCTGAGAAACCTCAGGTGACTTCATGGAGTACAGAGGAATTGACAACTCAGGAAAAAACATGGTCTGGAAGATTCATTCTCATTTCTCAGACCAATGGCATTTTTCAAAATGCTGTCTTATGTAGAAAGTAACTCAATAAAACTAGAAAACTCTCACCCTCAAGGTACTCAATTTAACATACAATGAGTAAGAATGAGTTTAGGTACTCTGAAAAATTTGCTTATTAGGGCACAAGAGGTGTGGTTGTCCTTTGGTTGGTTTAAATACAGCAAGTTGTTCACATAGCAACAAATTAAACTCACTGGGTATGGATTTTACCTGGCAAAAACTTCACAGCTTGGAGCATGCGCTTTTCCAAAGCGAAGTCCACCATCATATGAGTCATACTGTCACTGACTTTTGGTTTCAGAGAGAGGCGGAATGCTGAAGCCACTGTGACACTAAAGCCAAGAAAGCAGCATTAGCAAAATGTATTTTACATTGTCAAGTCCTATATCCCATTTTCCAAAACAGCAGTCGGACAATCTGTATCACTGACGTCAAACTACCAATCAAAGATTAGAACATTTTTCTAACACATAATTGTTTGTCATTCAGCACACTCAAAATAGAAAGTTTTGCTAATGTGACTGTCTCAGAATAATGGTGTGAGCTACCAGCTGTTCCATATTACTAAGCAAATAAATACTAACAAGGTGGCTAAAGAAAAGTTTAAGACTTTATACTAGTGACAAAAAACATGGATAAGAAACAAAACAAAGTTCGTATCACTTGACATAAATTCAGCAAGTATGAAAAGTCTGAAGTAGTGCAGACTCAGGATCATGTTTAGGCACTCCTAAACAGCAATTAACAACCTGACTATGCCGATTTTATATCTATCTATGACCTTATCAGGGGATGAAGAGTTTGTTTTCAAGCTGCAGATTAGAACATGCAAGTACCAGACCAGAACTTCCATTCAACAAAGGCAAATGCAGGGTCCTGCACCTGGGCAGAAATAACCCCAAGGAGCAGCACAGGCCGGGGTGATCTGCTGGAACATGGCTCTGCAGAGAAGGACCTGGAGGTCCTGGGGGACAAACAGCTGTCCCCGAGCCAGCAGAGTGTCCTGGGCACAAGGAGGCCAATGGGATCCTGGGGTGCACTCAGAAGGGCATTGCCAGCAGGTCAGGGAGGGATCCTGCCCCTCTGCCCAGCCCTGGGAGGCAGCTCTGGAGCGCTGTGTCCAGCTCTGGCTCCTCAGCACAGGAGGGACACGGAGCTCCTGGAGCGGAGCCAGCAGAGGCTGTGGAGCTGAGGAAGGGCCTGGAGCATCTCCCTGCTGAGGAAAGGCTGAGGGAACTGGGGCTGTTCAGCCTCAAGAGGAGCCCCAGCTGAGAGGGGCCCTCAGCCCTGGGTGTCCCTGGCTGCCCCCAGCAGGGCCCAGGCTCTGCTCTGTGGGGCCCAGCAATGGCACCAGAGCAATGGGCAGGAACTGATGCCTGGGAAACTCCCTCTGAACATGAGGAAGAACTTCTTCCCTGTGCAGGGACCAAGCACTGAGCAGATTGCCAGGAGAGGCTGTGGAGTCTCCCTCACTGGGGATATTGCAGAACCCTCTGGACACAATCCTGTGCCCTGTGCTCTGGGATGGCCTCGCTTGAGCAGGGAGGTGGGACCAGATGAGTCACTGTTGTCCCTTCCAGCCTGACCCATCCTGGGATTCTGTGAAGCACAGCTCCCATTTCCACTCTTGAAATCTTAGCTCAGTACTTATTCTGAACAACCTCAAGTCATTTCTGTTCTCCAACTACACCACCAAAAAAAAAAAAAAAAGGCTCTCCTATTATTATCTATCTATGAAGACACCAGGCCATGCAGCAGATTTTGAGTAACAGCACAGAGGTCCCAACTACTCCTTAAAAAAAAAAAAAAAAAAAAAGATTCTCAACTACCAAGTACTATATATACCACAAAAGTCAACTGCCAAGACATGGATCCATTTTACACCCAGAGATATGTGGCACCTTTAGAACACCTAAGGCATGCCACTTCCTGCACTTCACTAGTATGTAAGAGAGGTTGTGCACTAACCACAGATACCTCAAAGAACACTGAAAAACCAAAAAATCTGGTAATGGGGAAGGTGGAGGAAATGTGAAGTTTAATAATAAAGATATATGCAAGTCAGGAGTGATGAGCTTTGCAATTTTGGGATAGGAGACAATTATGAGACTGAGCTGAACATCATGAAAGACAATTCAATTGATCTCCCAAGACAGAGCTCACATTCTGAAATTCAGTATGGGCTGCCTAGCACATTAGTGTTCAGCCAGATGGGTAGAGTAAATCTCTCCTTAAGGAAGAATAATCCTCTGATTAGCAGCAAGAGAACACCAGGGAACAGTCAGCTTCAGACATCTTTTTAACTTCTGCTCAGACACCAGTCTTGGACAGAGAACCACAGAGGATTTGGTGAGAATTTTGAGAAACCAGAAGAGGATGCTTATTACTGATAAAAAGTATTAAGAGTCCCATCACTGACACTATCCGCTATCCCTCTGATCTCTTATGGATACTAAATATTCACCCTTGGAAAAGCAAAGATTAATTTAAAATCTAACAATTACCCATTTTACACAGAGGTTCAAAGAATTTAGTAAATCAGACCTTCACTGAAAAACCTGTACATTGAAAGCCAACCTATTTTGTCCACAAGAGCAACAACATCCTGTGAGCTGCTTCTCAAAATACTATGCACATCATAGAAGGTTTTCTGAACCAGAAGGTCATACTCTTGGAATAGAGTTAGCATTCTTCCAAGTGAAGAAAAATGGCCTTAGTAGTGATTTTGAAACAGCAAAGTTTTGCTTTTTAAACAATAGTTCAAAGAAAAGCTACCAGAAATAATAATTTCATGGTCACTAGTGTCACCAGAAGTACTTCAACAGCAACATTTTTTTACATTTTGAAGGAAAATTAGCTAGCAAAAGTCTTTAAGCACTTGGGAAAAAACCAAACCAACAAAATTCTCCCACAACTTGAAGGGGCAGAGTCAGCTTGAAACACCATTAAATTTCAGCCGTGAGGTATTAATAACAAATAAGCTTATTAACAATAATAATTAATGATATACATTTATATTTGAAGACCTAATAATTACAGCACCAGCTGATGCAGAGCTCTACTTCCCTGCATCAAAAACATCTTTTTATTTAAAGTTATGAAAAGCCAAGAAAAACACTACACGAGCAGCACAGAAGTTTTTAGCTCCCCCTCAAAAGTTGTAATAACTAACACTTAGGAAAGAGTCAATTAATTTGATTAAAGCTGACTATGGCCCTTTCAAAGTAAATGCATTTTCAAGGATAAGATTAATCCAAAGACATAAAAGTGATAGATTTTGTACTGTACCTATCTTTGATCTGTCTGGCAGCCTTGATGCATGTCAGGGAGAAGAGAGAGAAAGTAGTTAGTATTTCCATGCAAGTATCAATGGCAGTAACATGCAAGAAGGCCAAGAACAATCTCTGCTGCATTGCTCAGAGTTGAAGTTCAAAAAAAGTTTAAGATTTTCCTCAAAATAAACTGTCCCATGAAGCATGTTAATAGCATGGGTTAGCACAGCAACACCATAGCATCTGGGGAAAAAAACCTGGTTTCCAGAACTACACCGAACCAATTCCAAATTACTCAACTTTGAGTGTGACCTAGTATTTCCAGACTTCTCTCAATCAGAGTTACTCTCCGTGGCTTTTTAAAAGAGCTACGGAACCAAGTCAAAAACATTTAACTGACATAGTGTTTTCTTTAAAACTAAGAAGTGGTTATTAGTGTCAAGTAACCATACCTGACTTGCTGAACTACATACCACAGCATGCATGCCCTGATAAATAAGAAAAGATACGACTTATTCTAACTTCTCCTCTGAAAGTTAGGAAGTATTGTTGGAAAAGTATAACAAAAGACTCTCTCTGTATGGCAGCATTCAAAAAGGACAGCAAGCAGCTCTTCTCAAATGATAACACTGAAACAGATGCAGAAGTGATGACATCTAAAAGATAAACATCAACCAGCATGTGGAAAAACAAAAATCCCTCTCCTTCACCAAAAGGAGCTGCAAACCTAAGACAAAAGGTTATTGTTGAAGTAGTGAGGGCTTGGTTGTGCCTGTTGAATCCAGGCTTGGAGTTAATATTGCTCCTTGATCTAGCTGCTCATTCAGCTGAATTATCTTCCCTTTCAAAGAGACAAGAATCATCAGGCAGCTTCCCAGTCTGAAGTCAAAAGTGGAGAACTTTCCAATTTTTCACTAAATGCAAATCACACTGAAAAAAATAAATAGGAAATCAGGCTGTCACTGCTACAAAACCAATCGTATATTCCTAAAGTGGGAAGCAGGAATAAATAAAGCAACTGCTTAGAAATATTTTAGCTTAAGAGGTAGCTTTATTTTATCTCAAAACAAAGTTATTTCAGGAACTATTGACTGATTTTCCTACATGACAGCTGCAGATAAAACAGAGCTACTTCACAACAAAATCCTTGGGTTTAATCTCCATGTCTTGTAAACTATGTGGTAGCCAGGACTCAACATCTTCTGTAAGACAGACCCAGCTTAACTTCATTGACTTTAGTTTGTTTCAAAGCTACTGACAGAGAAGGATCAGCCCACCCCAGAGGAGCTGCTCAGCAGTGTCTGATCACATCCTACCTAACCACTGAACCCTCCTGCAATCTTCCACTCATGTTCTTTTGACTTCCAGGTAAATCAACTCAGAGTAAAGCCACCAAAAAAAAAAAATAGAAAAAAAAATCTAAAAATAATCTTATACTAATTGTTCCTGAACTGATTTACTGGAGCATCCAAAGAAAATCTGTGCCAATACAGGAGTCAGGGCTGGAGATGCTCCTTCACAAACACTTGCTATTCCTAGCAGCAGAGTAATAGAATTAGCTGCCTAATAGCCAAGGCAGTATTACCTTAAAATGTCATCCCCAAATGCACAAGTGCAATACCAGTATCAAATCCTACATATTAGAGCTCATTGAATTGGATTCAGTATCTTAAGCTTCAGACTCCAAATCTGAAGAGGCTTCCCCCCAGCAAATGTTCAGACAGCTTTCCCTGGTGTATTTGATTGGAAAAAAGCATTAGAGAGATCTGAAACAGAACAACTTCCAAGAAAGTCAAAGCTGCATTTTGCATAGCATTCAAGAGCTAGCTTAATTTTTTGCTACAAGACAGAAAGGACAGCTCCAGCTAAAGAAAAAAATAGTGTTTAGGAATTGCTACTCTTAAAAGCAAATAAATCAAAGCTGACACCCAGAAAGCATGACAGCACACAAACATGCAGCCAAAAGGTAAAACTGACACAGGAAGACAGCTTTCCCCCTTGCTCTTTTAAACTGATTTGTGTGCTTGTTTCCATTAAAATGCAAAGAGAAAAAAAAGCTGGGCTTGGATTTGGCGTGGCTGATCCCACTGCTACCACGAGGATTACTGCAGCAAGCATTAGCGTACTGATTCACTGTATATGTGGAACTGTTTCCTTAATTTACAAGTATATTCTTCCAGTTAGATACAAGTCATTTCACCCTCACTTTCTGGGGTCATCCCTGCAAGTTTGCCTATCAATTGTCTAGGAGAAGGCCTTGTATTCCCTCCCCCCACCCTAACTAAGGAAAAAACCCAACTTCTTTTATCAGAAATTGCATAAAAATTCAGGACTACAGTGCTTAACTTGGCTTTTTCAGCAGAGCAATAACTGTATTTTTAGATACCTCTCTGTCCTCACTCTAAGTTCACCTGGTAAGTTTGCAGTGTCCAGGAGAGTAATGCAAAGGACATTTCAAATTCAGACAGATGCCAACACTTGTCTCACACACATCCAGTCAATATTTTCTACCTCTAAGAGTTCCACAGGGTTCTTTATGTCCAACGACTGGACAGCAAGTTCCAGCAGCTCTTCTGAGCTCTCCAGGGCACGGC
This sequence comes from Corvus moneduloides, assembly GCF_009650955.1. Lineage (NCBI taxonomy): Eukaryota > Metazoa > Chordata > Aves > Passeriformes > Corvidae > Corvus > Corvus moneduloides. The sequence goes on from NC_045511.1 coordinate 74,378,191, forward strand.
TGCACTGGCTCAGCTGATCCTGGAGCAAAAACAGAAAAAATAATTTGATGTATTCCCATTAAAACAGTGGTTTGTGAAGCACCAGTCCCGGGAACTACACGGATTTGTTATGCATCTGTGACAACTTATTCCCTTATATAACCAAGGCCTCTGACAGTGCCCTAACTTCACTCTGCTTGGCAAGTGCACAGTGATACTTGGCACATCCCACAACTCCAAGGGGGAAAAAGCTGAAGTCTAACTTAGAAGCCAGATTTAATTTCAATGCCCTGTTTCCCCCAGCATCAGGGTTTCAGAAAGCAGAGAAATAAACACTTACATTCATGTGCACTACAATTTCTATTTACAGGACTGCACTTCATCACTGAATGACAGTGTGACAACAGCCTTGAAAAAGGCAGTGACTTTACCAGCTCTGGAACTGTCACAAGACAATCCTGAAAATCAATACTGCTGTGTAACAAATGGGGATAGCATAACAGGAACAGAGGAAGTTTAAAAATGCTTCTATGTAGCTGCAACATTTTTCAGAAGGAGTTATTTATTTACCTGCAGAGCTTGAATTTTACGAGCCTCTTCTTGCTGAATAGTGTTCGCCATGCTCCCCTTCATCTCATGCAGTACAGAATACAGACCATCAAACTCCTCATCCAGCTCGCTGATGGCATTAGAAGAGTTTACCTGAGAGGAGAATTGAAGATGCTGTTAACACTGGAAACAATGCAAAGATGTTGAAAGTCACATTATTCCCCACACATTTTGCCATGACCACTGGCTACCTTGTGACTGCTTCTCATCTTATCAAAAAGGTAAAAAGCAATTAGGAAAGATGGAACAGTCTCTTAAGCAGGCTCTACATCAGGACACTGAATGCTGAGATCTGTGAAAATTCCACGATACTCAAAATTCCACAGAACCAGCACACGTGGCAACTTTGTTCCATGCCAAAAGCCTTGATTTCCCTCTCACAATTGTATATGGATTGCTAGATGTTTGGGAAGAGGAAGTTACCCAGTTCCAAATAAAATTATTTCATTTGATACTAAAAACTACACTCAAGAAGGCAGTTTAAAGATCTGCTGGATAATTTCCACTTCTGCAGCCAACCTGGCTCAGCTTTAGGATGAAATAACTTTGGGCTGACTGACCAGCCAAGGGAACATGAACCTCACCCATGCAGATGCTCTAACATTTAGGTCTAACTCTAAACTTGAGCCCAACAATGTGAAACTGCTGAATAGAGAAAGAGTGAAGAATTTCCTCTCAAGTATCATTTTTCAGTCTGCCAAACAGAGCAGAAGTCTGAAAATTCAGACTATTTCCCACTAATCGGAGTTTCAGATCTTGCATCAGATTGAAGATTCTCTCTCCCACACAAATGAAGTTCTACAAAAGCTTTTCACAGAAAATGCAAGACTACCACACCTTCCATCTAGAGAGAGACCTAAAAAATAAAACGTTTTTCTGTCCACTTCTAATATGAAGATGTATTTTGAACTTGACTCTTACAGCCCATCCTTTAGACACTACCCAGTTTGAGACTAATGAAAGTGCAAAGGTGCCCTCTCTCAGATACAAGCTATGAGACTTAACATAAATACCTGAACATTTGATATTGTATGGTTCAGCATGTCAATGAAGTTGTGAATTTCATCATTTTTGTTCACTAGAGTACTGACAATCCTTTGCAGAGTCTCCTAGAATTACAAAAACAAGCGAGAGAAGATGTTAAAACCGTCCTGCAGTTTTTTAAAATCATCACCATTTCAACATACATGAAAATTCATCACAGACACTCCAGCTGCAGCAAATTCAGTTTCGACAGGATCAGGAAATGCATTTTCTCAGTACAGAGAAAGAGTATTAAAGCTCTAGGAAGCATTCTACCCAATTAAAGATCTCCAGGTGTTAGTCTAAGAGAAATCAAGAACCTGCCTTAAGATACCCCACCATTTCACATGTTTTTCTACACAAGTCACCTGTACCAAAACACCCACTGGCACCACAAAGCTTCTCCAGATGAGAAAGCTGGTGCTTGTGCAGTCAAACAGAGACCCAATAAAGAAAATTTTAAAAGCTGGTAAAAGGAAAGCCAGAAGAAAAGGTAAGATTTCCTCGTGTCAAAAGAAGCTAGTGTGAAATAACCAGACTCACAGTTTATTCTATATACAGAATAGATCTGTAAAAGCAATTTGTAAACTTATTCTACAAGTGGGAAAACATTTTGGGTGAGTAATTTCTATATTCAAATTAAAAGTGATCTCAAAGAGGAAAGCTTACTGACAGCTGAGAAAGAGAATCAAGGTTATGTCAGTGATATGCATTCCAGCTGTTCAAAAAGCAGTAGATTCAGCTTACAAAAAACACATACCAAGCCAGCAAAACTATTAAAGTACATCAAAACTTATTTTAAATTAAATAGGACCACCAAGTCTAACTTGGTTGAGCAGCCAGCCACATATTCCAAGAATTTGACAAAAACACATCAATGCTTGGTAGATAAAATTAAGTCAAGTTACATTATTAAAGCATATCAGCATATCTACGCAAAAATAAAAGATGAGGAGTTAACTAAGAATGTTCTGTAATTTAATTCAGGCTGGCTGACAAGTTTTAGAAGCAAATGTAACTCTAAAAAGACAGGTAAACACTATCTTAATTAATATATTATTAATCAGTTGACCTACAGTTACAATTGCTCATTCTAACATTGTAACTTGATGAAATTTAGGAAACCACGGCACAGAGAAATAATAAACACACCTTGGAAACAGCCAGACCACCAAAGGGATGTTGCAGAAGTCCCTCCCAGAAGCAATTTCTTAATAACCATGTACTACCTAGATCACATTTGTTTGCTAAAAAGCAAGAAAAATATTTTATCCTTTCACAACACCCACAGCGAACCTCAACACTACATCAGATTTAAGGAACTTCTCCACTCGTCCTAAGCTGTGCCCCTTCCTCTTTCTTGTGACCCCCTCCCGGGCAGCTCACAACAAATCTGCAATTAAGTGTTTATGGGTATTCCAGTCCCCTTCCTGCTTAATAGTGTCATACTCAGGAAGTTAAACCACGAGTAGAAAAAACAAATTTTAATGTTTTTACCACAGGTGTTGATGGTGTTACATAGCGTTACATACAGATGTGACAGGTCAAACAGCAATGACTCAGTTCTGGACTCTGGGGGAACAGAAACAAGACCTTGGCTTCTTTCAGAAACAGAGGCACAGAAAACCTTGACCACTTCATTACTGAACCTTTTCCTGTCTGGTGAAAACTGAGAACGTTTGAAGGCAGTTTTGTACACATCAGAATGCCAGATGAATAGCCATTGTCCAGCCAGCTGCTTGTGCATTCACTACTGACCAGAGGCAATTGTTTTCACAGGCCAGATAGCCTGGAGATAAGCCTTAGATCCTATGAGCGCAACTGTCAATTTGGATGAACACGGAAAACTCACAATCCTCTTTCAGCACGGATCTTAGGGCTTACTCAGCTGCAACACATGGGGGAAAAGTGCTCTTGCGTGTAGTGCTGAACAATGATGCTTGGTTTTATAGGTACATCACGAATAAAGGAAAATAGCTACACGTGAAGAACATTTACAAGGCCTTTACACAGCCAAGCACAGGGCAGCAACTGGAAGCCAGCTGTTAAACAAGATTTTCACCTGAAGTTACATTTAACTGACTAAATGTGGGTTGGTATGGCTCTTTTTAAGTAAGCTGCCAATTCCTCTGTCAAGAAATTCAACCAGGTTTGGTGAAATTTTAATGAGTTTGAATGCCCTTTAAAAGTACCCACCAAGAGTAGACAGAATTTTTCTAAAACACCAATGCACAAACCACCAGAACAAAGAAGGCAGCTTTTAGGAACTACTACCTTACTCTATTTTCCAACATAATCTTCTAATACTGATATGTAGAACATAGATTTCCTTCCAGACATACCATACATGCCAAATTAAAAACATGCTGTGATGTTGCCATTTCTTCCTTTAAGGGGAATTTCTGAGAAGTCAGTATAATTTCACAGAACAAAGAGTTCTAGAAAAATTACCAAGGTAAGCAGCAGATGAGGCCTACATTCTACATTAGTTTACAGAAGAACTTCAACAGCACTAAGCCCAGCACAGTTCCTTGGCATTTCTGCACTAAAAGACATTTAACTCTATTGCCCACTGATAAATGCAGTATTTCACAGAATTCTATTACAAGCAATTTTCTTTGAGCTTTCTCTCTGACCTCTATGTGAGGTCAGTTTCAAATGGATTTTCGAAGCATTACGAAATGTTTATCACAGATGTAATTTTTGCTGCTGTCAGTGAGCTTCATGCTGCTCTTTCCTTTTGGTGAAGCAAGAGTGTGGATGAGCAGAGGATAAAGAGTAAAAAAGGATAGGAAAAAGGATGGGAAGCCCTACAACATGTCGTTTGTAGTCTTGACGGGTGGATAAAAACAAAACACCCTCCTTTGAATAGTGAGTAACTAACACGACATGGCACCTCTTGAAGCAGACAGGCACCTCATAAAAACTAAATTTTGATAAATTAAACAATCACAGCAGTTCTGTATAAGAAGCGAGTTACGAACTTGCTCAAGATCATACTGAAGGCTCAGGAGCTGACTGCAAGCAGAAGAGTTCCTGAAGCAGTGCTGGGCCCAGGACAAAATCATGCGACATTATAACCTTCATATCCAGATCAAATTTCAAGGAGGACATGCTTACTTAGGCCCCATCAATTTAATCTCCTGCACTTGTCAACACAGGGAAGTTGCCAGAGTTTGAAGGAGAACTTCGTACAGAACAGGTGACATTAGCAAGTTAATCCTTGGTAGAGAAAGCACTGTAAAATACGAGATCCACTGCAGTTTTACTGCTGTATTCAGAACCTCTGGAATTCAAATATGATCCGTGACCCCACTCAGAAACATCTACCTAGAGCACCCACAACAGGGGCAGCCTTCCCCCAGAGGGACAAATTTCACACAGAGCAGGCAAAGGCAGACAGACCCAAACTCACAGAGTTTCTACCAGAAGCACACTTTTTATGACATTCCACATCCCACCTTCCAAAGCACACCTCCAGAGATACTAGCTGCTTAGCATAAATAAGTTTTATGTAAAATGAGTTACGTAGAGTTACAGTATTTTGTGATTTAGAGTGTTGCTTGCTTCGGATCAGGAGCTGGATTTGCTGAAGCCTTGGGCTGCCAGCTGTGAACTCACACCAGGTTCTTTTGTGGCTGGCATAGAGTTAATTTCCTCAGTGATTTCCCACTAACTCCTACAGCGCTGAGGATAAGGCTCGACTTTAGCACGACAAAATTACACTGATCTGTAAATTTCAATCCATTATCCAGCACTAAGTTACTCAGGCCCCACACGTTCCTAAGTTGAGGAAAGCACAGGGTCCACAGAACACAGTAAGAGCCCTCTTGCACTGATGGACTGGAAGCCAAGAGGCTGAGTCACAACTTTTTACAGGGAGGGGTTATCTGCCCTAGAAAGCCCCAACGCTTGGGTGGGCACATCTCTGCTCTTCAATGAGTTCCCCGAGGGGTCTGATGGCAAGCAAGGGAAGGAGGGAATTAAAAAAATAAATAAATAAAATTTTTTAAAAAGAAGAAGAAAACAACAAAAAAAATCGCCTACAAAACCCTTTTACGCATTAGCTCCCTTCAACACAAGATTACATCAACAGTAAACAGAAGGGCTTATGCACGCACCATAATTACTTATGACAGGAATGCGCAGAGTGAAAGAGCTCCTCAACCGCTGGAGCACTTCATTCCAGAACCGTGGAATACGCAGGGCTGGAAGGAACCTCCGGGCATCACCCAGTCCAACCCCCCTGGCAAAGCAGGCTCACCTGGAGCAGGTGGCATAGGAACGCGGCCAGGTGGGGTTGGAATGTCCCCAGAAAGAGAGAGAGACACATCCAGGAGGGAAGCGGACTTGGGGTCCCCCCGGAACTCCGCCAGCATCCCTCCCCCGCGCCGCTGCCCTCCCTCCCGCACAGCCCCTCTTCCCAGGCCGAGCGCCGGGAAAAAGCCCCGCCGGGCTCCCGGGCGGCCCGCAGGCCCTGCCCCGCGGGGACTCACCCTCTCCTCGTCCATGTCGGCGAGCAGGGCGCGGCGGCAGGGCCGGCGGGACGCGGGTGCCGCGATGCGCTCCCGGCACCGCCGCTCCCGCGGGATAAGGGCCCGCGCCGCCCCGCCCCGCGCGCACCGGGCCTGCGCGCGCCTGCGCGCCCGCCGCGTCCCCTCGACCGCGGGTTCGAGTCCCGGCCGCACCGCGGGGCGGGGATGGGCGGAGGGGGCTGCGCGGGTCTGTTCGCCCTGAGAGGGCATCGCTTCAACTCCTATAAATGCCTGCAATCCCTGTAGATACCTCCCAATTGCTCTTGGTGGTGCCCAGTGACACCAACTTGGCACCAGAAGTTCCGCCTCAACTTTTCCAGCGAGGGTGGCGGGGCACTGAACAGCTCACCCACCGACTTTCCTTTTAACCTTCTCCGGCGTTTTTGTTGGAGAAGCTACTTTTGATCTGGTGTCTCTGTGACTGCTGTGTAACAGGACAATACCGAGGCTTTGTGGGCGTTTATTCCTTTCATTATTTGTTATTTTTGGTTTAAAAGGAAATAAAAAAAAAAGAATGGATGCATCCAGCAGTGTATTTTTCATGCTCAAATACAGCATGGGTTTTAAGGGAGTGACATAATTGTGCAACTGAAGGAATAATGGTGCTTAAGTGCAGGAAATTATTTAGAGGTGAAAGAAGAGACCTAAAGATAATAATTGTAGCACAGAAAAAGCTGTCAAAATTGTGCTCGTGGACAAACATTAAACGCAGGAAACAGTGATAGTAGGCTGTGCAAGAAATTACTGTGCTAAACAACTTACCTGTGCTCAGTGCTTGAAATGCTTGTGCCCTAAGTGACCAAGTCTGGAAGTTGCCTAGGAGATCCTCTGACATATTATACATCTATAATGCCATCTTTTTCCAAACTTTTGTGGACAGCTGCCTCTCTGAAGACATTCAAACCACATCTGGACATGTTCCTGTGTCACCTGCTCCAGGTGTCCCTGCACTGGACAGTCCAGTTGGACTTACAAGCAGAGCCCAACCCCCCCCGGCTGCCCCTTCCTGTCAGGGAGTTGTGCAGAGCCACAGGGTCCCCCCTGAGCCTCCTTTTCTCCAGGCTGAGCCCCTTTCCCAGCTCCCTCAGCCACTCCTGGTGCTCCAGACCCTTCCGAGCTCCACTCCCTTCTCTGGGCATCGTGAGGTTGGATGTCCTGTGAGGCACCTTTGCTTTACATCACAGCTCACTAATCCAATCTTAGGAAGGGGTTTTTTTTCCAGTGCTCTGGTGTTGGAAAGGGATAGTAATTTCATGGTGATAGCATTTGGCAGAGATGCAGCCACTGGGCTGAAGTGCAGCGTAGTGGTTTTCTGGCAGCTCTGAGCATTGTGCTGGAATTAAAATGCAGTGTTTTTGGCATGGACACAGTGACAGGAGCCCACTACCAGTGTGGAAATACATCACTGTGGGGAGATTTTGCCCCCTGCCAGTGAAGGTGGCAAAGGATGCCTCTCTAAAGCCATCTCTGCCTCTGTGAGTCCTCTCCCACTGTGGCTGTGCCTTCCCCATTGGCAGCACTGCACAAATCCAGGGCAAGAGGATGTAGAAGCATTCCTCCAGTCTTCCCAGCTCCATCCAGAGATCTCCTGGGAATGCATCAACTGGTACCAGACTGGGCCTTGGCTGTGGTTTGAACATTCTTGGTGTCTTCCAGGTACCTGATGTCTTAATTTTTCCAATTAACACCCACAGGCTGGTAATTTCAATTTGAAACCAGTTGGAAGAAGAGGAAGGAAAATCATGCGTGGTCAGACTGCCACACCTCAGGCTGACCAGAGGCGAGGACACTGACCATGACCATGAGCCCATGAAACAAGGGTTTCCCCAAACAGTTTAGAAATAAAATACTAAAATCCAAAGGGATTTTTCATCTCTTGGCCTGGGAGGCAGCTGGGTCAGAAGTAGTGCCTGTGGTCAGACACTCAGGGTACCAGTAACACTGAAACCCTCTGTGGTGTATTGGGGTGGCTGGTTACATTGATTTCTGAAGTTGTGGGCCCACATCTTAATTCCAGGTCTGGATTGTGTGGGAAGATTCAACCACACATCTTTCGATGTTTTCTTTCAAAACTGCAAGTGCAGGGGAAGTGTCACCATCAAGAAATATTTCCACAGTTTTGTGGGTTCCTTCAGCGCTGTTGTGGATGTAAATTCACAGGACGGCCACCAAAGTGATCAGAGGGATGGGGCACATCTGCTACAAAAAAAGGCTGAGAGAATTGGGATTGTTCAGCCTGGAGAGGAGAAGGCTCTGGGAAGACCTAATTTCAATTCCAATACCTGAAGGAGCCGACAAGAAAGATGGAGAGAGACAATTTAAAAGGACCTAGAGTGACAGGACAAGGGGAATGGCTTCATACTGACAGAGAGCAGTTAGTTAGATTAGGTGTTGGGAAGAAAATTCTTCCCTCTGTGGGTGGTGAGGCCCTGGCACAGATGGTGGTGCTAGAGGGGAAAAAGAGTATCATCAAAGTTAATATTCTTAGCGCATTTTAGGCCAAAAAGAAATGTCACAGACAGAAGACCCAAAGGAAACAATGGCAAGAAGTTGAAGGAGGAAGAAATTCTTCCGGCCCCTAAAACAGTAATGGACCAATTTGGGCAATCACAGAATAATACAAGTAGAAGTTGCATTTAATCTGTCTCCATGCAGGATGGTGAATTAGATGCATCTATTCATCACATTTTTCTTTAAAACAAAGGTTAGAATTTTCAGGAATGATTTTTCCCCAGAGCAGTGTTGTTCTGCCACCAAACATAACGTTTCCTTACACTTAACACCTGAAGCGTAAACCAAGATTTGACCTTACCTGGCTACCTCCTAAAAGCTCTTACTACTTTGAAAGTCACAAGAAAGGGAATATTAGCATTCTATTCTTGCTGCTCCAGGCATAAGATAAGGATGTTGTTGTATTTTCTTCAAACAATAGCTGGACCACATCACTTCTATTTATTTGCAGTGCCAGATAAATCTATGGGATATGAGAGAAGGAGGTAGAAGTCGTTACATTTCTGTATGGAAGAAGGTTTGGAAGTAGTTAAAAATTATACAAAAACTGCCTGAGAAACCAAGCTAGCCAAATAACAAGGGAGGAAGAAGGCCTTTATGACCGTAAATTTCCTTTGTGCTGGCTCTGAGAAGGGCTGGACCCCGTGGCGACTGCTACAGGCATTGGAGCTGCTTATGTGCAGCTCAGTGTGGCTCTGGCACCAACTAACTCCTCTCCTTGTGCAGCTCCAGGTCCCTGTGACTCTGGAAAGGCCTTTTTTGGAGGTAGTTAAACCAGCCCCACGAGGTCACTCACTCCCACCATCGACCTGGAGCCCTCCCGTGTTTCTGAGGGTCTCTAAGTGGACAAAGCAAGGAGTGAGCCATACACGGACTGCCTCAGCAGGGTCTTCACTGGTGCTAGCTTTTTCTTGATGCATTATTCTTCACTTGTTTTTCCCCTGTTTTGAGACGGTCAGGAGCCGCCAGCACAAACAGCCACTCACAGGAAGATCGGTGGAGCGGCAGAGAAGCCTCTGTGTGTGGGACATGAAATAATCTGAGAACAATAAAGACTTCCCCGGCTTTTCTGCCATCGAACTACCTGAGACTGGCTGAGCTGCACAGCAGGGAGTCACCGTGGGTGGGCTAAGAGACCATGACAATGCTTGTTTATCGCTTCATTAGCTCGATGAACAGCAGAGCCTCAGAAGTCGGTCTGCTGACGGCTCGTGGTCTTTGAATGTAATTCATGCGGTGTTCCTATCGTAACTCGAGAAAATAAGATTTGCCAAGTTCCCTTCTCCCCACTAACAGCTTCGGCTGCCTCTCTCAGAGAGTGCTGCTGAACAGAGGACAGTGGGCAGAGGAAAACAGGCTTTCCCTCAGTTCTCTGAATCAGTCATTGCGCTGGAGGAGACAGAGTAAGGTTTTATTTATGTGCACGCGGAGAAGGCTGTGACTATCAAATCTGCTTTGTTGTTTCTACAGTAGGCTCTGCACCTATTTAAAATATGCGCACAAACACAGCTTTGTGGTAAGAACTGTGTGTTATGTACATACACTCAGTATAGCAGAGCTTTGATTTTTTAATTAATTTTCTTATTAGTCTTCCAATTACAAAGGGAGGAGAGTAAAATGTGTTCTGAAACTCGAGCGACTGGTTTTGGTCCCCTGGAATTCCCATTTAAATCCACTGCAGTTCTGGTTTTATACATGTATTGTAGTTTAACCCCAGCTGGCAGCGAACCATCACAAAACCACACACTCCCACCCCACCAGCTGGATGGGAGAGAGAATCTGAAGAGTAAAAGTGAGAAAACCTGTGGGATGAGACAAAAAAACCCAAACCCTGAGACTTTAATTGCTCTTCACTAGTGCTGCCTTCATGCCCACTATGAATATGGTGTCAAATGAGGGTTTGAATCTTTAAAAATAGTATTTTTAACATTTAAAGCACTGTAAGTCAGGGGTAAATCTGTCTCTGGTAGCACTGAATTGCAAGGAGGGAGGGAAGGAGTTTAGTGAGATTGATGTAAAAAACACCATTGTCATTTAGTACATAATAAATCAGGATAGGTGAGATGAAATACTTTGGTCCCCAACTCCAGCTTGACATCATCGATGTGACAGAAAAACTTGGAGTCTGAATCCATTAAGGACACATCCTGTACCGGGTAGCAGAGTGGCTGTGCTGGCTCTCTGCTCCCTGCAGACCTGGAGTTCAAGCTTTGGGTATTTCTGAGGGGAAGAGAAAGTAAGAAAAAGAAGAAATGTGGCATGGAGCACCTCCTTTATCAGTCAGAGCACTCGGATTTGGAAGTTTTGCTGTTTGCCTGGGTAGAAACCTGATTCCTGTAAGCACATCTAGCTGGGAAGGCTATGCATGCAGAGCAAGCTGCCCCACAGGAGCCCTGTAGCTCCTGGATGAGAGTATTTCTGACCTGGTGATGAACCATAGCCTCTTCCAGAGGACATAAAGATCCTGCCCCATGCAGACTAATTTAGTGGGTTTGTTGAAAACACCTGTACATGCTCCTGGTACTCCTCGTGTGTTCTTACAAAGGTTAAAGCTTAAAAAAATTCCTGAAGATGTGACAGAGAACCATACCTAAGCCAATCAGTTAGACACCCTGTGCTCTCCAGAGTACCTTTCGCTGTTAAATCCCACTTTTTTTTTCTCTCCCACTTCCCATTTCAATGTCCCTAGGTTTCATACTCTTGATATTGCTACCATGCACAACTTTCCCTTGTACACCATACACCATTTCACACCCGTATTTTAAGTCAACTCCTTTGTCTGAGTGTATTCCCCTCTTGAGACAAACTTCTGAACTTCCCAGCTCCCACTCCATGCCATGGCACCAGAAGTATCATAGAGACACTTGCAGCTGTGCCCTGGGTCACAGTCTTGTCCAGATCAGTAGAGCAAACAGAAACTGCATGTGGAAGTAAGTGGTACATGTTTTGGGTACGTCCAAGCCTGCAGAAAACAACCCTTCAGTGCCACAGCTTGATACAGAGCTCATGGTAGCCGGAACTGAGAGAAAACAGCCTTTCTCCATCCTAGAAAATTGGCCTGGCATCAAATTCCATGAGCCGTGGGAGTGATAAAAGGGAACATCCAAGCCCAGTAAAATCAGTTCTGCTCATGCCATCCCTTGGCCTTTGCCTTGGCAAGGCTTGTGCCATGGCTGGGACACTGCCCTGCTGTGGATTGCATTTTTCTTCTACTGAAGAAAAGGACCCACCTCAGTCGAGTTTGGCCTTCAATGTCACTTAACTACTGTGAATTTCTTTCTTTTCTGATGTCTCTCACTGTCTGCTGTGAAGCAGCTTCAGTCCCAGCAGTTAAAGACTTGGGTAGTGGGACTGTGACTCCCAGGGAGCCTCCTGACTGCTCAGGCTGGAAAGTTCCCTCAACAACCCCTGAGAGAGAAACTCTTCAGGAGACAGGATATATCTGTGTAAGCAGGATATACCCACATACATGGCTCCAGTTAAGCAGAGCCAGAGGAGTTAATGAGAGCTGCTGGACAGAAACAAAAAGACCCACTACATGTACATTGCTCAGGAGTCACCCACCTCTGAAGCTGAAGCCTGAGTCCTTCAAATCCCATCACTTTGTCAGTTTCTGAGGTTGCTCCTCTCACCCAAAGCACCTACTGGAATAAGCTTTGACCCACATCAGAGAGCAGGGAATAAGTACATTTTCTTAGCCACTGCCTGTGAAGGCTTGGCCCAGAGCCACGCAGTCCAGAAGTCACTTTGGATTTTAAAACCAGGTTTGAGAAGCCCTGCAGCCAGCCAGCCAGCAGCAGAAAGAAGACAGGCAGTGAGGAGATAAACTGCAGAGGAGCAGAGGTAACAAAAAGAGAGAAAAAGAAGAGAAAGGGATTTTTTTCACCTGGCATATCAGCAAGCACTCCCAGGAAAAAGGGTCTGCAGCTGCCTGGTTTTTTCAGGGACCAGAAGGCAAGAGGAGAAGAGAAAGTAAGAGCTCTCCCCTTCAGGGAGAGATGTGCTGGCATACTCCAGTGGAGAGGCCAGTTGCAGTTTGGAAGAGAGGGAGCATAATTAATGAGGTTTTCAGGGCTGTCTGCCCTTTGCTGGACTGTACAGTCAGCTGCTCTCCTCTGGCCATTAAAGATTAAGGAATGCTATTTCTCCAGCTTGTCATGTGGACTGCCCATTTCTTCTTAAGAGATTCTCGAAACAAATTGTGGGCAGAAGCTTTTGCCTCCATGGCAGACTGCTTCTAGGGCCAGGGCCACCACTGATGTCACCAATTTAATCCTGGCCAGCAACGAGCCCCATGCAGCTGCTGTCCCTCCATGCATCACTGTCCCTCCAACAGGACTGGGGAGGGAATTAGAAGGGTAAAAGTGAGAAAACTCATGGGATGAGATAAATACAGAGAGAAAAGAATGAGAAAAGAACACACATGAGGCAAGCAAAGCAAGGAATTAATTCACCGTGAGCAGGCAGGTATTCAGCCATCCCCAGGAAGCCTGGGCTCCATCACAGGTGGCTTAGGAAGACAAAGGCCAGCACTCCAAGCACACCCCCTTCCTCCTTCTCCCCTCAGCTCTGTGTGCTGAGTCCGACACCATATGGTCTGGAATATCCCTGTGGTCAGTTGGGATCAGCTCTCCCAGCTGTGCCTCCTCCCAAATCCTTGTGCACCCCCTCGCTGGTGGGGCACTGTGAGAAGCAGGCAAGGACTTGATGCTGGGCAATCGTTCTTCTGCCATTAAAAATCCTCCCTGGGTTATCAACACTGTTTTCAGCTCAGGGCCAAAAGAGCCCTGTCCATTAGCCTGGCTACTCTGAAGAAAATTAACTCTACCCCAGCCCAAACCAGCACACACGGCCACCTCCAGGTAACAAGTGCTGGTGGATGGCAGGGTGCACCTTGCAGGACACAAGGTCCCTAAAGCTCCTTTGCAGCAAGGATTAGCTGCTGCCCTCTTAATGGGCTCAAGACCTCCTAATCCTGGTTTTGTGCTGCAGGCTGGCTTGCCCTGCTCACTTAGGGCAGGCACAGGCTCTGCGTGCGCTTTCTCCCGCAAGGAGCTTCTCCAGGGAAAAGATGTGCGGAGCCCCTGCCTTCGGGTGGGAATACACTGGGCCGGTGGCTGCAAGTGCCCAGCTGATGGCACTGTGTCCCCGTCAGTCTGCCCGGCCGGAGGAGAAGGCGACTCGCCTGTGCCTGGCTGGAAAAGCCTGCCCTTTGCTGGCCAGATGAGTCACTGGCTTTTCTCCGACGGACATTTGTATTTTAATGGTGTTTATCCTCCTGGGGGCATGTCCTCTTCTGAAGTAGCTGCAGTTTTGCTCAGGCCAATAGAAGTTGTTGGGCACATTTGGGCGACTTTGTCAGAGGTCTGAAGAACAAAGACCGGGCAGAGAGATAGAGGACATGAATTTGCAAGCATTTTCACTGGCTTTGCCATGACCTGCATCATCCCGGGGCTTCTGCCACATCCCCACAAGACCTGAGTCAAGGTTTTGTCTCTGAACGAAATGTCGACAAAGTGCTGCTTCTATTTATGGTTTTGTTGTCTTGTGGGGAATGCAGTGCTAACAAGGGACCCTGCATCTACCACCGCCACCTTAATGGTATTTGAAGAGCGAAGTTCAAACCCACCTTACACAAGAATCCTTGTTCAAGTAATTTTAAGGTGACGTTGTTAAAAGTACTTGAAAGTGCATTTCTGCCCTCCACTTTGCTTGTTAAAGGGGTCAGAACCAATAGCAATTGAAAATCCCACCATGACATTTTGTAGGGAGTGGTACCCCTGGTTTTCTCCACAGAGAGAGGAGCAGCAGCACGGATCTGCAAAGCGGTAGCAACGCATCCACTTTCTCTGTTGCCAGCAGAAAGCAAGGAGATTAAAGCTTTAAAAATAGCAGCAGAACTCCATGGCCATCAACTGATCTTGTAAAAAGCAGAGCAGAGATTTCAACATACTGTCCATCTGCTATCAGGGCAAGCCAGAGTTGGAGACAGCTTCCAGTCCTTTTTTCCTTTCTCTCAGGCGATGTTTAATCTGTGAGACAGATTTTATATCTGGCTTGACAAATGATGGAGAGAGGTGGAAAGGTGAGGACAGACTGAGTTTTGAACGTGGCATGAAGACCTCCTGTGTGATCAAAGAAAAGAAAAAATCAGGACTACAAGGATTGAGGTGAGGTAAAAAGCGGAATTCAGGGTGTGTGAGCCTGGTGACAAGAAGAGAATTACAAAAGGGTTGAAAGTCACATTTCTGCACCTCTGTGGAGGCAGTGTTGTGTGTGCTTGTGTGCTCTCTTAGGGGAGCAGCAGTGGGTGATAGACCTGACCCCTTAACTTCCCAGATCCTCCAGGGAAGTCTGTCTGTGTCGCTGTTGTCCGCAGGGACGGCGAGATGAACGACGTGGAATTCAAGTCGAGGATAGAACGGCATTATTTAATTAATTACAGACTCATTTATATAGCATTGTTCGCAAAAGTGGTATAACATTATTGGGTGCTTGACCATCCACCTCCCAGAGTGATTGGCTGAATGCTACGACGCCTATGTCAAAATATTTTCTTCAGTGGGGAAAACAAGACTGTGCATAACAAGTTTGCACCCATGAGATAAAGTCTTGGTTTGCAAAACCCTCTACACTGTTGACAGCTAGCTTGCATGAGAAAGGAGACTGTCACAAGCAGCTGTAAAATATAGGAAAATTTCTCTGCCAGCCTTTTCAGCATCTACATGGCTGCACAGCCAAAGACTGGCAGCAAGAAAAAAACCCCACAGTGTGGCTGGGCATGGTGAGGTCACAAGAATCTGGGGAGCTCGAAATGGGTGTTCCGACCCTGTCCTGTATTTCCTGTACCTGAAACACCAAGGATGACCTTTGTGCCGAAGGATGATCCTCTGCCACCTCTTAGGGAGCAGGAACCTCACTGTGGTCACTAGCTGGAGGAGGCAAGGGCAGGAGCCCAGGGAGATCAGCTCCTGACTCTGGGCTGGAAGAGTTGAGAGATGAGCTTCTCTTCTATTCATCAGGCTTCTGGCAGCACTGCTGGGCTGTCTGCATCCAGGGAGCACTGAGCCACACAGCCCAGCCCACTCAGAACACGGCTGTCCTGAGCTGGAGCTGCTCCAGGAGGTGCCTTTGAAGACTGCAGAGTGACTTGGGGTTTTTTTCTGGTCAAAGGTTTCATGTCATGGGCTCTCAGGAGACAAACTTCCCTTTGCTGGTTTGGTAGAGGCCTAGAACAGATACAAAAAAAGAGCAGTGTGCTCTGGCAGGGGAAACCAGAGGAGGAAAAAAATGTCACTGTTTCCTTTCAGAGAGTTGGACTCAGTCTCCAGCTGGAACAGTGGGAGCACCGTTGCTGGGGGGCTTCCATATCTAGGGACTGCCATGTATCCATGCATGCTGTGGGAAGCAGTTGTACACTGCCAGGACATTAAATTAGATTCCCTAATGAGCTCTGAGCTGCTAGTGAGATCCAGCAGTCCCAGAAAACTCAATTTGCAAGGATCTGCAGCAAAATGAGCAGGCCTGGTTTGGTTTCCTGATCATGCACAGGGTAAAGAGCATGCCAAGAGTGTCCCAGAAGAATAAGTGTGGGTCAACACACACAAAGTTCAACTAAATGGAATTATTTATGGAGGATATTGCAAAGCTGAGCCTGATGCTGGGTGGTTGCAGGCCCATGAGGGGAGCTGTGGGCAGCCTAAAACTTTTGCAGGTGGCTTTTGTAACCGTGCCCTCCTGGCTGTGCTGGGAGAAGGGTACTGCACAGAAAGTCTGCTCGTCAGCACGGTCTGAGCACAGCATCCTGCAGAGAAATCCCTCTTGCTGACAGCCCACCATGAAAATCACTTCCTGGCTTCTTCGTTACACTGCTTGGATGAACACACAGTGAGTTTCAGGGAATATGCATTTACTGTCATGCTGGTTTTGTGTCAAAATTATTCAATCAGCAGCGTGTTTAAAGTGGGGTTATGATGAGGCATTAATCACACTCATTGATTTTACTTGCTATGCAGTGGCAGTGTGTTTCACAGCAGGTGGCAGTGTAAGTTATATTACCCCTTTCTTGTCGTGTTACATACTTCTCTGTGATAAAAAATTACTTAGTGATATAATATTATCATTATTTGGTGGCAGCTGGGGAGCACAAAAGCCCAGTGAAGCTGTACCATAGGCTGTAAAAACGAGTCAGGTTTGGTGTTTTGTTACTGTGACATAGACCCAAAGCAAAGCAGGTGCCATGGATACCACGGGGTCTAATGAAGTTGTAGAAACCCAACCTTTTACTATTTCAAGGGAAATACTGAATAAATGAACAATTAAATAACTAGTCCTTCATAATTACAAGTGAGGGAATGTGTTGTGTGATGGCCAAACTGTTGTAGCAACATTTACTTTATTGAAAGGTAATCTGTTTTGATATTATCTTTTCCCCCCCACCAAATTTTAACAGGTCATCAGATATTTTGTAATAAATTAACATTTAATCAGTGCCTTCAGGTTGTGAACAAGCAGCAGGTTTTCTTCTAAGCGCACCTTGCATATAACATCAACTACTTCCAGCTTTTAAAGGGTTAAAGATCACTGTGGGGAAGACTTTGCCAAGGATTAGAACACATTAATGGGAAATGGCCATTATCACATCTAAAATGCACCTCTACACCCTACTAATGCATCGTAATTAAATATAATTAAGTTGTGCAAGCTGAAAATGCTCAATTTCATGATGAACATCCATTGTAGGAGCTAAAATTGAGGTGCTGGCAGCTGAATGTACCCAAAATCCACACGCTGGAATCTGGAAATAAGTTCTGAGCTCAAGCCCTGGTTCCTTTCCACGCTGTGATGAGAAGGGTGACAGAAGAGGTGCAAAGCCATGGAGGGTGGGAGGAAGAGGGAGGTATCAGAGGGGGATTTGCCTCTCCTGTGAAACTTGCCAGTGCTGTCTGCCCAAGGCTTGGAAGTGTGGTTCTCTGCTCTGTTTCTCTCACAAAAGGCTCGAAGAGGGGTGTAGGGAGTCTTTTCCTCAAGCTTTTCCGGAGTGTGAGGGAATTTGGATAATTTTGGATAAGAAAACTGAGCAAGCAGGTCAGTTTCATTGACCTTATGCTTTAAGTAGGTGCTATTAAAAATAGTAGGTGCTATTGTTTTTGAAGTCATAAGTATAATAAGAACAACCAAAACAATTGTGTATTAAGACAGTCTTGTTTTCCTGGAGTTTTATAATTACAGTAACAATTTATTTCAATAAATGTTAAGGCTCCTGTGAGTCATATCACCATCATCAGCCTGGACTCTTTGACAGCTTCATTGTAGCACAAAAAGTTTAACAATCCCCTTTTTGGCTCTGTAAGGGAAGCACTTTATGGGTTGTAAGGGTTTGTTGGCTACTTTTCCTAAAAAAGGGCCTTTTCTGGGCTTGGAGCACCTGGCTGGCACAAGAAAGATCAACTGCCCATGATTTAAACCATTCAAACGAATCCAAAAAGCAGTATCATATGTTTCTTCGTGGTATATAAATCAAGAAATAAGGCTTTTGTAATCTCCCCTGTGTATATGAAAATTGATATGATTCATTTCTGTGTTATCAAAGGGGCTGCTTGATGCTTGATCATTTTGTATTTCCTCTCTGTAAAATTAAATCTAAAAATAGTTGAATTTTATGTGAATCTTTGTTGTTGTTCTTGTTATCAATAAATATAGAGTAATCTGGTTCCTTGATTGAGGTCTGTTTGTCATTTGGGAGGTTTCTTTTGATCATTTGTTTGTTTATTTTTAAGCATTAAGTGGTCCCCTAAAAAAAGAAATATTTCGGTCTGGAAGCATATTGCTAAGAGTGACTTCTGGCTGAAATCAGCAAGATTTAACCATAAAATATTAATTCCTCTGCTATTGAGGGGAAGAAATGTATTTTCTTCAGCTGAAAAAGCCATCAGTAACTTTGAAAAAGAAGCTTCTGCAGTCTTCATCTCTTGCATATGCAGTAAAAGCAAAGTTTCTATATTATGATATTTATCCATTCTGCCAGAGACATTTTATTCTCGTGTTATGGCCCTAGTGATGTATTGAGGTGACCTTTATGACATAAGGAATGTAGCTTCCTACAAGAGAAATAAAAAAAAATATATAACCACACTTGTTTTGCAACTCCATTGAACAGTTTTCTGTGACCTCCGGAGATCAGTGTAGCCTAAAAATTGTAGGGGTGATCACTTAATGACCTCCCTAGAGCTGGTGTAGGAAAATACTTCTATATTCCCATTTTTTGCGTCTCTGAGGGAAACGGTGAAACACAGAACACAGTTACTGGATTGTGATTGAAGCGCTTGCCTAATTGGCAATTAAGGAAGTAATACACTGTTATGAAGTTCTCAGTAGATGAATTGTGTGTGAAATAACCTAGTTCGGGAATATTCTATGATGTTCATTGAATATACTGGTTTTCCTTCCTTCCCTCCTTCCCTCCAAATTCCTTCCCTCCAAATTCCTTCCCTCCTTCCTTCCTTCCCTCCTTCCAAATTCCGAATTCCGAAGTCCGAATTCCTTCCTTCCGAATTCCTTCCAAATTCCGTCCTTCCTTCCCTCTTAAATGAAGGGGCCTCAGTTGCCGCGAGTTCAAGCTGAACAAAAGGGTAAGACCTCTTCTACCTCTGGTAAAGACTCGGCAAGTAATTTGCTGCTTTTATGAGTTATTTAATGTCCACTTGTTGCCCCTGGAGGTGGCTTAGTGGCCACAAAACAGGAGAAACAGCTACAAAGTAAAATCATGTGATTGCAGCTGTATAGTAATTCATTTTCACCTCATAGCATGCCTGCAGATGTATCCAAGCAACGTATCTTTTAATTTATTTTCTTTTAAAGCATGGGGAAGAAGGCAGCATGCTGTCAAAGCCTGGCCAAGATGGGTTCTAAGCTTGTAGCTAATCATGGCTGTAAGAGCACAGCGCTCTGAGAGTGCAGTTCAGATGTATTTTGGGGCCTTGCCTATGTAGCTAAAATGTGGATTGTCTCTACTGTAGTAGGGACTAATTCAGTGTAGTACTGTAAGTACCAAAGGTTGGTGGCATAAATGTCACTACAGTGCCCAAATATTAGCTGTCTGTTTCTCTTCACTTGTTTTGAACAGTGGAAAATTGTCAACGAGTAGTTGTCTCTTTGTGCCTTGGAGTTCCATTATTTTTCCAGAGGTGGCACGAGTATCCTGCATGCCTGGAGAGGAGCTTGTCCCACCCTACTCCTTGAATTTTGCATGTAAATGACATGTAACACAGGATTACCATGTGAGTGAATGCCCAAAGTGTGCCTGCAAACAACCCCTTCGAAGTTACAGGTGCTGTTTTCTCAGGTGCTGGAAGAGATGGAAACGTGTCTATATAAAAGTTGTCTACATTACCATGGCATCAGCCGTGTCGTTTTATATGGGAAATTGTTTGGGTGGTTCTGCAAAAGGATTTCCTGGAAAAGCTGCATAATTTTACATATATATATATAAATATATATATATGTTCTCTTTGTTCAGCGATGTAAAAGTTAAATTTAGCACATCTCACTATCCAGCAATATAGATCACACACAGAGGCGTCAGCAGGCAGAGCACACCTGATGTATTTCTAAACAAGCAAATTTTGCAAATTGCTCTTATGGATGCAGTTCTAAGAAAGCAATAATAAAGATAAATATTTAATGCCCAATAACAGTGTTGTGTCTTATTTTAGCTTTCCTGGGAGTTTCAAAAGTTAGCAAGGCTTTTCTTAGAAAACATGAATCATATACAATAGGAATTATTTCTGAGCACTACATTTGCCCAGGGAAGCAGCCTCACGGGGCTTCAAGTACTACTGGGAATGCAGATAATTTCTCAGAAGAGATGCTGAGGAGTTACTAAATTTCCAGACCAAAGTATTTAAGAACTCCACAAGTTTTCTTTGGGTTTATCTGCTATTTTCCTTACGTAAAGAAAGGCATTACTACATGATAGCAAGTTTTTGGTTTAGAGTTTTGTAGCAGTAAATTTATTTCCTCAAATTGTTCATCATCTTTAGAAAAAGAAATTTAATATACCGTGTATGCTCTTCAGGTTGGAAACCTTTAAAACTCCGGGTGAGTGAGCAGCTTGGCCAGTCTTCAGTACGAGCTGGAAATGGGCAGCAAATAAATGTGCAGTCCCACCCTGGCTGCAGAAGTGCTCAGCATCCTTGGCATCATTCTGGTAACAGATTTTTGGCCTGTTTTTGAGACACGTTTTAGAGACAAACCTATTCTTCAGGGAAAAAAAAATATCGTCTTGACCCAGAGATATAATTGTAGGAAAGTCTGGAGGCGGATGGGCAGCCTGGAAACTGATGCAGGTTTCTTGAATGCTGCTTTATGTGTGGTTTAGTCCTGAAATGAGCCTAGGGAAGGTTACCTGTTCGTTTAATTTGTACTTAGAGCTTTCAAGACACATTTTCCACATTTGTTTTCCACATTGGTTAAAATGTAACCTCCTTTAAATTTCTTCTGGAATGTGCCCGTTTAATCAGATGGAATACTGAGGATTAAAACCTGAGGTACTGACTGCACAGATTGTTTGTTTGGCTTTGTTGGTTATTTTTTCCTTTCAACTTTTGTTTTGTGGTAAAATATTTGATTCAGAAACTCAGAAATATTCCTTTTAATAGTTTAAAAATAGGATTCTCCTTCTGAGTCTTTTTTGTGTTCTTGATGCCATGAACAATTTTAAAATTTCTTGCTTTGAAGGGCATTTGATTCCCTAAAAGGCTTTGCATTTGCTGTCTTTACTATCATTATTTTTTTAATGACCATTCAAGAGCAAATTAGCATTTCAAGGACAATAATCTGATCTTAATTCCTGAGCGGCTTTTCCTGGCCATCCCATTGGAGCTTGGGAATCACCTAGTATCCCCCCCTTATCTCTCTCCTGTGAAACACCAAGGGTGCCAGGCAGGATGTTGCCTGTAGTTCTGAGGGATGTTTTGATGCGCATCTCCTGGAGAAAAGGTTCCTTGGGGAAAAGGATCTGCCCGTGGGTAAGGAGCAAATCCATCTGGAAGCCGGGGATACCAGAAAGCACCACTTCCTCCTGCTCACAGTGAATTTCCCTGTATTTTTAGATATACATGTATTTATATAGAAATCAGGAATTCTGAGAAAGCTGCGCGTCATGCCCGTGATGTTTTATGCTATTGAAGCACTGCCAACTGCTGCCCTGAAACATTGGAAGAGCTGCAAGGGGATTATTTGACAAATAAAATTGCAGGTGATTTTCGTAAAGGTCTTCGTTTTTGCCATTTTGTGCAGTCCTCTGTTTTGCTCTTGTGACTGCTAATTGGCGTTGCTGTTTTCTGTTTGAGCTACTCAGTTGTGGGGCAGATTAAGTGGCCTTCCTGGCACCCCAAAGCCCCCTGATTACTCACCCCCAACGTCTTCTTCAGCAGAGGACGCGCCTCTTTGCCCGTGTGTGTGCCAATGCTCCTTGTAAGACTTTAAAAATAGGATTGTCCGTGAGGCAGGAGCTGATCCAGGAGCCCATTGGCAGTTTGGGATGGAGCAGGATGTGGATATGGGGCCGAGGAGGTGCAGATGAGAGCCAGGGCGATTTTGGCCAAGGATGGATTCTCTGGTGGAGCACAAAGCAAAGCAAAGGCCAGGCCCAACACTCATAACCAGGCCACTGTCACCTGGCTGGGGAAGGGAGGGCATGGAAAAGCCCCCCTGGGGCATCCAGGAGTGACGTCAGCTCATCAGGACTGCAGAGAAATGGAGGGGAGGATGGGTGCCCCAAGGGTGACTGAAGCACTGGGAGGCCACTTGCCAGGGAGAGAATGGGGGACACTCGTGTTAAGGACACCCACCCCTTTGAGGTGCCACATCCCTCGGCGTCCCACCGAGCCCTGTCCCCCCAAAAGGAATTGTGCCAGCCCTGAGGGTGCTGCAAAGTTCAGGAGCCCCGTAAGAAAAGAGAGGATCCTGGCTGTAGGGGTCCCAGGGAGAGGGGTGCGATGTCACCACCCCAAGTGTCCCACGGGTCCTGCCAAGCCCAGCATGCTCAGAAAGAGGGTCCCGTGGAGGTCCAGGGCCATGCTGCTGCCAGCCCAGCACGCAGGAACAGCAGCCACGGGGCCAAACTTTGCCCACCTGTCCCTGGGGAAGTCACCACGCCCCACAAGGAAGCCATCACCTCAGCCCTGTCCCCTGCCAGCAGCTGCCCCTGCCCCCAAATCCCCAGCAGACCCCTCCAGCCCGGCCTAGCCATCCCAGCAGCCCCGCATCGGGGGCTCCCACCCCTGCAGCAGCCTGGTGCGGGCAGCGAGAGCTCAGGACACGGCTTTGTTCTCCTGCAATAGGACTTTATTAACAGAGACTGCAGCAAACAATCCTAGCAACGGACAAACTCAGAAACATTGATAACAACGAACACAAAACTATTCTTAACAGGAAACAAACACAAAAAATATTTAGAACAACAAACAAACACAAAAATATTTGCAACGAACAAACGCAAAACCACTCTGAACATGAACTACCACCCCAAAGCCATCCCGACGAACCCGACCGAGCACCCGAGGCGCATCCGCAGCCAAGGGAAGCCTTCCTCCGTTCCCAGCTCCAGCGCTGCCCCGACGGGGCTGAGAGATCCCCGGGCGCTCACAGGTCCCGCCCGCGGCTGAAGAGCGCCCGCCGGCCGCGCTCGCGGAGCCGCCTCTGCCCGCGGAACTTGCGCAGCTCCTCCTTGAACGCGGCGTGCCGCATGGGCCGATAGTCCCGGGGCTCGCAGTGGCTCTGCAAGGCACGGCTCCGTCAGCCCCCGCAGCACAGCAGCCCCCGGCCCTGGAGATCCCCACCCGTGGCGGCGAGGATGCTCAGAGCCACAGCTGCCCCTCCCCACCGCCGTGTGCCCCCGCCACTTCTTCCCTCTCGGCACCGACCGCCTGCCACCGAGGGGACACGGGGACGGCACTCACCGGGAACTGAAAGAAGAACTCCCGGTAGCCGCCCTTCAGCACGTACAGCTCGGGGTAGTGCAGCTGGGGGTACTCGTGGCAGCAGCGATCCCTCTCCCGCAGGAACTTGCACCTGTGCCACGGACAAAACGCACGGCATCACCCCCGTGCCGGGATCCGGGGCTGGCAGAGCCCAGCCTGCCCCCCGGGCCATCACTCACATTTTGGGCCCCCGCTCAACAGAGAACTCGCAGTGGAAGATGACGATCACCCTCTTGCTGGCGTCCAGGGGCACGATGGGCTGCTCCAGCAGCAATTCCTCCACGTCCCGCTGCAGCGGCAGGTTGACAGCGCCCTGCGGAGGCAGAGAAGGCGCCTTTCCCCCCTCAGTGTCCCATTTCATTCTCTGCAGCGACTCAAGTACGCTGCCCCCAAGCCTCCCCCACCAGCACCGTCACCCGCGGCACTGGGACACCGTCACCCTCCTCCTTGCAGCTGCGAATCAACCCTTCAGGGGGTAGCTCGGCACTGCACAGGGGCTGCTCCACCCCACCGGGCGGCTCAGTGCCCTCCGGGGGGGGGCTGCTCGACCCCTCGCCGTGGGCTCAGCACCTCTGAGGGTGCCTGGGCTTCGGACACCGCCCTTCCTCCCGGCCCCAGGGCCACGAGGGGCTTCTGACCTTGACGTGGCCGCCCTCGTACTCGTAGGGATAGCGGCAGTCCGCGACGATGCTGCTCTCGATGCAGCTGCTGAAGTGCCCCGACAGCACCGCCGCCAGCTGCGGGGGGAGCGCGTCACCAAAGGGGGGGACACACGGGGGACAGGGGGAGAGCGGGCAGGCAGCCCCTCGGGGGGGCCGGGGAGGGGCTGCAGCCCCCTTACCGTCTCAGGGGAGATGTACTTCAGGCCCGGGTCCTTGCCCTCCACCGTCGGCAGGAGATGAGGCTGGAACAGACAGGCTCTGGGCTCAGCCCCATTCCAAGGACACCTCCCAGGCCTGCAACCTGTCCCCCCAGCCCAGAAGCCCCCGAGCGGCCAGCTGTGCACCCGCGGGAGGGGAAGGGCCACATAGACGGGGCTGTGCCACACGGATGGACCAGAGGAGCGGTCATGGGGCTCTTCATCCACTGCAGGGATGCTGCAGGCTGGCAAGCAAGGGCCACCAGCTCGCTTTGGGCTCTCACAGCGCTGCGGGGCTCCAGCCATGCTCCCCGTTCAGAATAATGGGGGCACCCCCACACCTGCCCCATCCTCGTGGCCCTACCTTGGAGAAGTCCCCGATGAGCTCCTGGTCATCGTTGGCCAGCAGGTTCTCGATCTCCTCAAGCCGGGCGGACCGGGAAGGCTCCAGCCACGCTCCCTGCCGAGGCACCACCCAGAGACACCCCCAGATGTCAGCAGCGGCTCTGCCAGAGCCGGGCCGGGGCCCAGGCCCGCCAGGGACAGGCTGGGTCTCACCCCACACCATCCCCAGCACCCACCGGCTCCACCGACGCCTCCTGGCCAGGGCTGCCGGCCACCCTCCTCTGCCGCTTGGCCTCGACAGGGCTGTCGCTGTCCGAGAGCTGTCCCCGCTTCAGGACGGGCCTGGGGACACTGCCCGGCTCCGAGGGCGAGCGGGACAGCTGCCGGCATTGGCTGCGCTTCCCCGGACGCTGTGGGGAGAGCCCCCGCTGCTGCCTGGCGCTCTGGCAAGCCCCAGCACCAGCAGGGCAGCGGCCAAGGCTCCCACTCCCCGTGACCAAGACAAGCCCACAGTCTCTGGGCTGCTGCTGCTCACCAACCAGCGGCCCCAGGCCCCCCAATGGAGACCCCAAGAGGGGATTGTGGGGCTCTATCCGCTTCCCAAAGGCTCCCACGTACCAGCTTTGCCTCCTCCTTCCTCATCACTGGCGTGGTCACCAGGCTCTCCTTCTCCTGGGGCACGGTGGCATCGTTCTGCCAGGGCAGCAGCTGGGGAGACTTGGGGCACAGGCAGAGGAGATAGTGAAAGTGGCACAAGTCCTGCCAGCTGCTTCCCACCCGCAGGCAGGCAGGGATCCCATACGCGAGCTCCATCCACCTCCCGGTGCCTTCCAGCTTTGCAGACGCACGGGGTGTCCCCGTGACCCCCCGGCCCGGCCATCTCCCACCTCCGCAGCTCTCCAGGCCACGCGGGGAGCTTGGAGCGGCAGCTCCCATGCGTGCAGCCCCGGCATCACCCATCGCTGCTGCCCTCCCGAGCCCTCCAGCCTCTCTCACCAGCAGCTCTGATGCGGCCCAGGGGCTCTTGGCAAGGGGCTCCCTCCTGGCGGTCCCATGGCTCCACTGGCCCGGCCTCTGCAGCTTCTTGGCGACAAAGCCCTCCTGCAGCGGGGGGGACACGGCGTCAGCACTCCTCTGTCCCCTCCCTGCCCCCCAGCTCTCGCTGCCTCCCTCACCTCATCCTCGGGCTCCCTCCGGCGCCGCCGCGCTCTGTCCCTGCGCTCCTGCAGCTGCGAGATGTCCTTCAGGACACGGCTGCCATCCCGCTGCCACGGCTGTGGGACAGCCAGCGGTGAGAGGTGCGCACCAACCCTGCCCCCTCTCCTGCCTCCATCCTCCTCGTCCCGGCTCGCCCAGGGACTCGGCAGGATCCTGCCTCGCTCTGCTCAGCCCTGCACAGCCTCCAGCACTCACCGGCAACGAGTGCATCCTCTGCCGAAGGAGCTTCCTGCTGCAAGAGCCGGCAGAGGAAAGGATCAAATGACAGCAGGTGGCCTGGGCCGCTGAGTCCCACCCCTCTGCCATTGTCACCTCTGTCCCCCACATCCTCAGGGTGGGGTGAGACCTCCCCGGGGCTGTCACAGCTCCCCAAAGGGACCTGGGGCAAAACCACCTCCAGGCTCTGAGGAAACACCAACGGCCTGAGTGGGACCCCAGCAGGGGGAACGGGGACAGCCTGGCTTTTGGCTGTGGGACAGGGACAGCCTGGGCACAGGGACAGCCCGGCATTCATGTCCTGCGGCAGGGACAGACCCCCTCCACTTACTCTTTGAGAGCTCTCCCGAACGCCGGCATCGTTCTCTGGAGGCTGTGGAGAGAGCAGAGATGGGGTCAGTGGCGGTGGCCCAGCTTGCCACCCCCCAGGCACAGACTGGGGCTCACAGCTGGATGCACAGCCCCCAGCAAGGCTGAGACCGGGCCCTGCTGCGCGGGGGAGGGACAGGGGGTGTCCCCGGGAGGACACGGGCATGGGGCCGCTCACTCTTCCTGTGCGGCCGCGGGCTTCTGCTGCGTGGGGAAGTCTGGCTCCAGTCCTGCGGGAACAAGGCACTGGGCTAGTAGCCCCGCTGCGGGGATCGGCCTCCTGCCCCCAGCCCTGGGCACTTCGGGCCCGGGCACGGAGTCCCCCACCAGGCGGGTGCCAACGGCCCTGCGAGCACCGCTCCCCATGGAATGTCGCGTGTCCCCCGGAGCAGGCTGTCACCGCAGCGGTTCGCGGCTGAGCCCCGGGGAGCGCAGCTCTAGGCTCCCGCCCATCCCTCCCCACGAGCTCCCCCGCCTCGAGCCCCTCGCCAGCCCCTCGGCCAAGCCCTCCCGCCACATCCCTGTCCCCTTCAAACACCCTCTGCAGGACCCCAGGCCCGGGCAGCGCCTGGGGACGGAGCAGCCCCATCCCTCACCTGCATCCGGGGACTGGCAAGAGACCGAGTCGCGGCGACAGTCCGAGGCCACCGGCTGCGGGGACAGCGTGTGCCACAGCCGCGGCAGGGGCAGCCCCCCGTGGCCCCGCTTCGGGGTGTCCCGGTGCCTGCGGGCGGTCAGGACGGGGCAGTGTCAGCGCCCCGCTTGGCCCTCGCCCTTTCTTGCCCTGCCGGGCCGGGGGCAGGAGCTGCAGCAGGGGATCCCCAAAGCGTCCCAGCCCCCTTTGGCACGGCCCCGCCGCCGAGCCCCGCGCGGAGCAGCCGTGTCACGTCGGGGCAGTCCCGCGTGCGGCCGGCGGCCAAAGCCACTCCCAGCCGCTGCCCCTCGGCCACCCCCTCACCTGGCGGGGCCCGCCGGGTCACCCTTGTCCAGCGGCGTGAGAGGGGCTGTGCCGGGCGAGGGCAGCGGGGAGATGGCCGCCAGCCCGGGCAGCCCGCGGCCGCCGCACAGTGACATGGCCCGGGCAGGGACCGAGCGAGCGAGCGACGATCGAGCTCCGGCAGGAGAGCAGCGCCAGGGGACAGGGGACAGGTGGCAAGAGATGATAGGAAGTCAGAAGGGCAAAGAGATAACAGGTGAGAGGTGATAAGAAGGGCCAAGAGGCGATAAGATGCGCTAAGTGGCGATAAGAGGGGACGAGAGGTGACAGGTGACACCCGGCCCGCTCCCGTTTACAGTAACAGCAATAACAATAACAGCGGCGCCCGCAGCCAGTGGCAAACCGCAGCCGGCACGAGGCGACGCCCCCAGCCAATGAGAGGTGGCGCTGGGCGCGAGGGGACGCCACCGGCCAATGAGAGCTGCGGAGGGCGCGTGGGGGCGGAGCCTCAGCCGAAGGGGCGGTTTATGGTCAAAGGGGAGAGGCCACACCAGGAAAGGGGCGTGGCCAACGAGGGAAAGGGGCGTGGCCAGACCTGGTCACTGCAGCGGACACTCGGTCACCCCTGTTGGCCCTCGTTGTGTCACCTGCAGGGTAAAAAAGCCATGACCTAACTGTTATTAAAAAGAAACAACTCTTGAATGTCCTCAAAAAAAAAAAGTAATTTATTGAACATGAGGAAATTCAGAAATTATTACAGAAATGAAAAGATTTAAAATTTAGAAATTTAGAAATCCCAGGCACGGAGATAAAAGACCTTTGAGCCGTACCGGCTATGAGCCCTAGGCCAGCAATCTAACAGCACTCTGTTGGCTTTAGCCATTCCAAAGGCAGGAATATTTATTACGGTCTCTAGGGTGAGACTTGGACCGAGAGTTACAGTGCCGGCTCTCGCCTGCGCCCAGTCCAAGGAGAAAGGACACTCCCTCTGGAGGAGTTCGATTTTTCTAAGCTTTGTTCCCTCCCAGATCCACCCACAGTCCAGCCCACAGTGCAACCCACGAGGCTTCACTTGACTGGGTCCGGTGGTTGAAGAGGTAATGCTCTGTATGCAATGGCTCGGGGTTACTCGGGCTCAGTCCTTGGGGTGATGGTCAGAATGGCAGGAAAAGTCCCTCATTTGCATTCATGGTTGCCGTGGTGTGGGGTTACAGTCCCTCAGAGGGGGTCTAAAAATAGTCTGGGAGCTGTTAATATCAACACTTAACCGCTGCAGCTTCTGGAAGGGAGACACAACAAGGTTCTGAACTTTTCCATGAAACATTAGAACATTAACTAATTTAATAACAAGTGGTTTATAGAAACATCCCACTTAGATCTATCACTGATAACCTTCGATATAATTATTGTAACTATTACTTGAGGGGTGTAAACAATCAGTAGTGTTAAAAGCCATCACTGAGACAGGCAACCTATTTGTAACAAAGAACTTTGAATTTAACACTAACCAACCACCTTTAAGAAACCAGAATATGTACTTAATTATTTTATTAATTTATCATTTGAATCCTAAACAACTCACCATGCAAAAGCCAACCAAGTCTACTTTATGCATGACCTAACAGCACCCTGAGAACCAGGCCATGGCACTGAGTGCCACGTCCAGTGTTGAGAAAAGCAGGGTTGAAATCCTGGAGGTTGGGTTTTTATTGGTGGAATTTCTGGTTTCTAAAGGCGCTTGTGAACAGCCTACTCTGTTCACCTGCTGAACACTTTTATTTCTGTACCAGCCTTAAAAGAAACAAAATCAGTTCGTTGCCACTTGTGCTTAAGGGCACTTGATTTCTCTGCTCTTCAAACGTGCCCTCGACATGGTGTTAATGTCCTCAGTGCTTCCAACCTGCCTCAGTGTCATAGGTTAGCAAGCATAGTCCCGGAGGTGATGTCCTTGCAAAGGGATGCTTACTATTTCCTCTATGACCTGATAGAACCTATCAGCTGGCCAGTTTGAATATGGACAATTCTCTAAGCCACTTAAAGTTGTGACCACCTCTGTGATCCACACTTAAGAATAGGCAAACCTCCCCCCCCAAGCTCTCTCTCGTTTCCGGAGCTGGGTCAGGTGGCTGCGGGGCCCGTGCAGGGGCCAGTGGGCCCAGCCCAGGCCCTGCTCGGGCCAGGCCACAGTCTCCAGGATGACCCTCCCAGCAGGGCTGTGGGCAGCCAGAGCGGCTCAGAACCACCCCCCCCCCCCCCCCATACCCCACTGCGGCCAAGATTTCAGCAAAGCAGCACCTCTGTCCAGCAGAGGTCAGGTGACCAACAGCGATAAGGAACATTCCAGCTGCAAGGCCAAGGTGAGATTAACCCTTTTATTGCTGTGAAGAGCTGAAAACCCTAGGGAAGAGAGAGAGGAGATGCTTAAAGCTGAAATTCTGTTGTGAAGCTATGATACATCAGAGTATCCCGTTGTAATTCCATGAATTCCATATGGGGGGTGGAGTGTTCAACTTGTAAGCAAAAGCACCTGCACTGAGATAGGCAGATGCTGACGCAGCTGTAATTTCATGAGAAGTTTGGACAGGGGGAGATGGACCAGATGAGGACTTTTGCTCCAGCTGGGAAAGGAGAAAACCTCAGTCCCTAGAGATGAACCTGATGAGGAATTTTGCTCCAAATGGAAAAGGAGAAAACCTTAGTTCCTAGAGGTGCTCCCAGAGATAGTCCTAACAATGAAGATGAGGAAGACCCTTTGCTCCCAGGGAAGGAGAAGGGCCTCTGTTTTTATTTCTGAACGGCTCAACCTTAAAATTGTACCCCAAAAAACTTCAAGAGTGGACCCTTGAAAGCAGTTGCGGGAAAAGGTGCAAGTCGGGGGAAGGGACTCACATGCGAGCAGAGAACCAACCCAGGTGGCTGTCTCGTGATAATGTTGTCATAGCATGAGCAAAAAGAGACTTCTCTTTCTAAATGGACTGAACAAGGTTATTATGGCAGTGGTAAACAGACTGAACATCTTAAGGGTTGTCTTTTTACATTGTCAGTGGGAGAAGGGAGGAAGGTGGGGGGAAGAGGAGAGTTCTGAAGGTGGTATAACTTTCTTTCTTCTTTTAGGTCTGTTAAATAAACGCCTTTAAATTCTTTCAAGTTTGGTGCCTGCTTTGCATTTCTCCTAATTCCTATCTCACAGCAGATAAACAGTAATGAGTATTTTGGACCAAACCACCACAACTGGGAAGAGGTACCCTGATTAAAAACCCCTACTGGTGAGAAGGTTTTATAGGAGAAAGTTTCACGAAGGATGTCTGGACTTCAGGCGGCTCTCTGGAAAGCTGTTTCTTGCATAGGCGAAGTTACAGCATTTCAGGGAGTGGGTATCCAGAGCCAGCCCTACAGCTGCCAGCTCCAGCTGTAGGCATCCCTTTCTGTTCAAGTTACAAAGCATTCTATACTTTTCTTTGCTGAGTATCTTAACACATAACAACCAATAAGCACCATACACAATACCTTTACATTTGCCTATAGCCTATCATAACCATCACCATATTACAGTCATTATTATCCAATCACAAGAGTAAGTAAGTTACAATTTAAACTTACAATGGAAAATTCTCAGACCTCTCTTTTTCTTCCTACATCAACATTTCTTGTTTGCCTGCCATATCTCTCTTTTTGGTAAAGACACGTTTTCTATTCACTTATGCTCTCCTTGAGACTTATTTACTTGGTGAAAAACATGTCTTTGTTTGTAATCACATACCTTTGTCATGCTCCTAAAAATCTCCTTCCAACTCGTCTCCAACCTTTGCCTTCTCAGTTACTCAGCGATCACTGTTTCAGCAAAACATCTTTTATTCTATACCAAAACTTGCTTTCATTTCTACCTCATCCCCAGCTTCTACATTCACAGACCTTTCTGCCAAGCCTACATACCTTAGCAAACTTTCATCCTCCCCAACAATCAATGATGACTGCTAACTGGTGGGATGGCGTATTGGGGAAAGAATGGTGGAAGAAGCTAGGTTTCTTCCTCTTATGTGCTACAGCTAATATTTCTCCCTTGCTTGATCCCCTGCTTTATTCGGCTAATCACCAGCGTAGTTCAAGGCATGCAAGTTGTGACAATGCCTACGGACCCAAAGTTGGCTACGTCTGGAACAGCGCAAAAAATTATGGTATTAAAAAGACAAAGTGATATAAAAGACCCTCTCGAAGAAGCCAAATTAATCTGTGAAAAGAACAAACGAACATTAGAAGCAAGAAGAAAAGAATTATTGCTCAAGACAAATGATTTATAAAATAGAAAAAGACGGGATTGTTATAAACATATATTGTAATATTGGCTTCTCGCAAGTATTAAGGTGAATATTATATAATGTTAGAAATGCTTTTGCTGTGTGGATGTAGTTTTCTTTCTTTTTAGCAAGAATGTAGCAAGTGTGAGCAAGTAAGATAACCTCCAAGCGAACAGAGGATGAGGCCCGAAAAGCTGCTAATCAACACTTTGTCCAGGGAACAAAAGGGCCCAAAGGCTGCTCCGCCTGGAGAACGGGGGCCCAGGGGGGCCCAGAGCTGCTATCACCGCTCTGCCCGGGGGGCAAAGAGGCCAAAGCTGCAATCAACCCTGACTGTCTGAAGAAATTAAGAGGCCCACTCAACTATCAACTCTCACCTAACGAGCCCAGGCCCAAGAATCCAAAGAAATAAAACCGCAAGGAGAAGACTACACATGCTCCTAAAAAGGCGGAACCAAGGAGTGGCCATGCAGAACACTTCCTAGAAAAGTTTGAATATGCATAGAGAACAGACAGTAAAAATGGTATAAAAAGGACTCACCTCGGCATCAGGTGTGCTCTTGGCAGAGCGCCAAGGCACCCGGCCGTTACCTCTTTGCTTTATTTATTGTCTCTTATTGTCTTTATATTAAAACTCTTTAATTCTCACAGGACAGTGAACCTCGTTTTTCACAAGACACAGTGCGGACAATGAAAAGAAAAAAAAAAAAGGAAAAGATGGTATATCTGGATGTTGCTAGTTGTCCCAAAAGACACATTTTTTAAAGTTTAATTGGAATTTTCTTCCTTTCTTTTCCTTTTTGACCGTTGCTCCTGAAACTTGAAGGCACATGACAGATTAACTTCAGCAGTAACAGGAGATCCGTGGGTAACAAATGACTGAATTCCATTCCACACACAAACATCTCAGCATCTCTGCTTACCCATCCCTGTATAAGGTATATGGCAAAAACAAATTCTGTGTCTTCTTCTTTCTTGGCTTTTTTTTCTTTTCTTATGAAGGTTTGCTGCTATTAGAGAAGGGTCAAGTGGCACAGAAGCTCTGTGGAAATCCGGATTTAGCTCCAAGGGAATCAAAGTCTCCCCCGGGGCGAGGGTGCGGCGGAGCCCTTTGTGATGCCAGAGTTTCGCAGAGGCGACGTCCCCGCTGAGGTCACCAGGGGCTGCCCCGCTGCGCTATAAAGCGGGCGCGCCCGCCCGCGCCCGCCCGCGCCAGCATGGCCCGCTACCGCCGGCGCTCCCGCCGGAGCCGCAGCCGCAGCCGCAGCCGGCCGCCGCCGCCGCTCCCGCCGCCGGGGGCGTGCGCAGGAGCCGCCGGGCCTCCCGCCGCTCCGGGTACCGCAGACGCCGCCGCCGGCGCTGAGCCGAGCGCGGGGCTTGGCCTCGTACGGCCCGGGGAGCGCCCAGAGCGCGGCCGTGGCGCGGGGCTGGCGATGCCAATAAAGGCCAGCAATGCTCACCGCAGTCTGCGTGTCCCTGCGTGTCCGTGGGTGCCCGTGGCTGTCCCGTGGCTATCCCTGGGTGTTCGTGCGTGTCCCCAAGTGGGAAGTTGCCCTGACGTACCTGTCAGTGTCCAGATCTGTCCTTGCGGAAGTGGTGGGGTCCTGAATCCCCAAGTGAAGGGAACACAGAATGAGGTCTGCAGAGAGCTCTCAGGTCATCAAATACAAACCTTAACCCAAAACTACCGATCCTACCACTAAGCCGTATCCCCAAGTACTATTTTTACTCTTTTTTTACTCTTTTTTCTTTTTTTTAAAGTCCCTCCAGGAATGGTGATACCACCATAGCCCTGGGCAGCCTGTTCCAATGTTTGACAACCACTTTTCGTAACAGCCGAATAAAATCCTTCCAGGTGCAACTCTAGGCACTTTTCTGTCGTACTGCTGCTTTTTCCTGGCAGAAGAGCCTGAATGAAGCCAGGGTGACCAGCGGGAATCACCAGTCTCGTTCAGCCCCGTCATCTCACCGTGCCATGCCATGGCCCTTCTTTAGTCACACCCCGGCCCTTCACGCTCATTTTCTCCCTTTTCCCCCAAGATACAGCCCAGGAACCCCTCCTGTCGAGTCCCCCCCGAGGTGCCTCTGTGGCCGCTCCTGGGCTGGGCTGGGCAGCAGCAGTCTGTGTGTCCCTGTGTGTCCCTGCATGTCCCTGTGTGTCCCTGCGTGTCCCTGCGTGGCCGTGGCTGTCCCTGCGTGGCCGTCTGTGGGTGTCCGTGTGCCGCAGCCCCGGTGCCCCCCCCGGGAGGGCTCCGCTCTGCAAGGCATCGCTCGGAAATGGGGCTCATGTCCCAGGAGAGCCTTGACACCCAGACTCCCCCAAAGCTCTCTCTGGCCTGGCAGCATAGGCACCCAGTGTGACACATCGGCACCACTTGTGCAGACCTGTACATCCCGTGCTGCTCCTTTTCCAAGCCTTCTGGAGACAAAAAATGGGCTGGGGGTTGGGGTGAGGCCAATGTCACGAAGTGGGAGCTTGCCCTGAAGTCTCTTTCAGTGTCAAATGTCTCTTGTGGAGGTGGTGGGGCCCTGAATCCCCAAGTGAAGGGAACACAGAATGAGGTCTGCAGAGAGCTCTCAGGTCATCAAATACAAATGTTATCCCAGTTATATAAATCCCACCACTAAGTCATGTCCCAAATGCCTCTTCTACCCCTTTTCTAAATCCCTCCAGGAATGGTGACACCACCACAGCCCTGGGCAGTCTGTTCCAATGTTTGACAACACTTACTATAAAGAAACCACTCATATTAGCCAACTTAAACCTTCCCAGGTGCAACTCAGCACTTTCCTCTCATCCTTTTTCTTGTTCCCCGAGAGAAGAGCCTGGCGCAAGCTGGCTACAGTCTCCTGTCAGGGGGTGGGGTTGTGGAAAGTGAGAAGATCCCCCCTGAGCCTCCCTTTCTCCAGGCTGAGCCCCTTTCCCAACTCCCTCAGCCTCTCATGGGACCTGGGCTCTAGGGCCTTTTCCAACTTCATCACCTTTCTGTGCTCCAGCACTTCCATGTGTTGCAGTGAGGGGCCCAAAACTGAGCCCAGGATTTTAGGTGCAGTGCCCAGCCCAGCAGGGGGATGGTCACTGCCCTGGCCCTGCTGCCACAGCATCCCTGATCCAAGCCAGGTGCCACTGGCCTTCCTGGGCACCATTTGAAGTCTGGCTGTTGTGGAGCCTTAGGACACACTTTCTACAACAGACTCTGAAATAAAAAGCTCAACCAAATGTCAGTAAACATTATCACTGTGGTACATTGTACTAATGCTTGCCACCACCACTTCATCCTGTTCACTCATATTCCATCAACTTTTTCAAAATAGCAGTTACCACTTTAATATGAAGCATTCCTCTCTCTCTGGAGACAGGGAGGACCATGCCTTTCTCAAAGGCTCCTGAATGATGTTGAGCCTCTAGAGAAGTGGAAGCAGCAATTAATATTTGGTCACTCAGGGCTCCAGAGATCTAAACATGATTTGGACAGATACCAAAATCAGCTGGAAAATAAACTTTCCAACACAATTTGATGTGTTAGAAAGCAGGCATTCTTCGTCAGTGCCAGACACACAGAAGGATATCTCCTTTAATCTGATGTGTGTGGTGAAACTTTGCAACAGGGCGTTTATTTCATTAAAATCATACATAATCATTACAACTTGCCAAAAACCCACCGTAGTCCTCCTCATTTGTTTCTTCTCTGGTTCCAGCTACATTTATGTGGTGGAAGGTGCACACCTTTACATTCTTTTGTCTCTTTTGACAGTCAGTCTTTAAGCTCTATCCAGCACCTTCAGGGGAACTGAAAAGTTCTCTTCCGTGTGTTACTTGTCAGGACAAACTACTGCTGTTCAGCATGAGAGTTTGGGCACTTCATCTCTGTGTCAGGTACTGAAATCGCAAGTATAATCAGCAGGAGCAGAAGGACTGCATAACAATGAAGAGTCTCCCTGAAGTCCCTTTTGCCAGAGGAGATGCCCAGGGGGTTTCTAACCCTGAGCAAGATCAGGGAGCCCAGAGCAAGGCAGGTGGGCTCAGGGCTTTCTGTAGTGCCAGTGCCCAGAGAGACTTTGGGGACATGATGAGTGTCCCCAGTCCCCTGCTCCCTCCCACCCCAACCTGCTGAGCCCCCTTTCCTCCCCCCAGGCCGTGGCTCTGACACTCATGTCCTTCCTGGCTCTGCTGGACATCCAGCCCAGGCTGCAATACCATGACTGATGTGGACACGGCCAAAGAGGGTCCATTCAGGCCATTCCAGGATGGAATCAAGCTCAGCTGATACAGTTTTGGATTATAGCATATGCTAAATCAGGAGGAGGAAAAGTCAGCTTGTACTTCATATTCTCTTCAAACACACTTACCTTGTCATGACATCCTGTGTGAGGCTGGCATGGATTCCCTTGGAACTAAATTAGTAATTACATTGGGCTTCTGTGCTACTTAGATGTTCTCTAATAGCAGCAGCCTTTCAAAAAACAAAGAAAGAAAAAGAAAAAAAGGAAGGAAAAAAAAAGAACACAAATAATTTGTTTTTCTCACCTGTCTTATATAGGGTGGGTTAAACAGAGATGCTGAGATGTTGCTTGTGGAAATGAAATTCAGTCCTTTGTTATACAGGGATCTCCTATTACTGCTGAAGTTCATGTGTCAGATGCCTTCCAGTTTCAGAAGCCAACATGTGTGACCACTCAGGAAACAGGAAAATAAAAGAGTATTGTCTGGAGATCCAGTGCTGAAGCTGGGAAGGAAGGTGGAACAGCACATCCCAAGTGGAACTGGTTCTCAGGAACACCCACCAGTGCCAGGTGCTCTGACACTGAGAGACCAGCACAGTCGTGCAGAACTTTTCACTTTTCTGCTTTGGAGGAACTGTCCCTGAAGTTAAGGTTCCTGTGACAAATATAGAGCCCCAGGCATCCTGTGGATCCTCAGGTGCTCCTGGGCTCCAGGCCTCCACCTCCGTTCTCTTGGCTCCCACTTCTGTTCCATGTGTAGTATAATCACCTGCATGGTGCTCCATAGGGAGCTGACATTGCTGGGTGCCAATTTTTCAATTTTTAGTGATGTCCTTGGTGTGGATGGAAGGAAACGGCCAAATCTATTATATTTTCTTTGCGGACTGCTCTAAAAGGAGGAAAAAAAAGTTTTAATTAAACTTTTAAAAATATCTGTGTTGGAAAACTACCAACATTCATAAACTTAATGTTTTCATTTTTTTTCATTGTCTGCACTGTGTCTCAAACTGGTGTTTAGGACACCAGGGTTCACCCTTTGACATTTCTCATAATCTTTTATGAAGTGACCAAATGCCATCCGTACATTTCGGCAAGAAGAGGAGTCAA
The DNA here is from genome assembly GCF_009650955.1 of Corvus moneduloides. Taxonomy (NCBI): domain Eukaryota; kingdom Metazoa; phylum Chordata; class Aves; order Passeriformes; family Corvidae; genus Corvus; species Corvus moneduloides. Next base: position 74,415,402 of record NC_045511.1, read on the forward strand.
GTCAGCAGAGGCTGGCAGAAGGAGCTTTTATTTCTGCTTCTGCAACAGAAGGACCAGATGTCTTGGTTTGAAAGACAGATGTCTGCTAAGGAAGGCAGAAGCCTCCCTTGGAATGGCAGATGCAACCCCCTTTCCCTCCAAGTTATTATTATTTTGAAATCAAGGGGCTTTTAGGCGAAGATGTGGGAAATAGGAATAACAGTTCTTTACTATTATATATCTATATGTGTATAACCAGTCAAACAAACAACAATAACTCTGGCAGTAACAGCAAACAATCACAAACCCAGTCCCAGCCTTCTCGGCTGTCGGGCCCTTTCCCCTCGGGTGCAGTTCCGCTCGCAGCCGGCAGGGGCGCTGGCGGCTCCCGGTGAGCAGGGCAGGTGCGATGGTTCCCCCGCGGCTGCAGGGGGCGCTCCGGAGCGAGCTCGGGGAGCACACGGCACTGGTGCCCCGGGATCCCGGGAAAAGGATGGAACAAAGGCTTCACAAACCACTGGGCAGCCGATCCCGGTGTCCGGCCGGACCCTCAGGAACAGCAGGCTGGAACAGCAGGCTGGAGCAGCAGGGATGAGCACAAATCCCGGGTGGCCAACGAGATGTACCCAAGTGGGGAACCCCCCGGAGTTCTGGGCAGGCAGGGCGAGCAGGGCTACAACACAGCGAAGGCTCAAAGCAACGGCGGGGAAGGGCGACCACGGCCCAGCTCCGAGTGCGGCAGGGAAGGCGGGCTTGGGATCCCGGGGCTTCTCCAACAGAAAGGAAAAGCAGCCCAAGACTCCCTCTCTGAACACCAGAGACGACTGCCCACACACTCAGGTGAAACAAAAAGAGCAGGCAGCTCTTTCGTTTTTCTTGACTACCCAGCCATTTGTCCCCCTGACAACATGTATAGGCAAAATTCCTTTAACAGAAAAAAAAAAACCTAGACGAGCTCCTAAAACCCCAACACCAGACCACGACTGAGCACTTTGAGAGTGGGTAATGACACTGAAATCAGCCAGACAGAAACTTTCTAACAGTCTGAGTATTAAAAAGCAGGCATTCTTTATTGCAGCACTGGGCAGCACCTGGGGGATCCTTCCTCCAATCGAGTTTGAGTTTGAGGAGTGCTGGGTGATTTTATCACACACATTCATGACATATTCATCAGCTGTCTCCACTTACTTGAGTTTCTTTGACACAGTCACAGCCTGTTTTGATGGGATACCCTTCCTTCTTGGACCAGAGTAAGAGAGCAAAGGAGGCTGCTGTTCTGCTAAGTTCTTTATTTCATAGTCTCACAGCTTTCTTGAAGGCAGAGTTCAAGGGGGTTACATGATAAAGCCAAGCAGCAACAGAAACAGCAGGCAGAAACAGTTTCTTCTATATGCTCTATATGAATCAGGGGGATGGGAAGCAGGAGAATTAGTTTGTCAGGAACAATGCATCCAGCTTGGTCAGCATACCAGGGCAGGAAGAAAAGATAAGAGAACTCTGATAAAACCAGGGGGGTCTCAGACAGACATCCTGCAAACTAGCTCAAACCAGTCTCAAAGGCCAGGGATACAAAAGAGCATGCGCGGAGAAGAAAGGTTAAAAGTTCAGGACGAGGAAGAGCGTCAGCCTTCCTCCAAAAGACCCCCAAAGACCCCTACCAAGAAAACACCAGACCACACTGCGCAAGCGCAACGCGGATGTAAATGACTTTTGGGTTCATTATAATACGAAGCGAGGCTGGGCGGGGCTAGGTGATGAATATGTATAGGCGTGTTGCGAAACTTAATGAATATGGAACTTGTAACCCGGTAAATACCGAGCTGAATGCAGCTGTCGGCACACATGGCTTTGGAGGAGCGATCCCCCGTGCGTCCCAGCTGGAAATAAACATACCTACTTTAGTACTTATTTAGTAGTAGAGTTCTGTCCGCTCTTCATTTGGTGAGCAGCCAGGAGAAACTCTGTCCGGCTGCAGGATCGGCTGAGGAGCGGACATCCCAGGCGCGCCCCAGGGCTTTCCTGGAGGATCTCCGTCCCTCGGCTCGCTCACTGTGGCGGACAGACAACGACCTGGAACTGCGGATAAAAGGTATGTTTTGCATTTAGGGTGCCTGTAAGTCGTACGCGTGGCCAGGGCTGCTGGTAAGCCGCGAGGAGACGTCCCACCTTCAGCACAGTCCCTGTGAGGGTAAAGGTGGGGCTTGCAAGCAACCCGCTACTGCAGCCAGCAAGGGGGAATCGCCGACTGATAGAGCGGCCGCTAGCGATCCTGGGAGCGGATCGGGTGATTCCAAGGGGGGGTCCCACCGGAACTTGTTACCCTGTCGGAAAATACAAGCGGGACCCTGAAACTGTTACAAGTGAGTGTTGCAAACATTTTTGCTACTAGTAGCTAGTTTGAACGTTGTGTTGCTTATATGTCTATGTGGATATTGGTTGCTGTCGGACTGCTTTTATGTGTGTAGATGTGTATCAGGTCGCCTATTCGTTTGTAAAACGGGAGCGTGCGTGTTGCCGTGTGTCGTTTGAGAGTGTGATACTGAGACATTTGTTTGGGGGAGTGCTTGCTTGTTGAATTTAGAATCGTGGCTGGGAGAACCTCTGCAGAAGGATTAGTGGCAGAGAATTTAGAGTTCGAAAGAGTACGTGGAATAACTTGTTTTTGTGGATGTGTCAGAACCTTTTATTCAACGGGAGGATGGCAGGTTGCATGGGTATTAATACAGTGTAAAGTTTGTACGAGAAGATGATACTGTTCTTCTGCCAGATGGCAGAGCCTGTGTTCTCAGTGCTATTAAGCTGATTTTGAGCCTGAGATTTTAAAGGTTGTGTGTGGGAAGTCGCATTTGGTACCTGAGATTTAGGAATTTCGGGAAGAAATTGGGAAAGAACTGAGAGAGAGTGTGGAAAGAGGGAATTTCAAGCAGCAGCAAAGCAGGCTTGGCAGAAGGCACAAGAGAATTTATAAAGAGTAACTTATACACTACACAGGTGACCCGAAGGGGGTGGCACAGTATGGGAACCAGACAAAGTAAGGAAATCCCCAGAGCAAGCCCGCTGGGCTGTATTCTGGTACATTGGAAGGAGATAGTAGGAGCTGGAGGCACAGAAAATAAAAGAACCCTTATAAAATATTGTACCCAGTGGTGGCCACTGTATAAATTAGAAAATGAAGCCAAATGGCCATCTAATGGAACTTTAGATTATAATACCTTGCTTCAGTTAATGCTGTTTCTGAGGCGGGAAGGTAAATGGGAAGAAGTTTCCTACGCTGACGCATTTTTTTCTCTCCGAAAACACCCTGAATGGCAGAGAGATTGTGGAATCAAACCCCCCAGTGATCCTATGGTGTTAGCTCCGGAAAAAGAAAATAATAAGGGCCGAAGAAGAATCAAACGATGCTGTTCGTCATGCAGCATCGGCCAGAGATGCACAAGGTCAGACAAAGTCTATCAAGCAGCAGCTCAGGGACAAGATGATGATGAATTAACCGATTTGCTTAAGCCTCCCCTTAGGAGACAGGAAGAGGATGCGGACTCAGAAGGAACACCAACGCCAACCTCCTCTCCCCCGGGCAGTCCTGTCTCATCCCGAACCAGGAAACAGGTACTGATGGCACCTCTGAGAGAGGCAGTGGCACCTGATGGGGATACAATGTTAGTTAGAGTACCTTTCTCTACTGCTGACCTAGATGCATGGTATAACGTTGCCAAAAATTACCGAAGTGATCCAGTAGGTACTGCTGAGCGCTTGCGACTTATAATTAAACAGCATAATCCAGATTGGGCTGATATACAATTATTATTGGGTGGACTAACAGAGACAGAAAGACAGCTAGTTTTGAAAACAGCTTGAGACTTGGCAGAGGACTATTAAAAAACACAACAATTAGATGTAAAAGATTACTTCCCACTCCAGGAACCACACTGGAACCCGAATAGAACAGCTGAATTAAAGAAATTAAAAGGTTATCAAGAATGGATAGCAAAAGGGGTGGAAAGAGCTATTCCCAAGACCCTAAACTGGTCAGCTTTGTACGCAATAAGACAGGGTCCTTCCGAGTCACCATTCGAATTCCTGGATCGTCTGAGGGATGCAATGCACCGTAACACATCGCTGGATCCTGAGACCGAGGTAGGGCTACAACAGCTGGTATCTTTGTTTCTAGGACAATCCACAGGAGATATCAGACGTAAATTGCAGAAACTTCAGGGGCCAGAAGGGAGGAACCTGGAAACTCTATTGGATGCAGCTTGGAGGGTATTCAGTAATCGAGAAGAAGGTTACAAGCAAGGGATGAGGAAATTAGTAGCAGTAGTAAAAGAAGGGAATAGAGAAAAGCTTAGACAAGGACCCCCCAGACGAGGACCTCCCAGACAAGGCCCACCCCGGCTAGGTAGAGACCAATGCGCGATTTGTGGGAGGTTTGGTCATTGGAAAAACGAGTGCCCAGAAAGAAGACAAGAAGACCACCAGAACAAGGGAAACCGAGGAAGGGGGAGGGTGGTTGCACACGTGAAAGAAGATTGAAGAGGACCGGGGGATTCCACCCTAGCAGATCCACTGGTTATAATGAAGCTAGGGGACAAGGAAAAAGAAATAGAATTTTTGGTGGATACAGGGGCAACATATTCAGTTTTAAATAAAGCTTTAATGCCTGTGGGGGATGATTATATTGTGGTACATGGAGCGGAGCAACTGGCCAATCTGAAAAAGCTTATTTTTTTAAACCATTGAAATATAAAATTGGGAAACAATGGGGTATTCACAAGTTTTTATATTTACCCAATTCTCCAAAGGCTCTCTTGGGAAGAGATTTATTAGAACAATTACAAGCAACCATTATTTTTAGGAATGGGGAAGTTATTCTGGAGGTAAATGACCAACAGTATGTAGAAATACTGAGCCTAATTTTAACAACCAAAGACCCTGTAGAGGAAATCAGGGAAGAGATAATGGAGCAAGTGTTCCCAGGAGTCTGGGCCACAGATGTACCTGGAAGAGCCAAAAATGCAACCCCAATACAGATCAAACTCAAAGAAGGGAGACAACCAGTTAGAATTAAACAGTACCCCCTTAAAAGGGAAGACAGGGAAGGAATTGGCCCAATAATTGAAAAATTCTTGCAGTTGGGATTACTAAAAGAGTGTCAGTCTGATTTCAATACTCCTATCTTGCCTATCCGTAAACCTGATGGGTCTTACCGGGTGGTACAGGATTTACGGGCTGTTAACAAGATAACTGAGGACCTCTATCCTGTGGTGGCAAACCCTTACACTCTGCTAACATGTTTAACACCAGAGCTAACTTGGTTTACCGTTTTAGATCTAAAGGATGCCTTCTTTTGCCTCCCTCTCCATGAAGCCAGCCAGAAAATTTTTGCATTCAAATGGGAAAGCCCTAAGAGTGGGCGCAAAACCCAGCTCACGTGGACGGTGTTGCCTCAGGGATTTAAGAACAGCCCCACCCTGTTTGGAGAACAGCTCGCAAAAGACATAGAGTCCTGGGAAGCCCCACCAGGAGAAGGGAAGCTATTGCAGTACGTGGATGATCTCCTAATAGCTACCCGAACAGAGGAAGCTTGTACAGCCTGGACGGTAAGCCTCTTAAACTTCCTGGGACTCCAAGGGTACAGGGTATCCAAGAAAAAGGCTCAGGTGGTGAAACAAAAAGTGATCTATCTGGGCTATGAAGTCAGTGCTGGGCAACGAACTTTGGAGCAAGATCACAAAGAAGCGATATGCCAAACCCCGAAACCCCAGACAGTGAAAGAGTTACGGACTTTTCTGGGGATGACAGGGTGGTGCAGATTGTGGATTTACAATTACGGGCTGCTCGTGAAACCACTATATGAACTCATTACGAAGGAAAGCAGAGATCTCCAGTGGACAAAGGAGGCCACGCGGGCCTTCAGCCAGCTAAAGAATGCCCTCATGTCAGCTCCAGCTCTAGGACCTCCAGATGTGAGTAAGCCATTCTTTCTATTTTCCCATGAGAAGCAAGGGATCGCCCAGGGAATACTAGCACAGGACCTGGGCCCATACCGACAGGCAGTTGCCTATTTCTCTAAGCAGCTAGATGCAGCAGCCAAAGGATGGCCTGGGTGCCTCAGAGCTGTTGCAGCAGTCGTGCTAAACATCCAGGAAGCACGCAAATTCACCTTGGGCCAGAGAATGACTGTGCTGGTGTCCCACACGGTGTCCGCGGTGCTGGAAGTGAAAGGTGGGCACTGGCTCTCCCCACAAAGGTTCCTGAAATATCAAGCCATCATGGTAGAACAAGATGATGTAGAAATAGTAGTAACTAACATTGTCAACCCAGCTTCCTTTCTCAGTGGAAATCAAGGGGAACCAGTACGCCATGATTGCCTGGAGACTATCGAAGCTACCTACTCCAGCCGCCCGGATCTAAAGGATACCCCTTTAAGCAACACAGAGACCTGGTTTACTGATGGAAGCAGCTACATCATCAGTGGAAAGCGGCATGCTGGGTACAGTTACCACCTGCCGCGAGGTGATAGAATCTGGACCCCTGCCAACAAACACCTCTGCGCAGAAGGCTGAAATAATCGCCCTAACCCATGCCTTAGAGATGGCAAAAGGAAAGAAAATAAACATCTATACAGACTCAAAGTATGCCTTTAGAGTTGTGCATGCACACGGGGCCATTTGGAAAGAAAGAGGACTGTTAAATTCGCATGGAAAGAACATCAAACATGCACAAGAAATAATGCAGCTGTTAGAAGCAGTCCAGCTACCTGAGAAGGTAGCAGTCATGCACATAAGGGCGCATCAAAAGGTGAGCTCAGAATTAGAAGAAGGAAATGAACTGGCGGACAGAGAGGCAAAAGAGGCAGCAAAAGGTGAGGTAACAATAACTGGAGCCTTGATCCCAGATGGACAACTTTCCCTAGACGGTAAGCCAACATATAATAAAAAAGACAGGAAATTGATTAAAGATGAAAGGGGAACATTTAACCAAGAGGGATGGGCTATCAATGCAGAAGGAAAAGTAGTTATTCCCTCTCATTTGCTATGGGCCGTAGTTAGAGAGGAACACCAGAAAACACACTGGGGAACAAATGCCTTATATAACTACTTAATTGGGAAAATTATCACTAGAAACTTATACGAAACTGTTGTGCAAGTAACTCGACAGTGCAACCTTTGCCTCCAGACTAACCCCAGAAACACCCCCAAACCAAAAATGGGCCAGACTGGGAGAGGCCATGGGCCTGGACAGCAGTGGCAAATTGATTTCACAGAACTTCCAAGAAAAGGGGGGTACCGATATTTATTAGTACTAACAGATACTTTTTCAGGATGGCCAGAAGCTTTTCCTACCAGGACCGCTAAGGCTCGAGAAGTAACCAAGGCGTTACTACAAGAAATAATACCGCGCTTCGGAGTTCCAGCCACAATGTCCTCAGATAGGGGACCACATTTTATTTCAAGGGTGGTACAACAAACCAGCCGACATTTAGGCATAGACTGGGAACTCTACACTCCATACCATCCCCAGTCAAGTGGCCAAGTAGAGAAAATGAATCATTTGATTAAACAGCAAATTGTGAGATTAGGGCAAGAAGCTAACCTACCCTGGCCCCAATCTCTTCCACTTGCGTTGTTACGAATTCGGACCAAGCCCAGAATTAAGGAAAAGTTAAATCCCTTTGAAATACTCTATGGGAGACCATATGGGGTACAGAAAGGCATATCTACCCAAATAGGGGAAGAGACGCTAACCACCTACATGATTGCCTTAGATAAACAGCTTAGAGAAATTGGAAAACATGTGGCTGGAACTCGAAGTCGAGGTTTGGACGGTCCTGTACATGACATTCAGCCTGGAGATTATGTATATGTTAAGTCTCTTACAGAAAAGACTCTGGAACCACAGTGGGAAGGACCATTCCAGATGCTCCTCACCACTTACACCGCGATTAAGATCAGAGAACAGAGTGCCTGGATTCACCATACCTGAGTAAAGAAGGCTCCAGAGACCCCTTGGAAAGTGACCCCTGGGGATGATGAACTGAAATTGAAGTTCACCCGAACAAAATGAAAATGTCAGGGTGGCACGCAAGTATAACCCAGAAAATTGTTTTTCTCACAGTTATAATTGTAACCTTCAGCTGGGAAGTTATTCATAAGAGAGAGGACATATGGTCCCAAGCCTTTATGCGGGTTACTGGACTCATGGGGAGATATTCTGATACAAAAGACTTAAACCTGTTGACTGTAGTCACACACAGAAACCAAATGTATACAAAGCAAGAATGGAAAAAACAAAGAACTTGGCAGCTCCAAGGGACTGTAGGAGAAAAAATCAAGATAGGATGCCGAATGGTTAACGGGACTACTCATAGAAAAGCAACCCAAATCAGTGTCTCAACTACTTCTACAGACAAACACCGTGAGATCTGTAGTTATTCAAGTGAAGCAGATTGTTGGTATAATTTTACATTAGTACAGATTGTGGAAGTGGTTTGTCTTTGGGGCCAAGACAGCAATGGACTCTCATTCAAATTCCAGATAAATGCCAAGGCTAGGCCTACTACCCACTCTGACAATCAGATCCAAACCCAGGTCACATTACTTAAGTCTGAGCCAAAAGTTTATGAGATTGGCCCTTATGTAGTGAGGAACACAGGCCAGCAATTACTGCTGTTTAATCCAGAATGGTCTCTTAAGCATGTAGAACTACTAATGCAAATTAACATTTCTGAAATCCAACCAGCCTGCTCCCCTTTAATTCAAACATCCCTTGAAGGATGGACAGCCTGGCTGCAGAAGCAAACACCCCTCCAAGGCAGAATGCGGAGAGACCTGACTGGCATGCTGGGAACAGGACTGGGAGTCATAAATGGGATTGATTCAGAGATACTGATGAACAAACTGGCCACAGCGACCAGTGATCTGACCAAATTAAAACAGCCCCTACAATTCTCCCCCTTAGCATTAGGAAACAGCCAGTGGCAAGTCTCAAAAATACTCCCAGACCTAGCAAAACTCAGCAACCTGGACCACGAACTGATATTAAACACACTTGGCACAGCTCAAGACAACGTCTCATTAGCCCTTAGCTGCATACAAGCTCAATTATGGATGCAGTCCGCAGCTTCCTTAATCATAAGAGAAGGTAATGAAGGCGTATTTCCTATTGAAATCCGAGAGGCTGTTTGGAACAATGCTACTAAATTAGAAAGAAAGCTCCAATCCTGGTGGACCTTGGTAAATTTCACCTATGACCCAATGACTAACATAGCTACTGCCTTTGTGCTTACGATACGGAATGCCACAGTTGATGTAATTCATCCTATTGTCGCATTGGGACTAAACCATAAAGGGACAGTTTTTTACCCCTCTGAACATAGAGTATGGGCTCAGATGGTAGGAGAAAAATGGCAAATAGTGAATTTAGAATCTTGCATCACACGGGAACAACAAGGATTTATCTGTGAAAGTAATACACTTGATGCCAGAGACATATGTCTTGATGCAGAACAAGGCATTTGTCACTTTGAGATCCACCCAGACACTTCACCAAAAACTGTACTTGTATATATTGGTCAAGGCTGTATATGCTTAAGAACTATCTGCACTTCTATGATAATAGATGACAATGTTATTAATGTAACTGCCATGAATCACTCTAATTTTTGTATTTGTAGTTTTGCCAAAATTGTTGGGTGTGACTTTTCGTATTTAGCACCAGTTGTGTCTCATCAATTAATAAGGTCCAACTACATTATTTACCATAAATTGCTACCCACACCTATTGGGATGGACCTAACATTAGTAAAGCAATTAGTGAAACATCAGGACCTAATGGAGATTTTGAGAGAAATCCAAAGAAACGGGGAAAAGACCTTAATCACCGTCCATTATGACACACAAGAAATCAGCAGAATCTTGCAAAGAGTAAAACAAGACGCAAGCCATAACTGGTGGGACTCACTTTTCAGGTGGTCACCTACCGCAACAGGCATCCTAAATACGTTATGTCACCCCATCATTGTCTTACTAACCTTGGTTAGTGTCTGCCTCGTGCTGTCTATCACGTTACTAATTTGGAACTATAGAGTTCTCAAAAGGTTATCAGTTCTAACTACTTTGTCAAATGCACGCAGAAAAACATTAAGAGATGCCTACCAAAAAAAATTCATTAGAAAGGGAATTTAAGTATTAGTAAAAGAATTTACTAACTCTTTAGAAAAGGGGGGACTGAATCAGGGGGATGGGAAGCAGGAGAATTAGTTTGTCAGGAACAATGCATCCAGCTTGGTCAGCATACCAGGGCAGGAAGAAAAGATAAGAGAACTCTGATAAAACCAGGGGGGTCTCAGACAGACATCCTGCAAACTAGCTCAAACCAGTCTCAAAGGCCAGGGATACAAAAGAGCATGCGCGGAGAAGAAAGGTTAAAAGTTCAGGACGAGGAAGAGCGTCAGCCTTCCTCCAAAAGACCCCCAAAGACCCCTACCAAGAAAACACCAGACCACACTGCGCAAGCGCAACGCGGATGTAAATGACTTTTGGGTTCATTATAATACGAAGCGAGGCTGGGCGGGGCTAGGTGATGAATATGTATAGGCGTGTTGCGAAACTTAATGAATATGGAACTTGTAACCCGGTAAATACCGAGCTGAATGCAGCTGTCGGCACACATGGCTTTGGAGGAGCGATCCCCCGTGCGTCCCAGCTGGAAATAAACATACCTACTTTACTACTTATTTAGTAGTGGAGTTCTGTCCGCTCTTCATATATGCTCCATATAATTTTTCTTAGAGAAGTGTGGATTATATTTGTTAACTGACTAATAAGATTAACACACAATTCTAGTTTTCCTTTTCTTAACCTATCTTGGTCTAATTCTAACAGTCGTAAGCCTTACACCAGTGTTACATCTGTATTACACAGATTTGCATATACAGTTTTTATCAGTTCTTAGTGTTTATGTGAACACTCCATCTAAAAACATGAACAGTATAATTCTATCTATATTTTGTCTAAAGTAAAGAATTCTGTGGAAAGGTAATACTGCTGCAGCAAGAACTGTGTTTAAGGTCTCTGCTGCAGCTTTTAATGTTTAAGGCACTTAGCATATATTTCTACTTAAAGTTAAAAATGTATATTTCTGTTTCACTTTGGTGTGGCTTCATGTATCTCAGCTTGTCCAAAGCTTTTAATTCAGCCCCTGTGCTTTGGCTTCCCTCTGGGCTTGAGTCCAGAGAAGCTTTCACTCCAACAACAGCCCTTATTGGAAGTCCTTGTATGGTTTTTTGAGGTCTGTCTTCAGTATCCAGTGTCCTTTTTAGATGGCTGTTCCTCAACCCCTGCTTTTGAGTAAGTGCAATATTGTTGATATTCCCTTCTACTGTCTTTATAAAGCTCCCCCTTTTCTTGAGACTAATTCCTTATGGGAACTGGTCTATTTAATATCTCTATTTCATTTTATAGCATAAGGCATTACAACAGCTACAACACTCAATCTTGATGCAAGCTAAAACACATACAGCAATTATGATGGTGACCATTATAAACCGATGTTTTCACCAAGTCCAGCTGGGTAACCATGAAGGAAGTTTGGTCCAGATTTCTTCAAATCCCCAGGAGGTCTCATCTTGAGCTGTGCATTGTAAGAAGTTGTCAATGGCCCTTGGAAAGGTCCCTTCCCCTTTGGCTGGAGTGGAGCAGTTCCCCAGTTTTCCAATCAGACCCAATCTCTTGGGTAGGACTTGTGCTCTGGTGTGTCCAATCCCACTGGTCTGGAGATCTCCACTGCTTGCTGCAAATCCTGTAAAGTCTTACTAAGAGAAATGAGTTAATTATTCAAATCAACCCCTGCTTTTATGTGTGTGTTCCTGGAATGTGTGGAACTTAGTATGGTTGACCATAGAGCAGCTCACACGAGCTGATTTTGCTGGTGCCCCACAGCTGAGTTCTAAATTGAAGTAGAGCTTGGACCAGGTAAGGCTTGGACTTGTGTCAAGGTTTCCTGAGATATTTTACCCAATTTTAATTTGATTGTATCATTCATGCACTCTAATTTGCCAATAGTTTGGGGCCTATAAGGAATACGAAAATCCCAAGCTGATCCCAAGGCTTTCCTAACCTGTTGTGTCACTTCTTCAATAAAGTGGGAACCTCTGTCTGATGACATTCCCAAAGCTACCCCAAATCTAGGTATTACTTAATTCAACATTATTTTGGTTGCTTCTCCAGCCTTGGTGCAACACGGGAAGGCTTCTGGCCATCCAGAAAAAGTATCCACCTGAACTAAGAGGGATTTGTACCACCCTTTTCTGGGCAATTCAGTAAAATCAATCTTTCAATATTTACCTGGAACGTTTCCAGGTTTTACGGCTCCTGGCACTACTTTGATAGCCGTGTTAGGGCTGTTTCTTTTACAAACTGTACATTGTTGGATTCTTGATTGTACAATCTGAGCCATTTTAGACCCAATCATAGGTTTCTGGAAATGTTTCAAGAGTTTTTCAGTACTCTAATGAGTGGCTTTGTGTCTGTGATCCACTTTTTCACACAAGATCAATTCTTGGGACTCCTCTTTGCCCAGCAGGAGTAACAGCCCATCCTCGTGGATCAAATCCTGCTTCTAAGGTTTCAATTAACTGACAGTCCTTAAGCACTATACTCTGTTTTTTTCTACTGGAAAGGTGTCTCTGGCAGGGGTATTAAAGATAAAACTTTGTTTTCTAAGGTGCCTTTTTCTGCAGCCTCTTTGGCAGCTTTATCAGCTTATGATTCCCCAATTTCTTGCCCTCTTGGTGTGCTCTGCAAGGCATGATGGCAACTTCTCCTGGTTTCTGGACACTTTCAAGTAAATCAAAGATTTGTTTTCCATTTTTTATCGACATGCCTTGAGATGTCAAAAGGCCTCTTTCTTTCTAGATGCCCATGTTCAAGGACTTCTCCAAAAGTGTATTTTTAATCAATCCAAATGTTAACTCATTTTCCTTTACTCAGTTCCAAAGCCAGAGTGAGTACAATTAGTTCTGCTTTCTGGATTGAAACATTGGAGAAGAGCACCCTTGATTTGATTCCCTCATGGTGTGGAGTCACTGCGTATCCAGAGGATCATTTTTCATTTCAGACAAAGCTGCTCCCATCAGTAAACAATTCCCAGTCAGGTCTTTCCAAGGGTCTGTCTCCTAGGTCAGGTGTGCTGGAATACGCTGCTTCTGTAGTCTGTAAGCAGTAATGCCCTGGGGTTCCTGCTGCTTGTTGGGCAGGTAAGAACATAGCAGGGTTAATGATGGAAGTTGTTTTGAGTGTCACAAAACACCTGGTATACCAACTGCACCACGAGTGGTACATAAATGACAATGCTTTGTCCCAAAGTCAGTTCTCGAGCTTCCTGGACCTACAGAAGAGCAGCAGCCACTGCCCTCAGACAACCAGGCCCAACTTCGCTGACATTATGTAGTTGTTTTGAGAGAAAGGCCACAGCCTTCCTGCTCTGGTGCCCAGGAAATGTGACAGCACTCCCAGTGCTGGGTTTTCTTTCAGAGGGAAATTTTTCATGGGGTCTGGGAGCCCCAAAGCAGGGTCCACAAAAGGGCTCACTGGCAGCCTATGAGTCATCAGTCCAGGCTATAAAGTCCGTCTGAGCTGTCTTCAAGAGCTCATACAGTGGGTTTACCAGCAGCCCGTAAGTGCTGTTGCACAGGTGACTCCATCCCACCATCCCGAGAAATGCACACAACTCTCCTGCCTTTCATGGCTGTGGGAGTTGGCAAATTGTTTCCTTTCCTTCCTGTCCCAGCCTCCTTTGTCCAATCCCAAGCAGGTTACCGTGGTCTGGACTATTTGTGCTTTGTCTTTGGATACTCTTTATCCACTTAGTCCCAGGAAACTCAACAATGCCACAGTCTGATCCCAACACTGCTTTTTGGTTTCAGTGGCTCTCCGAATGTCATCTCCATACTGGAACAAGACTCCAAGAGGGTTCTGATTTTTCCACTCCTCCAGTTCTTTTGACAATTGATTCTAAACATGGTGGGGCTGATTTTAAACCCCTGCAGTAGAACCATCCAAGCCAGTTGAGTTCTTCTCCCTGCGTTTGGATTTTCCCATTCAAAAGCAAAAAGCTCTTGACTTTCAGTACTCAAACGGATACAGAAAGAGGCACCTTTCAGATCTAACACTGTGAAGCATTTTCATTTTTCACTCACGGTTGTTAGCAAGGTATAAGGGTTTGCTACTACCAGGTGTATATCTTCTATCTTATTTATGGCTCTGAGGTCCTGTACCAGCTGGTAATCCCTTCCATTTGCCTTCTTCGCTGGCAAAATAGGGTTACTAAATTTGGATTCACATTCCTTCAATGGGACATATTTTCTCAAGTTTTCCATAAGGGGGACTAACTCCTTACCACTTTTTATTTTCACAGGGTACTGCTTTTGCCTCACCATTCCCACTGCAGGTTTCAGTTTTCATTCTTACAGGCTCTGCTCTTTGGGATCTCCCAGACACCTCTCCAGCCCAGACTATCGGAATCATCCCCAAGTGATACTGGCACAGGGATCACGTCCCATTTCGGTGACTGTAGTGCAAAAATAGAAGCTTCCACATAATTAGATTCTGGAATTATAACCTGTATTTTGACATTTTAAAATTTAATTTCAGCATTTAGTTTTTCCAGTAGATCTCTCCCAAGGAGATGCTTTGGCAAATTGGGTAGATACAAAAACTGATGAGTCATTCATCCATGGTTTTCCTAATTTAAAATAAAAAGGCTCAAAAAATGGCCGAGTTTTGCAATTCCCTGTTGCACCAACAATTATTATAGAATCATTACTCAAATTTGCTTTTACTGAGAAATCCTGTGGTGCATCCACCTTGCAGGCCACGAAGCCCCCCTGCTTTGCTGTGACAGAAGCCCAGTTTTTTTACAGTTTGACAAAGAAGCTGACATAATTTCTGATTTCATTATCCTGTTGGCCTTCTCCCAAAGCCTGGCCAGGGCTCAAGGAGAAACCAAGGAAGTTCCTATACCCCCCCCCCCCCCCCCCTAATTAGGCCAGATGTGGCCTTGTCCAGTTTCTAGATAATGAAATGTGAATACATGCTGTTGGGGTTTTAGAAGTCTCATTTTGGTTTTGGTTTTTCTTCTCTTAAGGAATTTTCCCCTACACGTGTTGCTAGGAGACAATAATGAGCAGATACTTAAGAGAGACAAAAGACGTGGCCACAGCTCAGGGGAGGGGTCCAGCTGGCTACTCTCTCTTTTACCTGGGGGTTTCTCGGAGGACAGAGACGCCGCGCGATTTGGACTGGGAAAATGGGGCTGAGTGCAGCCCCCAGCTCTTGTTCTCTCGGGGTTCGGAGGAGACAGAGGCTCCGGTGGCTGTGGGGAGAATTCGTCACCGCTGCGAGGTTCTGCCTTCTGCTGCCTTCCTTCTACCGTGAGTGGAGCCCTGCTCAGGGAAGCGGGCGTTGCATTGGGACCCTATTTAACACTCCACCTCACTAAAAGTGGGGCTTTTCACCCTCTGCTCGGGTGCCTCAGGGATAAACCCCGGGATCCTGAGCTCCTTTCCCTTCCCTGGAGGGAGCCCAGCCGCCGCTGCCCTGCCCCCGCCGTTCCTTTACCACTGCACCGAAGGGGAAAGGGCCTGGCAGCCGAGAGAGGCTGGCACTGGGGCTCTGGTTCTGTTCGTTGTTACTGCTATAGTTATTGTTGTTTGTTTGCCTTGTTATACATACTAGTAAAGAACTGTTATTCCTATTCCTCATATCTTATATAATAATTGTAATTATTATATATATATTATAATAATTCGGACGGAAGGGGGTTACATTTTCCATTCCAAGGGAGGCTCCTGCCTTCCTTGGCAGACACCTGTCTTTCAAACCAAGACACATCTTTTGCCAATATGTGAACACATACAGCAATACATCATTAGTGAGCAAATATGTAGATAACATTTGGTTGGAAGGTTTATCTAGAGGTCAGCTTTGGCTCAGGGCCTGTTGTTCAGGCCTTAGAACTTCAGTGCCAGCCATCAGCTTCCAATTCTTAAGGTCTGTTACTTGAAAATGGTATTTTTACTGTGACTGGACCATCTGCACCCACCGCTTGATGGAGGGGAGCTGCTGTCACATTGTGCTTAGCTCTAGTTCTCCCTAAAACCCTCTGCTCCTTGACACACCCTCTCTATCCTCTCTATCTTTTCCTCTGCCCCTCGACACAGCCTCTCTAACTCCTTTATCTTCTCCTCTCCTTCTCGATACATCCTCTGTATTTCCTTTATTTTCTCCTCCGCTCCTTGATGTGTCCTCCCTATCCTCTCTATCTGCTCTTCTAGACATGCCAATTCCCTCACAGTATCAGCCCCAGCAGCCTGATTGTCTGTTCCCCCATCCAACCTGCAGTTAGGACTGACCCTAAAATCTAAATCATACTCCTTATCAGGGAGATATTTAGAAAAATTTTCTCCAATGCTGCTTAAAGAACAGCGTTTTAACCATTTTCCTTGGGTCTCCTTTTCAGGAGGCAGCACCAAAGGGTCTGAGGGGGCTGGATTCAAGCCACAATCTCTCTGCCATTCTGGATGATTCCTCAACGTGAGAAACATATCAGCATACATCACCTCATCCCATTTCTTCTCCCGCCTTAAAAACAACAGTAACTGTAACAATGTGTTGTAATTCAAGGTTCCATTTTGTGGCCACTTTTCTCCAGAGTCCAGTTTGTACAATGGCCACCACTGATTACAGTACTTAATCAAATTCTCCCTGGTCAGTGTTCCCCCAGGGGGCTCACTAATCTTCCTCCAATGTTGCAAAATGCAACCAAGTGGGGATTGTTCCAGAGTGCCCTTTTTAGATTGTCCACTGCCCATCTCCAAGTAGTAGACCCAAAATGTTACAATACAAATACAAAACAATTATTTATCAATAAACTCAAGTCAAATACCAAATTCTGGAATACCAAATAACCCACCCACTGTGCTGGAAGATCCACACATCTTATATGGGCAGGATGCCCAAAAGAATGCCTTGTTGTCAAATGGGGTCTTACCTGTCTCCCAGACTGGTCCGAGGGTCTGTGGTCTTCTCCAGGAAAGTACTGGTGCCTGCATGAAGATCCAGAGACCCCTTGGATCCACGGGAGATCAGGCAGAGCATCCCATCTGGAGTTGCCAAAAATGGTACTGAAATCAGCCAGACAGAAACTTTCTAACACAGTCTGAGTATTAGAAAGCAAGCATTCTTTATTGCAGCACTGGGCACTCGGGGGATCCTTCCTCTGTTCAAGTGCCACGAGTGCTGGGTGAACAGAGATTTTAACACACGTTCTGATTACATATTCATCAGCTATTCCCACTTCCTTGACTTTCTTTGATACAGTCACACCCCTTATTGGAAGTCCTGTATGGTTCTTTGGCAGTCTGTCTTCAACATCTGTTGTCCTTTTTTAGGTGCTGTTCCTTGACCCCTGAATTTGAGTATTCACAATATCATTGTTTTGCATAACTTCACCCTTGCAGAGCTGAGCTGATGTCCTGCTCGCGTTTGGCATGGCTTCTGTTTGCCTAAGTTACATCCTTTATCTATTTGTCCAAGGCTGTGCTACTCTGTTCTGCTGTCCTTGAGAAAAGTGCTGTTCTGTTTTACTGTCCTTATCAAAACTGCTAAATCTCATGGACTGCTCAGAACATAGACCCAAAGTGCTGGGGGCAGCCCCTGCCAAGGATGGACCTCCCCAGTGCATCAGACAGAAGGCTGTAGCCAGGTGGGGCCAGGCTCTTCTCCCATGGAACAAGAAAAAGGACAAGAGGAAAGTGCTGAGAGTTGCACCTGGGAAGATTTAAACTGGCTGTTTGGAAAAGTTTCTTCACTAAAAAGCATTGTCAAACATTGGAACAGACTGCCCAGGGCTGTGGTGGCGTCACCATTCCTGGATGGATTTAAAGAGAGGGGTAAATGTGACACTTGGGGCACGGCTTAGTGGTGTGATTGGTCGTTTTGTGTTAACGTTTGTATTTGATGACCTGAGAGCTCTCTGCAGATCTCATTCTGTGTTCCCTTCACTTGGGATTCAGGGACCCCACCACTTCCACAAGACAGATCTGACACTGACAGGTACGTCAGGGCAACTTCCCACTTGGGGACACACATGAACACCCAGGGATAGCCACGGGACAGCCACGGACACGCCGGGACACGCCGGGACACGCCGGGACACGCAGGGACACGCAGACTGCGGTGAGCATTGCTGGCCTTTATTGGCATCGCCAGCCCCGCGCCACGGCCGCGCTCTGGGCGCTCCCCGGGCCGTACGAGGCCAAGCCCCGCGCTCGGCTCAGCGCCGGCGGCGGCGTCTGCGGCTGCCGCGGCGGCGCCGGCGGTACCCGGAGCGGCGGGAGGCCCGGCGGCTCCTGCGCACGCCCCCGCGGCGGGAGCGGCGGCGGCGCCGGCTGCGGCTGCGGCTGCGGCTCCGGCGGGAGCGCCGGCGGTAGCGGGCCATGCTGGCGCGGGCGGGCGCGGGCGGGCGCGCCCGCTTTTATAGCGCAGCGGGGCAGCCCCTGGTGACGCCGCAGCTGCCAGGGACCGACATCAGCTCTGAGGTCACAGTGCTCCGAGGGGAGTCTCCTGTGAGGACAGAGCTTTGCAGACCCAATGTCACAGTGAGGTCACAGTGGGTCAGGATAAACCCCTTGTGACACCAGAGCTTTGCACAGCCACATCGCCTGTGAGGTCAGAGCAGACCGGGTGGAGCCCTTTGTGACACGAGAACTTGGAAGGACCAACATCACCAGTGAGGTCACAGTGGACAGGGATGGAATCCTTGTTACACCAGAGCTTCCCAGAGCTGATGTCATCAAAATGTCACAGTGATCGTGGCAAAGCCCTGATGGATCAGGTGAAACTCTGATGGCAGAACTTCACAGACCAGGGGAAGCCCCTTGTGATACCAGAGGGTGGAATGAAAAACATCACCAGTGACATCACAGTGAGCAGGGTGGAGATGCTTCTGACGGCGGTGCTTTGCGGAGCTGACAATCACCAGGGAGCTCAGAGGGGCCACATGAACACTCCCGACCGCACCTCCAGAGTCTCCTGTGCCGGGGCAATGCCCGGCAGGGACCAAGATTCTGTAATTTGAAAAGTGTCCTTGTTGTTCCCAGGGCGGATGCCTGGCCTTGTGATTGTGCCAATGAAAAAACTGCTGCCAAAACAGATGGCAGACAGAATTCCTTCCTGGGTTTGGAGCCCAACTTTGTCTGGACAGCACCAAGGGGACCCATTTGATTGGGCAAGTAAAGCACAACAATCACACAGCCCCACAAACTGGTGCAAAGTGTTCCTTTGACCATCACCCTCAATCCAGGGGGGCTGCAGAGAGGACAAACTCTGACTCTAAAACAAAAAGGGAAGAATCTTGTGCAGGGACTGGCCTGAAAGGCCCGTGTGTGATGGCCTCTCCCAGCGAGGCAGAGGAGAAGCCCTGTGAATAGAGACCAGGGCCTGTCAGCTGAGGAGATGTTCATGGGCAGAGCCATGTGTTGGATGCACAGAGCACACCCGGGCTTGCACCAGCCGGCCCTCAGGCTACCAGAGAGTGCTCTTCCCATGGGACAAGAAGTGCTTGAAGTGCTAATGACTGCAAATGATGCCAACAGCCCGAGGCAGGAAAGGATGTAGGGACAGCAGGGCCCTGGGTTCTCCAGAGCAGAGGGTCCTTGTACCCCACTCTGGAGGGAGAGCAACTCCAGCTCCTTCCTGCAGCTGTGGGGCCAGGCTCCATCACTGGTGTTTTTGAGGAGCACAAACACATTGGTTTCCAGAATCATGGAGACTTGGGAAATGGACCTGGCACTGTGGGCAAATGCCAGTGGGAGTGGATGGGGTTGGAGCAAAACCTTCCTTTCTGCTTCCCTGCGGCAGGGGCACAACCCACACGGGTGGGAGACTCTCCCTCAGGGCTGGCCACCCATCCCCCAAGTCCTCCAAATGCCAGCACTGCCCAGGCCAGGGCAGTGAGGGGCAGAGGGGTCATCCAGTTGCAGGCAGCCCATGCTGACTGCTCCCAGACTCTGCTGCTCCCAGGAGACCTTGGCAATGTGTCGGCAGCAGGGACGATACACAGGGCCATGAATAGGTGACACAGGTGACCAAGGGAGAGCACCACGGAAATGCAGGAGTTTCAAACACGAGAGTGGTAATTCCTCTTCTCTCCCGGACCCCATGTGGTCCTGCCTGTGCCACAGGCTGAAGGGAATGTACTGGGATTGGTGGTGGCTGCAGAGGACAGAGAGCTGCATCCTGTGCAGCCTCTGCCTCTCTGGCCTGCATGTCTTGGTGCAGTCCCTGCAGCCTCTCCCAGATGAGGACACAGCGCTGCTGACCCACAGCATCGGCAGTGCTGGGGGTGCCCAGAGCAGTGAGGAGCCCCAGAGGCTGCCACACTTTGGTAAAGTCAGGGATGAGAAGAATAGCCCTATGGCCAGAGCCAGCCCCAGCTCCAGCAGCTCCAAATCCAGCAGTTTCTGGGAGAGGGTTCCCACCAGCAGCCCGGCAGGCTCCAGTGTGGAGGAAGAAGCTAGCACCTCAGAGGCCAGTCCCCCCTGGAGCTCCCAGCTGTCCCTAACCTGTGTCCAGCCCTGCAGAGAGGGACCAGCCCCAGGAGAAGCTGGAGCAGTCAGTGGTGGCAGGTCCCTGTGCCCAGGGCAGCATCCACAGCTCCTCCCTTCCCAGCCAGAGTAGGAACCACTTGCCTGGGCAGTCTTAGCACACGTAACCTAAGGAGAGCAACGTGGACACGCAGAAGTTGAGAATAAGAAACAATATTTTCTTTTTGCTCCTGGCCATGTGCGCCTGCAGAGGGGGGAACATCCCATTGTGACATCACTGGTTGGTGGAGGGTGACATCACAAGTGGCAGACTGTGAGATCCTGCATTGCTGATTACACTTGGGCACCAGCAGAGCCTGGGCCGGTCTGGCCCAGACCTTGACTTCTGATGAGCAAGACTCAAAGGTCTGGAGAGTGAAGCCAGGCATTTCCCAGTGCTGGCTGCAGTGCTGGGGGCTGCCATCAGAGAATTCAGCAGCTCCCAGTGCCCATCCCAGAGTCACCGCTCCTGTTTCTCCGCCCTGCCTGCTTGGGCCATCTGGGCTCGGCAGGGCAGCACCGAGGGCGACAGCCCTGTGCCCCTGCGGGGACGCTGGGGCAGGTAACGGGGCCCAGGGCGACACGAGGGTGTCCTTGTGCAGAGGCCTGAGCATTTCTTGCCTTTCATTCCTTTCCTTGGCACAGCCAGTCATCATGGCCTCGCCCTCCGGCAGCGTGGGACACCAGCAAGGAGGAGCAGCTCCTGCTCCTCAGCTAGCCCCGATGATCTGCAGAGCACAGCAATGGCCACACGGACAGACAGCAGCTGCCCCATCTGCCAGGAGCTACACAGAGCTCCATCCTGCGGGAGCTCTGCCCCCACGCTCCGGACGCAGCCATCCTGCTCCTGAGGCTGCAGAACTGCCTCGAGGAACACACGGCACTGCTGCTCCATGGCCTCAGCAGCGTCATTGTGGGCCGCTGCAGCAAGGAGCCCAAGAGGCGGCTGCGCTCCCGTCGTGCCAGAGAGAACAACAGTGCCATCTCCAGCAGCTCCAGCTGCACCAGCTCCCGGCAGAGAACTCCTGCCAGTTGCCCCACAGGCTCCAACGCACAGGAGGCAGCTGGAACATCACAGACTGGCCTCCAGGGGAGTCACAGCTGTCCCCGACCTGTGCCCAAACTCACAGAGCGGGAGCAGCCCCGGAGGAGCCAGCAGGGGACAGGTCCCCGTGCCCAGCGCCGCATCCACAGCTCCTCTGCTCCCGGCCAGAAGAGGGACCACTGCCCCTTTTAAAACTCCGATGCAGTGCCTGATTATTTTCTTACATCACATTGCAATTCTGGAACTGCAAGGAGTTCCCTCAGGTGGAATAACAGACAAGGAGGGTATTGCAGATGTGTATGGGAATACTTCCCTCGTGTAGCTGACTGAAAAGCAACTGCTGTAATGGAGCTGAAAGGCAGCTTGGTAAAATTTATTTCAAACTCTACATGTAATAAAGTTATATGTAGAGGAAAAAGATGAATATTGCCAGAGAGTCTTTGTAATGCTCTCCTACATACTTTGTGCTGATGGGAGGAATTCCTGTGGTCTTTTTTCAGTCCCACAGTTACAAAGAATTCTATAAAGCAAATGGCAACTGAGTATTTTCAGCTCATGCAAAAGATACATTAAGCAAAATAGCACAAACAGGTACATTTCAGCTGCATTTCCAAAGCAGGTGGTTTACTTTAATGCTGACAGCTACAGAAGAAGAGGAGATGAGAGGATCTGTGTGCTAAACAAAAAACCACAAGGAAACTGTGCAAATGCAATCTGTTCCTCCCTCAAATGAATATTCTCATATTCGAAACAGCACTGGAGATTGAAGCCAAAATTTCAAGTAATTATTTTTCCAATCAGCTGTGTTAAAACAGTAAGAGCATTATTGGTCTGGCTTACTGAGTGTCTGAATGAATGAACAGAAAATTTGCACATTCTGACATCACAAGTATCCCAAAATATTACTTCCTTGAGTAAGTCAGACAAACAAGCAGGTTTGAGTTTGGTATTTTTTCTGTCTCTAAAAGAAGCTAAAAGTACTCACAGCTTTGCTTACTCAGTTCAAGGCAAACAGGTTCAGAGGGGACACTTGGCTGAGGTCACAGATCCTGGATTCTGAGCACTCCCAAAAAGATGTCCTTGGTTGTCAGACTTACAACAGAAAAAATGCCATCAAACTACAAAGGGAAATCAACTGAACTCAGACACTGCTTCACCCTCTATTAAACCACAATGCTACTCCCTACCCTTCTCACTGGTACAAACACAGATACACTGACAGCCGTGGTTGCAGAGAAATGAAAAGGAAAGCTGCCAGTGCCAGTCACCTCATCATGATGAGAGAGCAGTCAGTGTTGGCAGAGTTGCTCTGCATTTAGGTCTCCAGTCATCACCTCGGCTTGCTGTGTTCAGATTCCACATCTCTGCCTCCTGGGCAAGGCAGCCTCACACACCCTCTGAGCTGGGAGTTATTTGAACGGGTGGGCCTGACCTTCACAGCTTCCTTGGAGCTGAAGATGTAGCAGGGTTACAGGCAAATGCAACCTGTTGAACGTTCTTTTTGACTCCTTGCAACAAAAGGTCTGTCATGAAAAAATGCTTCTTATAAAAATGTCCTAAAGGAAGTGAGTTACGTGTGTGCGTGTGCTGGGATGTGGGCAGGAGCTAGACAAGGAAAACCTCTGTAAATTTTCCATTCAAGAAAACTTGTATAAATGCAGCAGCTTACACCAACATAGTACGGGCAAAATTGGCAGAAGGTCATCAGGTGGTTTAGTTCATCTGCTCTGAGTCAGGTTGTTACCAAAACTCAGTAAAATAAAACTCCTTTATACCAGTGTAGCATTAAAGAGCAGGGATGCTTCATTTGACCAGATGTTTGGGGGATAACTCCACGTAGCCTCATGGCGAGTACAGAAAAAGCTACTGTTGATAGACTAGATTTTACATCCAGATTCACTGATTTTCCTGGAGTAAACATGCATATGATTATCATCTGCCTGAAATCATTAACAGGGATTCCCTCTCCTTTGTGCATGTGCTCTTCTGTTCCTGGTGGTCAGTGATCCCCAGTGATCACCTGACCACCTGGTGAAATGGTGCTACTTCCCAGAAAGGAAAAAGTTGGCATAACTGAGTTGGTTGCTCCCCCTTTCTTCTTCTGAGCCAATGTTTAACGTGGTCCTACAGAACGAGCATTTTACAGTTCCACAGAGCAGTGGTTTTTGAAGAATAAGCATTGTATTAACCCACCAGGTGTACACACAGTTCTTCATCTGGCAAAAGGTCAATCATACCATGATAACTCTAATGTCTAATTTCTTTGTAATGCTGCAATTCAATCAGAGGTCTGATGTGGTTTGGGGGTTAGTTGGCCTTTTCTTTGCTCTGGTTGTTTTGTTTGTTTTTTGGTTTGGTTTGTTCTAGATAGTTTGCATTGTGTTTTGATTTATTTTTAAAGAATACGGTATTTTTGAGGGATGATATATCTTTTGAAAAAGCAGTATTTTTTCCAGAAACCTGTCAAAATGGAGAAGTAGTTAACAGAAGCGAGAACGAGGTCAGGATTTAAGTTCCTAAACCGTCAGAAAACTGCTCACCAGAAGACGCTCTGCTGTAGCCTTGAGCGAGGGATGGCTCAGGCCTGATAGCTGTGTTCTAAATGACAGCATACTCCCAGCCAGTAGGAATCATGTAATTTTTCATCACATATTTACTGACTTATTCATGCAGTTAAGGAGCATAGTTCATTGCCTTACTATAAATAAAAGATTATGTTTCGTAGATGTTTGCCACACAAGATTAGCAGTCATACATTTTGGTGTAATTCTGCTGGAATGATACTCTCTTGCAAAACTGTCTCAGCATGGGGAAAATCAATTTATTCTCTGTTTGGACAGTGCTGAACAAAGACAAGTATTAGAACAGGTTTTCTCACCTCTTCATCAGGATGAAATTTTGAACTTTATTTTCTTTATCATATGCACATGACATCTGAGTTGTTCTGTATCCTTCGGTGAGGAATCCACCACTGGTTGAAAACAGCACCTTTACAGGTGATTTTGAGCAACTTTACAGAGCAGAGATGGGCGGGCTTGCTCCTCTCTCCTCCCAAAGCAGGGACACCTCTTGGGTAGGATCTGCACCTCCAGCTGCACTGGAACTTTCCTGGCACACCTGTACATAGCTCTTGCAAAGTGCATGCTTTGTCAGTGGAGGCTGCTTAGGTCAAAAGAACTGGTTAAGGTTTTTTTCCGTGGGCAGAGGAACTGCCCATCATCTGCTTCATCAGAATAAAGGACCAAGTCTTTGGCTTCCTTCAGTGTCACGAGTGTCTAAAACTGAAGAGATTCCCCCAAAAAGCAAAGAGTGTTTGGAGGAGTGTGGTGATACCCATGGGTCCAGGGTAAGATACTGCTGTCCAGAGCCCCAGCCCAAAGTGTCCCTGGAGCTTTTACACATCCTCTGCCTCCTCTGGTAGTGCTGCCCCATGTCCCTGAGTAGAGCAGGAGGGATTCCAGGGATTCAGGAGCACAAGGAGGCAGAGCATCAGCTCCTACTGGTATTTCCACTCCAAGGGAAGTGCCTCAGGCCAGCATAAATTTTGCAGCTGTGACTTCACAGGTGCTGGTGGCAGCCTCTGTCACCAAGCAAGAGCATCTGCACGGGCAGGATGGTGTAGAGATGCCTCTCAGAGAACAGAGAGGACACTTTCAAACAGTATCTGACAGAGGTGATGAAGGGCTGGTAAATTACATTTGGATGGGACAGATGATCAAAAACTCTGTATGTGAAAATAAGAGACAAAATGAGTGAAGGGAGAGGGAGAGGGAGAGGGAGAGGATAGAATCCTTGGGAATTCTGATTGTATCTACAGGGCATTTTCTGACAACCTGAGTCACTACCTAAAGCCCCTGGATTTCAGAGCAGTGAAAATTCAGGCTGTTCAGATCCTGGTCATAATGGCCACACACAACTTCTCAGCTCCTCAGCATGTCTGCAGCTGCTGACACATTGGTTTGGGACAAAATCCTCGATTGTCATTGGAAAACAAAAGAGAAGAGGAAGTTTCTAGCTGTTGGAAGGTCTCCTCTGTGAACCCTGAAGGGCTCTGCCTTTTCCTTTCTCAGCAGCAGCTCAGTAGCAACAGCCAGAGGCAAAGAAAGACACGAGAGGGTGTTTGGCTGATGTGTCTGACAATTTAGCAACACTTGTAAACAAGAGCTGTGTCTGTTCACATTTCAATGGCAAGTCCTTGCTGAGGATGAAGAGCTGTGTCACTTGTGCTTAGCTTACATCAAAGTAATGGCACAGAGGGTTTTCATCCTGCAGATGTGACCTCTGTGATGACAGTCTGTTCATCTTGCACGGAGCTCTGTACTCACAAGGACAGCGTTACTTTTGCCAACAGACCAGAGTTTGTCAAAAAAATCCAGGCAAAATTACTTCTTAAATTAACATTTTCCTTTTGCTCTCAAACCAATGGTTTAACTGTAATAGTTCATAGGAATGAATTTGCTTCTCTGCTGTCCCCCAGCGCAGCTGCACATTCCTACCACATCCAGGTAGCAAGGCACATGGCACAGCCTTTGTTTCCACTGGGGAAGGTCTCTCAGCCCCAGCAAGGCAGAGGGACTTGCAGGAGCTGCTGAAGCCCTTTCTGTGCTGGGACACTGTAAAGTTCTGCCAGGCTAGATCAGCATGAGGCCTGCAGGGCTTTCCAGCAGCTCTGCACCTCTGGCCGTGTTACACAAGTGCAGAAAGCTCAGTGGAGCTTTCCCAAGGGCTTGCCCAGCCAGCCAGCGTCCTGAAAATGCATCTGCTAAAAGCAGCACACGCCTGGAACATCCACAGCTGGGTAACTCGGAGAAATCCATCGGCCAGCGTTCCCCTGGAGCTGTTCCCCTTTTCACCTCTTCCACAGGGAACTTGTTCTGGAACTTGGAGTTATTGACACAGTGGATTGAGCTATCAAAGATCTGTGGTTTCATTGCCCTGCTTTACTGAACTGAGGGAGCTGCTGGCCATGCTTGGATATTTTCCCCCAGTTGCCTTCACTCATTGCCAAAGTCCTCCAGTATCATAATGTTTACCTCTGCTAATTGCTTTGAGTAACACAGATCAACACCCATTCCAATTAAAACTTTAATTGATGGGAAATTGCTACAACTGCACTGCCAACACATGAACTATCAACTTCAGTCTAAAAATGTCTTCAGATGACTACAACAGTGGTTACAATAAACAAACAAACAAGTGTCAGCTAGGACCGTGCCCGGAGGCGGCATCGGTCAAAAGCCCCTAAATGCTCAGAGTGGTGACCACTTTCTCTGGAAGAGCTGGGGAAGCCTCCTTACCTGGGAGCAATCCAGAAGCCCCTTCACTTGTCCTCGAGGGGTCTGGAGAAAGCCAGAAAAAGGGACACTGAGTCAGTATCAGCTGTGTGCACAATTCCCTTGGCAGCAATTATACTTGTCTCAGGGACTATAAAATCCCAGATCCTCCCAAGCAGGCTTAGAAAGAAAAAAAACCCAGTAAGGTCTGGGGCTTTCCAAGAACAAAGACCTTGTCTATTTAGGAGGCTCTCAGCTCCCCATTCCCTCGTCCCGCAAACCACTACAATGGCCTACCTTGCACTTCTTTGGCAGGAAAGCACTGCCAGAAGCCTCACTGCCAGGTCCTTCCCCTCTGCACACAAGTGACAGATGCTCCAGCTCTCCCTGCACATGACTGACCCCACCTCTACACAGACCCAAAGATTTTCAAACCCCACACCACCCAACCCCCCCAGCCTCCCATTTTCCCCCGGTCTCACTGCTCAGGTGGCTCAAGGGTGGAAGCAGCAGGTCCCGGCTCAGGATTGGCTCCAGGTGCTGCTGGGAGCAGCTGGAAGCGGGGCTGGGCAGCTCCAGGCCGCCTGCCAGGCTCTCCTCATGGTCCCTCTTCAGTCTCTTGGTGTCCGCAGGGACCTCGGGGCAGCAGTGGGGGCTCTGCACGAGGCGCTGTGGCCCCGCAGCGCTGCCGCCATCGTCACCCCCAGGGCCGGCCCAGGCTGGGAACTCGGCCCCTTCTTGCCGTGCAGGGCAGCGCTCCTGGCCAGGTACAACGAGCAGAGCTCTGGGCAGCACAGAGGACTCTGGGTCAGTATCAGCCCTTGGGCACCTTTCCCTAGGGCAGCAGCTGTACTTCTACTGGGGACTGGGAAAGATGGCTGCAAAGGCAGACCCTCACCTGGCATTGGAGGCTGCTCCCTAAGGAACAGCAATCGTTCCGGCATTTTCCAAACTCAAAAGCTTTAAAGCGTCCCCATAAAGTCTCAGCACTTGCAGTGCAAGTAGCACCCATGAGAGCTTTAACCACAGACAGAAGCAGCCCACA
Source organism: Corvus moneduloides (assembly GCF_009650955.1). Classification (NCBI taxonomy): domain Eukaryota; kingdom Metazoa; phylum Chordata; class Aves; order Passeriformes; family Corvidae; genus Corvus; species Corvus moneduloides. The sequence continues at coordinate 74,443,388 of NC_045511.1, forward strand.
CAAAGAACCCCAGCCCTGCTCTTTCTCTGTGCTGACAGAGCCCTCAGTCCTCACTGAAACGGCTGAAGCTGAAGGGTGCTGTGAGCCGAGTCACGAACCAGCTCCGTTCCCTGGGATTGAGGAACTCCCTCTGCAGTGAGACACAGCTCTGCCAACTCTGCCATCAGCTCTGGGAGGAACAGCTGGGAGGGAAAGAGCTCCACACAAGGACTGCAGGCTGCACCAGCTTTGCTCTGGAATGCAGATCCAAAGTGCTCCCTCTCTCCTTGGAGTTCTTGCTAATCTGAGCTCAGGCTTTTCCTTTAGTTGCTGGATTTTCCTTTAGTTACTTTTCCTTTAGTTACTTTAGAGTTGAGAAATGTTTGGCCTTAGCTGTTCTGCTGCTTGTTTTTCTCCTGTGTCTCAGGTTATCAGCAGACCGGTACCAAATTTTGTGATTTGAGGCAAGAAGTTTGGACTTTTGCACTGGCTTCAGATTTTGGTGGGCTTTTTCCTGTTGCTCCAACACTCACCTCACTCAGTGCTGCCTGCGTAGCGCTGTCACCCTGCAGCAAATGGATCCATGGCCCTCAGCTGGAATGGGGACATCGGGGTTGGTGACACAACTCCCACAAGGTCAGGTTCATTCACTGCTCTGTTGCCACAGCAGAGGACTCGGGGTCAGTGCCTCTGCAGGAGCGTGGGGGACAGTGCTGGGGAGGTGATGCCGGTGCAGGATTTCAACAAAAGGCCCAGGAAGCACCGACCCTGCAGACAGGGACTGAACTCTTCTCATCTCCCTTCCTGCCCGTCAGGCTCAGAGCAGCCCTCTCAGAGCCCTCTCAAGGAATGTGGGCTCTCCCCTTACCAGGCTCCTCTGGCTCCAGGGAGCTGGTCCCATTGCTTGTGCTGCCAGGCAAGGCTGTCTCTGTGGCAGCTCTGTTCACAGGCTGCTCTCCTGAACGCTCAGGGACAACACTGACATCCTCCTTAAAAGAGAAAGAAAAACAAGTCCAGCAAAGGTCACTCGGTATTTTCTTGGAATCACTTCAGGCACTCAGTAACTCTTCTTCCCCCCTCCCAAAGGACGTGTAACACCAGGGGAACACTGGCCTGATGTCCTCACACTCTGACCTGGCCTATGCCACAAGCTGTAAGGAATCCTCCAGCAGAAATCCAGGTGCTCTCCTTGTCCCAGCACAGGTGAGCAAGGACCGATCTCACTCCAGGCACTGCCCAGGGCTGCGTGCTGCAAACCCACACACAAACCACACGTTTCTGCCTGGGAACCTCAAGCCCGCCCCACCCAATTGCTCAGACGTGAAATTGTAATGTGCTGCTTCTTGGAGCCCTCTGCTGCTGCTCCATAGTTTGCAGGCAAATGGGCACTGAAATTGGGTATTTATTTCCAGGAGCATGTGGCAAAAATCTATAGGGTATAAAACCCCCAAAATCTGTAACCAAGTGTAACACTGAGTTATGTTTCTGTTCCACTGAGGCAGTAAAGGCCCAAAGTCAAGCAGCTGGAATTCTCACTATGACCTTGTCATAGGTTAGCAAGCATAGTCCCGGAAGGGATGTCCTTGCTAAGGGGTGCTTACAGTTTCCTCTGGGACCTGATAGAACCTATCAGCTGGCCAGTTTGAATATGGACAATTCTTTAAGCCACTTAAAGTTGTGGCCGCCTCTGTGATCCACACTTAAGAACAGGCAAACCTCCCCCCCCAAGCTCTCTCTCGTTTCCGGCTCTGGGACAGGTGGCTGCGGGCCCCGAGTGGGGGCCAGCGGGCCCGGCCAGGCCCTGCTTGGGCCAGGCTGGGCCGGGCCACGGCCATCCTGGAGCCGATGGACCTGTTCCAGCCGTGGAACCCCCCCCCCCACTGCCTTGCCGTGGGCAGCCGGAGCGGCTTGGCTCTCCCTCCCTCTCCACTGCGATGAGAAAAATTCAACATTCCAGCTGCAAAGCTGCAAGGCCGAGGTGAGATTAACCCTTTTTATTGCTGTGAAGAGCTGAAAACCCTAGGGAGGAGAGAGAGGAGATGCTTAAAGCTGAAATTCTGTTGTGAAGCTATGATACATCAGAGTATCCCGTTGTAATTCCATGAATTCCATATGGGGGGTGGAGTGTTCAACTCGCAAGCAAAAGCAGCTGCGCTGAGATAGGCAGATGCTGACGCAGCTGTAATTTCATGAGAAGTTTGGACAGGGAGAGATGGACCAGATGAGGACCTTTGCTCCAAATGGGAAAGGAGAAAACCTCAGTTCCTAGAGATGCTCCCAGAGATAGTCCTAACAATGAAGATGAGGAAGACCCTTTGCTCCCAGGGAAGGAGAAGGGCCTCTGTTTTTGTTTCTGAACGGCTCAACCTTAAAATTGTACCCCAAAAAACTTCAAGAGTGGACCCTCGAATGCGGGAAAACCAATTGCTATCTGTGTGTGACCTTGAACAAGCTGCAAGTCGGGGGAAGGGACTCACATGCAGGCAGAGAGACTCCTCTTCCTAAATGGACTGAACAATATTTGGAAGTGGGTGGCTGCCTCGTTGTGATACTGTTTTCATAGCATGAGCAAGAAGAGACTTCTCTTTCTAAATGGACTGAACAAGGTTATTATGGCAGTGGTAAACAGACTGAACATCTTAAGGGTTGTTTTTTTACATTGTCAGTGGAAGAAGGGAGGAAGGTGGGGGGGAGGAGGAGAGTTCTGAAGGTGGTATAATTTTTTTTCCCTTTTTTTAGGTCTGTTAATAAACTTCTTTATATTCTTTCAAGTTTGGTGCCTGCTTTGCATTTCTCCTAATTCTTATCTCACAGCAGATAAACAGTAATGAGTATTTTAGACCAAACCAGTACAGGGGCCGAGGGAGAAGCGGTGAAGATGGGGCAGCTGGAACCCCTCTCCCTCTTCTGCTTCTAGATGTTTATAGTGACACCTATCAAGCTAAGGTTTTCATTCTAGAGGCCGCTCTTTCACATGCTCTGTGTCAATGGATAATTAGGTACGTCTCTTGGTACCTGTCAAGGCATCTGCTGCTTTGTCACCTCTATCCCCACTCTGCTGCCTCTGTCCCCATTGCCTTGTCTGCTGTGCCACCTCTGTGCACTGTGGCCGTGCTGGGGGCTGGGCTGGCGGCCAGGCCCAGCCGAGCAGCGCTTTCAGCCGCGGTCTCGGCTGCCCACATCTGAGCGTGAGAAAGAGAAAGAGAGCAGGCAGGAACCACCGGTGGCCAAGCAAAAAACAGGGTGGGAGCTGCAGGAACAAACGGTGGCGTGGGCTTTGGCCGCGGGCCCTGCCCGTGCTGGGGCCGCTCAGCGCGGCTGCCCCGGGCGGCACAGGGGCTGTCCTTGGGCAAGGCAGCTGTGCCGGCAGGGCCCGGCAGCGGTGCCGGCTGTGCCGCGCTGCCGGGGGCTGCGGGACGGTCCCGTCGGGGCTGCGCTCACCACAGCCTGGCCCACTGGGCCTGCAGCTGGCCCAGCCCCGAGCTGTGGCTGGCTCTGCTCCTTGCCCGGCCCTGGGGATGCTTGGGGAGCTCTCCGTGGGTGCATCGGAGTGCCGAGGGCTCAGTCTTTGTCTGGCCCAGCTGGAGGGAGCCTCCTGTCCCTTTGGTGCAGAGGGAGAAGACCCGGCAGTTGGGTTTCTGGCAGTTGCCTCCTGCCAAGGAATTGCAATGGGACACTTTTCCAGACTGTCGAATGAGTAGGGGAGAGCTAAGTAGACAAGGAATTGGTTGTTGTAAAGCCCCAGTACATGTGGGGATTTCTTCTTTCTCACCCTGCTTGTGAGGATTTGAGCTTTTCTCTTGCCTGACAGAAGTGCAGTTGCTGCCAAGGGAAACATACCCAAGGACCAATAGTGACTCAGCCTTCCCTTTGCTTCCTTTCTTCTTTCCTCTCTGCTCCACAGCTCCCTTGAGCCAGAACCTTGGTGCTGCCTCACCTGAGGATTCAGAGCTGCCTCTAGGCCCTTCCAGCGCAAGTCCAGGTTCTCAAGAGCGTGAGGCTTTCCCAGCAACTCCCAGGAAAATGTTTGCCACCTCCAGACTTCTTGAGGATTCTTCAGAGGACACACACAGATTTCTACGCCAGCCTGAGCTCATCATTCCGCTGGTTCCTGTAGACCATCAAAGCCTTTTTGTGGCACTTCCAGAGAGCAGCAGCTGCACATCTTCAGAGCAGCACACCCAGCCTACAGCCCATCAGGTAGGGAGAGAGTTTGTACCCTTGCTTTTCAGGAAGATCATGAAAAGTGACCATTTGAAGTATTTTCCTGCAGTGCTCTGTCATGTGTACATCTCGAGTGTGAATCAGACAGGAATTGTCAAGTGAACTGGGAAGCAGGACCTTGATAACAAAACCAATCTCTGTCTGCTTTTGCTGTCCTTCCTCCAGATTTGGAGGGTGTTCTGGCCGTTTTCCAGGCAGCCTCTCTGTAGGGATGAAAGGGAGAGGCAAAAAACATTGGTCCACAAGTGGTCAGTGTCAAGTGCACCCCCATCTTCCTTGGAATGAAGCCCAACTAGGATGCTGACAGGATATTGCAGAGGTTGCAGATTGTCTCTCCTGCAAAGAAGGCTATTAAATTTCAAGGAGCTCTGTGTGTCCCTAGAAACGCTGCAGCTGCAGAATACGGCCTCACCCACAAGGTTGCTTTTTACAATACAATCACAGTTGAATTTTAGCATGTGTGTCTGCAGATCTGGGCTCTTCCTGGGTGCATCCACTTTCTGTGGTCTGTTGGGATGAGAAACTCAGAAGCAGCCACATCCAAAAGCTGCTGGGGAGATAGAAAAGGCTGAGATTACAAAGTCTTTGTGTGTAGATCAGTTTTACAATCCATCCTTTAATATACCTACCTATCATTAATTAGAAGAAACACTGTTTGCGAGGAAGAAATCAGTCTTCTAATCCCCTGGGAAGTTGGAATACATTTCTGGAATTGGGTTTGCTGTGTGCTTCCTGTGATGTTTGCTGCAAGGCAGCAATAGAGCTCTGTGTCCCAAAGCCACATTCTGGAGCCTGACCAATGTGTTTGGATTCCTGCAGCCACACCGGGCAGTTCAGCCCCCAGTGCTCCACGTGGCAGTGCTGGTTGGGCAGCATGGACGGCCTCCAGCTGGGCTTGGAATAGTCCTGGGCAGGAGGAATTGCCACCCCTTGATCTTGACCTTGTTCTTGAGACACTGGAGGAGATGCTGTCACCATCCCTGCCTGAAAGGTGTCCCTGTGCTCAGGTAACTCCATTGGGTGGGAATGAACGGGGCTGGGCTGAGAGCTGTGAATGTTGTTGCATGGCTGAGAAGCAAAGGCTTCTTGGATTAAGCTTTGAATGGACAAGGAAGGATTTGCTTGGTCAAGCAAGATTCCAAAAGAAGAGGGAATGGAAAGTCTCCCCCCTTAGTGAGGATGAGAGGTGTGAGCCTGTGGTGGCCCGGTTTGGGTGCTCCTTTTGCTGGGAAGAATCCCTGGTGCAGGGGCCTTTGTGGTGATGAAGTGGAAGCTTTGGCAGCTTTTGGACTGTGTTTGAGAAGTCAATCTTTGTAGAGAAATTGCTGAGTGAATGTACATGCACAATCCAAGCTGTATTAGTGAACTGTCCTTGACTAGAGAAAAAAGAGAGGAGCAATGCCGATGTGGCAACCCGACAGGATGTGGCGGAGTGGGATGCTGACCATAGAAAGAGAAAGACTTATGTTAGTTAGTCGTGTGCATATTAAACTGTAACCAATCACTTGCTATTAAAGGCCACGTCAACAGTAGCTGTAATCCAATAGTATGGAGCTTGCTTATGCGTGCTTGGAGAATTAGGGTATAACTATGGGTCTGACAATGGAATAAATGGAGTTCCATCATATCTCTATGAGAAGTGTGGTTCATCCTGGCAGATCTCTGGCTATTAATCTTCTCCACTGTTGAAGGCCTTTGGGGCCCAGACTTCTTTGTTAGGAACAAGGGATGAAAGTGTGTGAGCAGTGGAGCTTTTAGGGGGCAGAAGTGTTGGTTTTGAGGCCCCATGACTTGTGTGATTGGTGAGCAGGACAGTGATGATGCTGGACATGAAAGGGTTAAGGACTCCTTGAAGCCCAGGGGCTGCTTCTGTGTGGAAGAGCAGTTCAGTCAGGGACCATGAGTCCTTGTGTTTGCCGGATTCCCTCTTTGACTTAGGAATCTCCTTCCTCTTAACCCTTGCCTCTTCCCAGCCTTGCCTGGAGTGTTCAGTTCCTGTGGTGGCACTGGCCTTTTTGCGTATTATTATACAACTTTGCCAAAGAATTTCTCTGTTTTGTTTAATATGCAGACCCACTGCCTGCTGCAGATATATTAGCCAGGAAGGACAGAGTCAAGGTGGAGTGTGGGATTTTTTGGGATGCCCAATATCTCATTGCCAAGTGTGATGAAGTTCTGTCTTCTGTAAACTCTCACACAGCAGTTTTCAAAAGCATTTTCTTCTTCAAGAGAAGAAAATGTGGCAGGCTCTGAAGTTTTGTACCCCTGAAGTAATTCCAAGAAAACAGTGAGTGATCTTTGGGTTTCTTTCTTTCTGGTTTTCTTTCAAGGGGAATATTAATGTTGCCCCTGAGTCTTCAGGAGGGGAGGCTGGGAACAGGGCTGCAGCAGAGGGAGCTTTGCCTGGCACCATGAACTGAGGAAACAGTTCCCTGGAGCCCGAGGAGCCTGGTAAGGAGAGAGCCCACACTGCTTTAGAGAGCTCTGAGGCGGCTGCTCTGAGCCTGCCTCTGGCAGGAAGGGAGATGAGAAGAGTTGAGTTCCTGTCTGCAGGGTTGGTGCTCCCTGGTGCCTTTCGTTCAAATCCTGCCCTGGCACAGCCTCCCCGAGCCCTGCCCTCCACGCTTTTCCAGAGGCACTGACACCGAGTGCTGTGCTGTGGCCAGAGAGCCGTGAATAACCCTGACCCTGTGGGAGTTGTGTCACCAACCCGGCTGTCCCGATGTGGTTCATAACCCAGCTCACAGCACCCTTCAGCTTCAGCCGTTTCAGTGAGGACTGATGTGTCTCTGTCAGCACAGAGGAGGAACAAGGCTGGGCTTCTGTGTGGGAAGAAGCTGGGACTGACTGAGCTTCAGGCTCTCGTTGGTGCCATTTGCACTGCGGGTGCTGAGACTTTATTGGGAGACTTCAAACCGTTGGAGGTTTTGCAAACTTGGAATGCTCCCTGTTCTCTAAAGAGCAGCCTTCAAACTCCCAAGTGAGAGTCTGCCTTTGAGGCCATCTTTAACAGTCCCTCAGAAGAAGGACCATTGCTGCCCAAGGGAGATGTGCACAAGGGCCAATATTGGCTCAGTGTTCCCTTTGCTTCCCAGATTCCATCTGATTGACCTCTCCAGGAGGGCTGTCCTGAGTGGGAGGAAGAGACAGAGGGAGAGCCTGCGAGAAGATCTGGCAGGTGCAATCCCTCTGTCTATAGTGATATTGATAGATATGTACAGTTATATTTATCCATTTCTGTAGTTATATTTCTAGATTTATACAGTTGTATAGATATGTCTAGATAGATGAATTTAAAGATGTATAGAGGTAAATTTCTATATATATTTATGTATATTGTTTTATTTATGTATGCATAGTTGTATTTCTAGATCTGCGTAGTTACATTTTTAAATGTGTACAGTTGCATTTATATATATGTAGTTATGTTTATAAATAGTTATATGTGCATAGTTATACATTTATATAGTTATGGGTATATGGAGCATTAGGTACATAGATTGATATCTGTATAGGTATAGGCAGCTTTTTAACCTCTTTCCTGCTCTTCTTCCTCTCTCACCTCTTGTTTTTCCCCCTGTGCCCCCTCTGTCCCCTCCTCCTGTGCTGGCTCCGAGCTGGCGGCCGGGCCGGGCGGAGCAGCAGCTGCAGCCCCGGTGTCCCTGGAGCGGTGGGAGCTGCCGGTGGCCGCAGGCCCTGTGCCCTGAGGAGCTGCTGGAGGACGGTGAGACAGAGGGGGCTGGGGAGAGGTGACACTGAAGGGACGGTGACGTTGAGGTGCTGGTGGGGCTGAAGCGATGGTGGGGGAGCAGAGGGGAATGGTGGGGATTGAAGGGACTGGGAGAGCTGAAGGGAATGGTGGAGCAGAGAGGTGTGGAGGAGCTGCTGGGGATGGTGGGGGCTGAGGGGACGGGGAAGTGGCACAGGCTAAGGGGGGTGTTAGGACTGAGGGAGCTGGGAGGACTGAGCAGAGTGGCAGGAACTGAGGGCTCTAGAGGGAGCTGAGGGGACCAGTGGGGCTGAGGGAACTGGGAAAAGTGGGGAATGAATGGTGGGACTGAGGGGTAGAAGTCCCACGAGGGAAGAGGCAGGGGGGGTGGCAGGCCTAAGGGGACTTGAGGGGTCTGAAGGGAGTGAGGGAGGTGAGAGGACTTTGAGAGTTTGCAGGAACTGGCAGGACTGGGGGTTTGCTGAGGGGATGGCAGGGCTGAGGGGATGGAGGGGGCCAGCAGGGAGCACAGAGGGGTCTGGGCCTGTGGCTCTGCCAGGCTGTGGAACCAATTCCAGAGCCTCCACTTTTGCCACAGCTGCCCTGAAGACCTTCAGAAGAGCCGGAGAGAACCAGCAGGGAGAAGCGGAAGGCCGCCAGCAAGAGCAGCAAACGGGGACCTGCTGCTGCCGCCCGAGACCCTGGGTGAGGCCCCAGGGCTGCTGAGGCAGGGTGGGCGTGAGGGTGGCGTGGGCTTTGGCCGCGGGCACTGGCCGGCTGGGCAGGAGCGGGCCCTGCCCGTGCTGGGGCCGCTCAGCGCGGCTGCCCCGGGCGGCACAGGGGCTGTCCTTGGGCAAGGCAGCTGTGCCGGCAGGGCCCGGCAGCGGTGCCGGCTGTGCCGCGCTGCTGGGGGCTGCGGGATGGTCCCGCCGGGGCTGCGCTCGCCGCAGCCTGGCCCGCTGGGCCTGCTTTTTCTTTCTAACCCTCCTGGGGGGGCTCTGAGATTTTCTCTTCCCCGATGGAAACGCAGGTGCTGCCAAGGGAAACGTCCCGATCCTGACTCGGTGTTCCCTTTGCTTGCCAGGTGTCCCATCTGCTGTCCCCGTCCAGGAGAGCTGCTCTGCACGGGAGGAAGAGACCGAGGGAGAGCCTGGGAACATCGGCGCCTGCAATCCCTCTGAATATATTTATAGATTTATGTAATTATATAAGTACATGGACGTTTAGATGGGTGGATTGATATTTGTATAGGTATATTTACATTTGTATGGGTTTACGTGTATTTTTATATTTCTGTTTGTATTTAGGTATATTTTCATTATATATACAGTTGTATAGCTGCATAGTAAGACTGAAGTAGTTATATGGATATTTAGATAGGGAAAGATAGGGATATTGATATTTTCATATGTATGTGTATGTGCACAGTTATATCTGTAGTTACATTTATCTATATGTACGTATGGATGTTTAATCATACATATGTACTTTTGTTCACCTTGATGTATACAGTTGTATAGCTGTGTAGATCCATTGATGGAGTTACAGGCATAGAGCTATTTAGAATAGTATATTGGTACTTGTGTATTTGTATACAGGGGGGTTATCTTCATAAACGTATCTCTTTATATATGTATTGTATGTATCATGTTGAATGTATAATTATATTTATGCCTGTATATTGTTTACAGCTATTTTTAAGTATGTATAGAGTTGTACGCTTATATAATTATGTTTATTTAGGTATAGGTGTAGGGTTGTTTAGATAGGTATATTGGTGTTTTGTACTTGTAATCAGAGTAGTTGTAACAATCTGTAATAAATGAGTTTTGTTAAACTTAAAATGATATTTGTATATTAATTGATAGTGTGGTTGTAGCAATTTGTAATAAATGTAATTTTTTACCTTCTTTTGGTTTTTGTGTATTTATCAGCCATGCAAGTGTAACAATCTGCAATAAATGTAGTTTTTAAACTGAAATAAGCGTTAGTTTGTGTTTTTCGAATCAATGAGGAGATGTAAGTATGGTGATGTTGGAGGATTTTGGTGGTGAGGGAAGGGACTGGGGGAAAGTCTCCAGCCGTGCCCAGCACATCCCCCAGCTGCAGCCAGGCTGGGCAAGGGAACGGCACCTTTGGCATGGCAGCAGAGCCACACGTTGGCTACAGACTCGCTGCACAGGCCTGCTGAGAAAACGGGACTCCCCTGAGCGTAGAACTGCAGCCAGGAGCCACCCGAGGAGGAGAAATCCACCCCCATCCCACCGGGAGCTCTTTAGGGAGCGCTCCAAGTGTCCCTCTGAAGCTCATCCTGGAGAGCAGCAGCAACCAGGGATCCTGAGCCAGCTGCGCTGCCTTTGGCAGCACTTTGGCAAAGGGTCTGGAGCAAGGGCGAGGGAACGGTGACTCTAACTGCCGCAGGGCAGGGATGAGGGAAGGGCCACTGACCCAAGTGCTGAAATGCTCCAAATCCAGAAGGATGCTGGAGAACTGGGAAGCAACAAGTTCTCACAAGTGCTGAAGTGATGGAAGCCCTTGGAGTGAAGTTCCCTGAAGGAACTCGCAGGGGAAACGATGCTATAATAAGTAGGACCAGAAGGCAAAACTGTAGCACTGCTAGGAGACGGTCTATAAGCCCCACAGGCTATGGCTTAGGAAAAGATCAAGTACAAATTTGACATATTCTATTTATTATATCTATTAAAATACATCGTATATCATACTATAGAAGATAAATTGAATATATGATAAATGAATATGTATTATTTGATACATTTTGAGAAATTTTGAGAACTATTTTCATTTCATGTAGATTTGAAATATTCTTCCAACTTGGGAGAGTGAAGATGTACTGCTGTCCAAAGCCTTCTGCCCACACAGCAATCAGCCCACGGCTGTGTCCGTGCACACCCACCCACCCAGCACCGTCCTTGCTCTTCTCGGTGTCTCTGGGCTGCTGTTTGCACACAATTAGGGTGAATTCAACTCGACAGACCTACGAGTGGGGTGTCCAGCTTGTCACGAACGCTGATGTGGCAAGGCACAACACACAGCTCTCAAATCACTTCCATTATCACACGTGCTTTCTTTCCTGCTGGGGACTGAGGAACTCTTAAAAGCACCAAGGATACAGAAAAGAGCTGCAAAGAATTGGCATCTTACTACTGCTGGTATCCTCAGGTAGGAAAACCTGTGGGGTTTTTTAAGGTTGCGACTTTCCAAAAACGAGGAAAGCTGCTTAGCATCAGTACCCCCATTGTAAATGGTTTTATTGACTCGGCGAAACTGGAACGTTACCTTTGGACTCCATCCTTGGTTAAAATCACCTGCCCTGACCTGCAGACTAAAGCACCACCCGCAGCAGAAGCCACGTCAGTCACTTCTCTCAAAAAGATGTCTTAACTTTGCAAGAAGAAAGGAAAACGCGTCAGAAACTATGGATTAATGACAAGACTCGGAGAAATAGTCCAAAGAAGAACTCAGAAGAACTACTGGGAGAAATAGTTCCAAAGCAAAGGGCCGCAGCTTCTCTGGGACGCTCCTGGTGCTCCAAGGCAGCCGGGCTGCCCTGGCTGCCCAGGACGCTGCGCACCACGGGCCCCGCAGAGCTGCGCAGCAGGGAGGCAGCTTCGGGCACCTCAGCCCCTGGGCAGGAGCGGCCTCCTTGCTCTGCACGGCTGCCTGTGGGCAAAGGCAGCGTGCCGGCCTTCTGCTCTTGGCCCCAGCCCGGCCTGGCAGGGCTAATCCCGTTCCCTGTCTGCAGTGTGCTAAAGAGGGACTTGTTCCTTTCCAGCCCTCCAGGGCATTCATTTGCACCACAAAGCACTGAAGGACTGAGGCCTCAACAACAGGCCCTGAGCCAAAGTTGCCCTCTAGATGACCCTTCTGACCAAATGTTCTACGGGTCTGCTCCTTAACCAGGCATTACCATCAGTGGGATCTGTGCACCCCTTCATTGGTGGAACGTGTCTTTACCTTTCAGTATTTAGAATCCGGACAAGTCCACGAGTGGCCCTGTTTGGGGTGTAGGATCCAAGACAACTCCCTCGGTTCCTCCTTCAGCCATGGCTGGGCTTTGGAAGGAAACAAAGAGTAGAATGAAATCAGATGTCCCTGCAATAGAAGTTCTGTCAGATTGGTTGCTCAGCACTAGCAAAGCCAGGCTACTGGTGCCTAGGCAACAAGATAATGCTTGAGCTCTGCAAAAAGCTGTAGCTATGCAGAAAGAAGTAGTTCCTTTGTAACAGGCTATGTGAATGAAGCCCTTTCTAGAAATCAGCACATTTAGCAGAACAGGCTAACTGCAAAAGCTAACCACCGGCTATTTGAGCCGGCAATCTTAGAGAGCATATGCAGGAAGCAGGGGTGAAAAGTTCAGGAAGACTTAGGCGCCTTCATCAGAAACGACCGCCAGGAGGCTGACCACCACCTCGTGCAGAGACTGTGCATGTGCTGCAAGGGCTGACATAATCACGCGATTGGAAAACATGTTGCAATATGAAGGTTAGGAAAGTATAATGTGCATATTAAGGAAAAAAAGTATAAAATCTAGTAGTGTGCGAAGAATGGAGTGAGTTTGTGGTGGAGTTACTCCTCTCACTCCCGGTGTCCAATAAACAAATACCTGCTCTATAGGCCTCATACTACGGAGTACTGCTTTCTTGCCCAGTTTTTGGGCATCAGACTTTGAAAACTATTGTTGATTTCAGACCAGAGGAAGAGAACAACTCCACCGTTCCTTTTTCCCAGCTCTTTCAAATGGTGTTATGAAATTTTTGTCTCTTCCCTTATTCTTTCACGGTCAGACAAAGATTTACTAGAAAACCATCAATTTACCCAAGCAAGCACATTCCCCTTTCCACTGCTTAAGTCAGGACAGTTATTGCTCTCCACGGGGTTCATAACTAGAATCAGACTGGCCATGGGGCAGAAAGCTGGGCCTGTGTGAGAGCCCAGCAAGCACAGACCTCTGCTTTTCATGCTAAGATGGCTCATGCTCCTCCTTTCTCAAAGCATTTTCACCTCTTTCTCCTTGTCATAGTATATCCTATTGTTTGTCCAGCACAAACACAGTTCAGATCTAAATCTCAGAATGAAACCATCAGCCTTGCATTCTAGTTTGCCTACTACAGACATATTTGATTGCAATTTCCATCGTCTGCTGTGCTGTCTGCAAAAAATAAATTTACATTCTGTCATCAAAATAATGTTGTGCGATAAATTTGTCTAATTCTTAAACAATGCCATTGCTTTGACCTTAACAGGGGTAATTCTGTGTGTTGGCTTCACAGAAGCACAC